>NC_044582.1:4792122-5095152 GCF_901933205.1 Camarhynchus parvulus
ATACAATTTCTTAAAATCTGCCTAATATACTGTGAAGTATGCAGGTCAATTATTTAGCAGTTATTAAAAAAAGTAGCACTATCCCATCCTTGATATTTTGCTATGACTTGTATTTTTGCTGCATATTTTTGCCTTTCCCTTGAGTAGAACATTGGTTTGTTATATTATTTAATATATAAAAAAGTATTAGTGCTCTATATGTAAAATATTTCAACAAATAAAAGTTGGATTTACAATTGAAACTGATAAGGCAGCAAAACCAGTTATCAAATTACATATAAACAGTGTATTAAAATATGTGAGGCAAAATGAATGCTACAAAGTCAAAAGCTATGCTGTAAATCTGAGATGCTGTTTTTTCAAATGTTGCATATCATAGAAAACCCCAGTTCCCTGCATTCTTCAAAAGGTCCCTTTATTCTTTTATTCCAAAGCAAGGACATAAATTAAATCCTTGCTGAACTAATAATGCTGACAGGAAAAAAAATTGCAAAGCTTTGTTTAACCATTTGACATGCTCATAGAGATTAACTCAGTGCACAAGACCTGGGGAACTAATCTAAAAAGCTCTCTGGGGGACACTTTGGTTGCAGGGAAGAAAAACTGGCACAGCAGTAACTGCTGATGTGTCCTTTGCTGGTGAATGGCCTGTGACTCTCATGTTTTTCTTCCTGCAGTTCTGCACTGCATTGGAAATGTTGCATCCCCAGGCTTGGATATGTCTCTGACTCAAGAGAGGTGCTCAGAGGAGAGAAGGAAGCTTAATGAGATTTAGTGCCTAGTCTGGTAAGCTGCCATGTGACTCCTTGTGTTGACCCCAGTCTAGTTATTGCTGTGAAGGAACAAGCTTTATATGATCAGGAAAAAAGACACTGATGTCTTCTATGCTTTCTTTCTGAAAAAGAAACAAAATTAAAACCAGACAACATAATTTGGCCTCCGCTGGCACAAGACTTTTGAGCAGAATAGGAAAAACGACATTTTGCCATCCTGAGAACAAATGATTTGTCCTCATTAATGAAATGGCAAAATGGACTTGCAGCAGAGGCAGAGCAGTCTTATTAAAGAGCATTGCCCCTGAAAAAGGCTGGAGGAGGACTGGGATGAGTGAGCCCTGCAGAGCAGTGCCCTACAGCTCCAGCTGTGCACCACTCACCTGCTTTGCTGGGACCTGTGGGACAGCATGGGGATGTGGGCAGAGGGATGGAGGAGCAGGTGCCCCATGCTCTAATGCAGGACAGGCTGCCCTCAGGGGCACAGCAGGGCTGCCTGCAGCAGCAGCACCTCTGGGCTGCTCCCTGGGCTGGGCATCTTCTGTGCACTGAAGCAGCTGCACAGGGGGACAGTGAGGGGGAAGATTGCTCAGCTGAACCAGGGGTTTTGAGTATTTGTTTTGCTCATTTCCAAAATGAGTCCTGACCCAAAAGCTTTTTCAGCAGCTGCAGAAATGTACAGTCTTTAGCTCACAGCCCAGTCTATCATTTTGTGTTACATCATGTACTATTCCAGGAGGTAGAGCTGCCTATGATTTCATAGCACAGTTGATTTTCTAGCTTAATTCCTCAAGGGACCTTAAAGGAAATGGAAACCCACAAATAAGATGAAGAAATTAAAATATATTACTAACTCCAAAATGCGGCATTTATTTGGATTAATAAAATACAAAATTGTAATGACCCTTTATACTGGATTTGATTTTGGTTCTGCAATGATTCAACAGGTTCAATAGGTTCCTGCTTCCCAATCTCACTTTGTCTTTACTTTGGAAAATATTTTTGTAGAAGAGGAGTTCCTCTCTGAGGGAGGTGATACTATGGAAGATCTCTTATTGTTCTTTACAGGCTTAAAGTTTTCTGGGCTACTGTCAATCTATATACAAGTTGTGATTTGAAGTCAAAGTCCACCTTTCATCCTGAAATACCTTATTAGTTGGATAATTAATTACCCCAAGTTCCCCAAGTGGAACACAGATACTAAGCTACCGAAAGGCAAAAAAAATTAATTTTTTAAATTCTGAAGGAACAGTCCCAACTCATTCTAAGGCCTGTATATACATTGTCTGATCTTTCTGGACTAACTAAACTTCAGTGCAGATTGAAGGGGTTCTCTCTGACATGGAGGTTTCACACACCTCTAAAAAACCAGGGCTTTGTCCCATTGTGCCAAATCAAGGAGTGTGTGGTCTGTGTGCTGGAGAAAAATCCAGATGCAGGCTAACTCTGTATGTAAAAATCTCTGTAGTAGTTTGCTGTTAAGAAAAGTGAACTATTTTAGAGTATCTCATCACAAACAGTTGCCTCAGGGCAGCCAAAAGTGGAGAATGTTGTGCTGAGAAGATGCAGGAATGCTTTAAGAGGGCATTGCCTACTGTGGGAATCAGAGCAATTGTTTTGTCTTCATGTTCTCATGAAGATTTTGTGACACTGTGTGCCAGTTCAGTAACCTGGTCCTCCTTTAACTTGTACCTATTCTAAAATTAAATTACTAAAAGCAAGCATTTTCAGTAAACTCAATTGTTAAGCATTTTCAGGCATAGTTGTGAATAAAATTAAGTTAGGTCAGTTTATCTTTTGAAAAGGACTTGAGGGTGCTGGTGGATGGGAGGCTGGGCATGTGCCAGCAATGTCTGCTGGCAGCCCAGAAAACCAGTTGTGTCCTGGGCTTCACCCAAAGCAGCGTGGGCAGCAGGGGAGGGAGGGGATTCTGCCCCTCTGTCCTGGTGAGACCCACCTGGAACACTGCATCCAGCTCTGGGGCCACAGCATAGGAAGGATACGAACCTGCTGGAAACAGTCCAGAGGCCACCAAGATGAACTGAGGGATGGAGCACCTCTGCTATAAGGAAAGGCTGAGAGAACTGGGGTTGTTTAGCCTGGAAAACAGAAGGTTTTGGGGTAACCTAACTGTGACCTTCCAATACCTGAAGGGAACTTGCAGGAAAGATGGAGAGAGACTTAAGAGCGTGGAGTTACAGGACAAGGGGAATGCTTCACATAGATAGTAGGTTTAGACTAGATATTAGAAAAAAGCTCTTTACTGTGAGTGTGGTGAGGCACTGCCACTTGTTTCTCAGAGAAGCTGCGGCTGCCCCATCCTAGAAGTGTTGAAAGCCAGATTGGATGGGACTTGGAGCAACCTGGTCTGATGGAAGGTGTCCCTGCCCATGGCAGGGGTTTGGAACAAGATGAACTTTAAGGTCCCTCCCAGTCTAGGCTGTTCTAGGAAATGCTGCTCCTGATCTGAGCTGGGCTTGCGCTGTGTCCCGTTTCCATCACCAGCTGGGCCGTTCCGGCTGTAGCGGAGTTGGGAAGGTGCCGCTGGAGCGGGGAGCGCCCGGCCCTGGCGGGGCCGCTGCCGCCACCGCGCGGCCGAACCGTGTCAGTGCCCGGAGGCGCCTCGTGCCAAAGCCGGCTCCTATAAAAGCCAGTTGGAGTTACAGTTATTCCTCCTCTTTTTCCGCCCCCCTCAGGCTTTGCAGCTGTTTCTGTTTCGGCTTTATGAGGTGACAAGCCAAACTGTCCAACAAAACATGGCTCATTGTCACTTACTGCTGCCTGTGGCAGATGCCTGGAAGGTCAGACCACTGCCTCCAGGTAGCACAGTGAATCCTCATGCTTTAGCCCTTGAAGTTACCCTCTTTTGTCAGGGAAATGTTTATGTGCAGAGAGAAAATAACATGGGTCCTTCTTACTGGTGTTGGTAGATGTTGGAGCATGTCCAGAGAAGGGAAATTAAGACGGTTGAGGGGTCTGGAGCATCAGTCTTATGTGGAGCAGCTGCAGAGGCAGCTGATAACTGCTTGGAGGAGGCTTAAGGAGACTTTATCACTCACCTGTCTGAAAGGAGGCCTTTCCAACAGGTGGGTGTTGGTCACTCCTCCCAGGTAACAAACAATAAGATGAGAGCAAACAGTCTCAAGTTGTGCCAGGGGAGGTTTAGATTGGATATTAGGAAAAACCGCACTGGGACAGGCTGCTCAGGGGGGTGGTGGAGTCACCATCCCTGGAGGGATTTCAAAACCAATTATATGTGGTGCTTGGAGGCATGGTTCAGTGTGGACCTGGCAGTGCTCAGTTACCAGTTGGGCTCTCTGACCTCAAGGGTCCTTCCCAACCTGAACAGTTCTATGGTGCATGCTTCACGCTCCTCAACTGCATTTCTGTTTCCCTGTTTAGCTTATCTGCTAGTTTATAACGGGTTTTAATCCCCCCAGTTTATCCACCCTTACAGAGATCAGCACAAGCCATAAGATAGTGGAAGTCTTTCTCCACTTCTGCCATCACCCTTTACTGCCACAAGAGCAAAGCAAACTCCAGAGTCTGAGGTAGGACAATATTTTAGTTGGGTTTTTTTCCATTTGATAACTGGAGAACAGCTTAAAGGAGAGGGGAATGGCAATGCTTCCTTCCCTCTAGCTACAATCAATATTCTTCTATAACTCAAAATCTGTCTCTGCTCAGCGCCGATTAGTTTCTTCTGGCTCTCCCCATTTCCCTATCTTAACAATGGTAAAACAGTCCCTTTTTGGTTTTTCTCCCTGGTGTTTTTTTTCCTTTGTTGATTTGTGGTTTTTTTATTATAGGATATACTTCTCTGCCATGTACATCTACACCTACACATCACTTCCAGATTACTTAAATAATGTTATTAGGAAAAATGACCAAATGGGGAAAAAACAGCAGCCTGGGAAACTTTACTCTGAACATGGAAGGAATAAAATGGTGGATGAAATGGCTTGGAGGAGGAGGTTTAATGCAGAAGAAAATTGATGGAGAGGTGGCTGCTTTGCATGAGGTTGAAGAATTTTGGTTGTTTCTCCAGATTCTCTGAAGACCCTGATTTAAACTGCTGCTGTACATAGTCTGTCACTAAGAAGCTGTAATCAAGTAGGGCTCAAATACTTCCCTCCCCCGTGCTCTTTGTAGCTGCTGCTGTTAGGAAAAATCTTAGTTCAACTCTAGCATTGCTAAGAAAAATGTGACCTCTGAGCTGGAAGCGCCATGCTTCTGAAGGGAACGTTCTGTAACACAGAAAGATAGAATCTTTTTATATATCGCTGCTTAAACAGTGATCCAAAATAGTCTGGAACTGTCCTGACTTACACTGAGTCCAAGGTCTTGCCTGTTTGGAATGCTTCAGTGCACTGTATTACCAAATCCAATCTGTTGCAATTAAATTGCGTCTTGGTATTTGAAGGTGTGTTTGGGGTCGGCTTTATGTGGTGGGTTTTTTTGGGTTGGTTTTGTTGTTGTTTGGTTGGTGTTTTTTTGGTTGTTTTTTGGTTATGTGTGTTGGGTTTTTGTTTTTCCTTTTTTTCCTCCACAGAATGAAGATCCTTTCCCCTTCCTGCAGTGAATATTTTCCCTACGTTTTGGTTGTGTTTCTCCTTAGATCAGTGAAGGCTGGTGGGTTTGCCCTCGGTTTAGAAAGGGATTGGCGGAACTCGGAAGCTTTTCCAGCAATCTTTGGGAAACAGTGCTTGTTGAATGTTACCCCATCTCCTCCCGTGAGCCAGGCTGCAATTCTGGGCTGCCTTTGGAGGAACCGGGGCTGTGGCGCTGCGCCTCAGGTTAGGCGGGCTGAAGTTCTTGGCCATTCGCCCTTAATCACTTAGGGGACGCCACCCTCCGTGCCGTGTCCCCTCAGTGTCCCGCCCTGTCGCTTGGTGTCCCCTCAGGGCTGGGCTGGAGTGGTGCCGCCGTGTCCCCTCAGTGCAGGGCGGTGTCGCCGTGTCCCCTCAGGGCTGGGCCGGGGCGGCGCCAGCGTGATCCCTCAGGGGCGGGCCGGGCGGTACCGCTGTGTCCCCCCCAGGGCCGGGCCGGGCGGTACCGCTGTGTCCCCCCAGGGCCGGGCCGGGCCGGGCCGGGCCGGGCGGTACCGCCCCGCTGACGGAATCCGGCGCGACGGCGGCCGCGCCACTTCCTGGCGGCGGGAGCGGGGCGATGGCGGCGCAGGACGTGCTGGGTCAGACCGCCCGGCTGGCCTCGTCCAGCGCCCTGCTGCAGGTGCGGGGCCGCCCCTCACTCCTTCCTCCTCATCCTCCTCCTCCTCTTGCTGCTGCTGCTCGGCGGGGCACCGCAGGTGCTTCCAGTGCGGCTTCTTTCACAGGTGCTGTTCCGGGTGGTCACCTTCGGGCTGAACGCCTTCACCCTCCGCTACCTGTCCCGGGAGCTCATCGGCGTGGTCAATGTCAGGTGAGGGAGCTCAGAGGCACCCGGCAGGGCTGTGGGGCAGAGCTTGTGCTGGTCTGTGCCCTGTCACTGGCGGTGCTCTCATTAATGCTGTGCGCTCTGCTCTTGGCCGTGTCACAGTGTTTGGTCATTTCATGCCTCCCCAGGTCTATTTTGGCCTGAAACACCGGTGGCACTGGCCTGGTTTTTGTGTTTAAACCATCAGTTTGCTGAGGACAAACTAGATACAATGTGCTTTTTCTATAGGATATACTTTGTATCTTCACATTGGGTCTGCAGCATGTATTCTTGCTATTTGAACTGTCCCACAAAATTACTTTCTTTCTGGTTTTAGGAAATGGTGATAATTTTAGCTCATATAACCATGTTTGCACACCTGTAGGAATTTGTGTGTAAAAACTGTGATACTACCACATGAAGGATTTACAATTAATAGAAAAGAAATAATTTTCTCTCTTTTTTTTTTTTTTTTTTTTTTGTTCTTTTCACCCCCTTTAGGCTGACTCTGCTGTACTCAACAGTTGTCTTCCTCGCCAGGGAGGCGTTTCGCAGAGCTTGTTTGAGTGGGAGTGCCAAGAGAAACTGGACAAAAACAATTAATCTCTTGTGGCTGACGTAAGATACCTTTAAAAGTTCACTTCCTTAGAATGTCTCATTTTTGTCTGGGAGCTCACAGAATGAGAGGAAGTGTTCATTTACTGAGGTAATTATTTCAGAAGCCTCAGTTATGTTTCTGATTTAGGACTGTTGTAGGAAGCTGCTCAAGTCTGGTGCTTTAGCATTTTTGGACTTGGATTTCTTGTTGGAGCACATGAGGAAGTTCACTGCCAAAAGTGCCATTTCTTCTGTTGCTTGAGTTTCATTTGGGCCAGAGCTGTTGAAGGAAAACCCTCTTGCACAAATATGTAGCCCTTTGTTTTTTCTTCCTCTTCCTGTTCAGTTTTGTGATTTTAGTACCCGATGTGAACCTGAACATAAATGTTTGGGTAGGAGAGATGCAAAAAGGTGGAAGAAAGAGTTGGAATTAAACAACAAGGAGGAAGTAGGGTTGACTCAGCTGTGCTGCTGTTTGTAGCAGAGCAGCTTAAAGTCCACAGGGCACTGCAACAAGCAGTCACACACTGTAGTGTGATTAGGATAAAGTGGATTTTATGGCTTGTTTCTCCCTCCTGGTTCCTGATTCTCTCTGCTCTCTCCCTCTGTCAGCTCTAGCTGCTGTTTAGCCCCAACTGGGCTGGGCTGGGAAGTAAATTTACCTGCCTGATGTGGCTGAAAACTCCCCCTGCATGATAAAATAGTATTCTCCCATTGGGGCACCTGACTTTCCCTGCAACTGCCCAGCTGTTAACTGGATCTGGCCCAGGAATGGGGGGGTTATGTGTGGTCATCTGCATCCAGGTGTAAAGCAGAGGGATTGTCCCTGTCAGGGAGAGGTCTAATACTAATATTTAAAATGTGTTGTTTCTGTTCTCTAAGCTGTACTGTAGTCAACTTTCTGCTGTGTGGTGGCCTTTCAAGTGAGCATTAAATGACAGAGGTGACATTGACTGTGTGCATCTTTTTTGTTTTAAACTTTACTTTGCAGAGTAGCATAACTTCAAATGAAAGTTACCTTCAGTGAAGCACCTGAAATATGTCTTAGGAGCTTGATGTCAAATATCTTAGAGGTCTGATAGTGTGAGGGTCAAAAAGATCTTGCTCCAATGATATAGAACGTGATGGACTCTGCTAGAAGCTTTGTGTTTCTGAGGCAGTGTCAGCAGAACAGGTTATGTAGGCTGATGTGGGATCAGAATTGTTTGGTCCTAAGGTGCACAAATGTGGATATTTGACCTTATGGCTCTGGAGTAGAAAATGCACAACTGAGAAAAATGTTTTTTGTGTCTTGCAGAGTGCCTTAAAGGTGTTCATTTCAAAGGAAAATATTCATTCTTGGTATAGTAACAACAGGAATTAATTCCTCAGGGCCTTTTTTGTATAATCATTGTGGCCATATGTGATATTGTGATCTAATTTTCTTTTTTTTCCCCCTTGTTTTGTTTTTGTGCTTTGTTTGTTTTTCTTCTTCTTTTTTTTTTTTTGTTTCTGCTGAAGTTACATTTCCATTAATTAGTTTTTGTGTTAACTTTTTAGAGTCCCTCTTGGTGTCTTTTGGTCTCTTATCTTGGGCTTAGTCTGGCTACACTTGCTTGAAGTACCCGACCCTTCTGTGGTTCCTCACTATCAGGCTGGTGTAGTGGCATTTGGTCTTTCTGCCATTATTGAACTCCTGGGAGAGCCATTCTGGGTTTTAGCACAAGCTCATTTGTTTGTGAGACTTAAGGTTAGTAAAGTCCGTGGGGTGTGTGCATGTGGGGGGAATCTTTGTGGAAAAGAACAGATTACTGACTTAAATCTTTGTATTTTCAAGCTTACAAAACCCCCTGTGTGTACTGTTTAGCACTGCATGGCCTGGTTTGTAACATACCCAGCAATTTGTGCCCATTAAAGCAAGCAAGTTGATTTATTTAAACATTATTACCTTCAAGATCCTTAAATCCTGAAACATAGGTTTTGATTGGAGGGAGAGACACACTGCTTCCACAGTTCTACATGAAATATTGAGACTATGATAGTCTCAAGCAAAATTTTCTCCCTTATGTCCCATACAAAGGACTGGGAAAATACAGTGGAGGAACTGTGAAATGCTAGAATAAAAAACTTACAGAGCAATGACAATCTAAGCTGGCCAGCTCAGCAGAAAGGAACTGTGATAAAGTCACACGACTTTGAACACCTTACATTCCTACATCAATTCTGTGTGTTAAACATACATATTTTAAGCTTGTGTATGTGGTTAGGTTGCCATAAAATAACCCTTCTCTGTTTTGTGTTTCTTAAAGGTAATTGCTGAAAGCCTTTCAGTAGTGTCAAAATGCATTTTGACAGTTACTTTAGTAATCCTTTATCCTCAATGGGGCCTTTACATTTTTTCCTTGGCTCAGGTAAGTTCCCTTTGTTCTCTCTCAGCTGAATTTTAATTTTCCTTTGACATTTAGCCTGCTGAAGAACTTTGGGGAGCTGACAGAAAAAGCTCCTGGGAGGTTTAAGATTTAGAATTTATATTTGGTATTTTCCTGATACTCATTATTGACTTGGTGCTTTGACATTGAGTTAAAGGGAGGTAGAAGGAAGCACTTTCCATCTGTGGAGGCACATCTTGCAAATAGGGTTATGTTATTCTAATCACACAGAACTTTTATCAGCCTGTACCACCATCCTTCATTACCTTATCAGAAAGTGCTAATCAAGTGCAGTTAATTCAGGTTAAAACTTTTTCTTGATGACAATGAAGGAGGGATAATTTTTTTCCTTCAGTTTTTGCCCTGGCTGTTGTAGATCAGTTATAATTGATGGAAATTGGAAATGTTCTATGAAATAAGAGATGTAGGCAGTAGCTCCTCTGTCAGCTTGATTTTTTGATTGAGTAATTGCTTTATAATTGGACCTTCAACGTTCTATAAATGCTGAATAAAACATGAAAATTAGCAAAGATCTATGATAACCTGCAGGTTAAAAAAAGATAAAAAGATCAACACCATTCTTAAGAACTGTTCAAATCCTTACCTAGTTTAATATTTGGTAGCATAAAAACTCCTTACATTTTCTTCTCACTGTATTTTCACCTAGTATAATATTCTGCATTTCTAAGTTAATTTTTTTTTCGCTGTTTTTCTTCTCTCCTTCCTGATCTTCCCAGCTTTTATACGTCAGTGTTTTGGTAATGTGCTATGTAATTTATTTTGTGATGTTTCTGGGATCTCCTGAAGCCACAAAGAAGTCATTTCCAGTTGCTAGAATAAAAGCTCTATTACCTAGCTTCGTGGAAGATGAGGTAAGTTGTGCAATTGATTTCTTGATTTTCTTCTTAAAATCTCACATGAGGGCACTTTGAATGTTGCTTTTAGACTGGGGAGTTAATTGAGTGGTTTTGGGGTTATTTCTGCACTATAGAAGATATGATAGATTAAGTAAAAAATATTGCACAGAAATTGTGTTTGAAGTTTATATTAGTAAAATTCTTGTCAGAAAAAAATCATTAAACTTGAACTCTTTGTGGTTATGGGTTTGTTGTTGCTGACATGATTTGTGCAAAATATTAGTAGACATTAACTGGAGGTAGACCATGTGCACTGTGCAGGGAAATGATCACTGGATCATCACTATCACTGGATCTGAGGCAGAAAACAAACCAGAACCATATAACAGTGGATTTTTTTGGTACTTTGATCTCTGCACAAAATAACCATGATGTTCCACAGCATCCTAGAGACACTCAAATATCTCTCAAACAAAAATGAAGCAAAGAAAGAAATGAAAAGACTCATTGAGGAAGACAACATTCTGGATAAGATTTATAGATTGGAAATGTAAAGGTGGTTCTTGGTTGCAAGTCTTATAAGGACAGTTTGAAGAGCAGTAAACAATTCATATCTGCAGTGAGGGTGGAAGTTGTATTGTCACATAAACACCCTGGGTGTTTTTTTCCTAACTCTAAACTTGATTGGTATTTTCTGTAGAATGCTCTTATGGGTACTTTGTCTGCAGCAGCAGCACTTTTCAACAAAGGAATCAGTTTTTGCCAGATCAGTGATGTTGGTGCTTGAATTCAGCAATACTTTACATTAGTGGTTAATAACTGTGGCATTGTGGGTTTCCTCACCACTGCAGTTAGAGCTGCCCTGCAATGTTGCAGCGCCTTGCTGTTTTCTATTTCTGCTAATGTCAATCACCTTTGTTACATTTCAGTTTTCTTTTTTGCAGACCTTTGTGAACTGGAAGGAAGCACGCTTGACTTGGAGTTTCTTCAAACAATCCTTCTTGAAACAGATTTTGACAGAGGGTGAGGCTTGACAGAGAAGTGTGAGGGAAGAGGGCTCATGAAAACTCTTTGCAAAATTGACTTAAAGTTTCAGAAAGCTTGGGTGGGGGGAGATGAGGCACATGATTGCCAACCTGAATGGTTCTCAGAACTAGGTGCTGTCCTATTTGACTTTGTCTCTTGAATACTTAATACTGGAAGTGCCTGAGCAAGTTATTGGGAAAGATTTAGGGGCTTGTTCTGAAGTTCTTTATTTTGAATTTACAGGTGAACGATATGTGATGACTTTTTTGAATGTGTTAAATTTTGGAGATCAGGGTAAGTGTGATGGTGTTGTGGAATGGTGACAGAGTTTTCTTAGTCACTGCTCTTCATGTGGTTCTGAAAATGACTTAAAGTGTTTGAAGATAGCTTGAAAATCTGAGAATGTTTCAAAGCCTTTGAGCTGCATTTCAGAGAATAATTAATACAAACTTGAATTTAAGATAATAGAATTATAGAATAGCCTGGGTTGGAAACAACCTTCAAGATTATCTAGTTCCAGCCCTCCTGCCATGGATGTTCACTAGATGTTTATCTTTCTCTTCTCCTGTATCAGTAAATTCTTACATTCCTGTTCTTAATCAGTGAACTTTATCAGGGTCCTCTAAATTCCTCTATAGCAAGAATCTGAAGTGTGGTTTGGTGCTGTTCTAGATTCACTTCTGTCTAGTTTGTGCTTTTGTCTTGGCCATGAGGAAACCTTGCAATTTTAAGCTGTAGTTGCTTGACTGTCAGAGTTTTTAGAGAATACTGTTTCCATGTTGCACAAAATACCACTTGTTTTCTCTTTTTTTGGAGATGTTAAATTATAATTCATGTTATTATTACAGACTTGGAATTAAAATATGTCTAAAACCCTGAGATTTTTTTTTTCTAAGGTGTCTATGATATTGTGAATAACCTTGGTTCACTGGTGGCCAGGTTTATCTTTTCGCCTATTGAGGAAAGCTTTTACGTATTTTTTGCTAAAGTGTTGGAAAGAGGGAAGACTGTAAAGGATCAGAAGCAGGTAGGTTTATTTGGATTATTTACATGTCAAATGCTTGATTTTTGTTACAGATAAACTGCATCACAGAAGTATGGCGGACAGAAATGTGTGTTTAAATTTGAGTGTTGATGCTGTTAAAATTGAAAAGTGGAGAATAAAAATGTTGAGTCAGACTGGACCAAAAAGAAAAGTGAATAGGTTAAAAGCTAATGAAATAGAAATGAAAGTATGCAGTAGTATAGTGCTGCCTTGCATCAATGAAGTTAACCTCAGCTGCTCCAAACAGTGTGATGGAAAGCCTACTCTACTGTGTATTTCCAAATATAGCAAGCCATTATTTAAATCATGAAATCTATTAAATAAATGCTATCTGGAAGTACTTTATTTACTTAAACATATCAATAGCTGTTAAATAATGTTTCTGAAGAGTGCAGCTTTGGGAAGAAAAGAATTGGATTTTTCTTGTGTGTTTGAGTTATATGAGGGGGATTAATGAGTAAGAGCTTTGTTCCACAGAGTAATATTCTTGATCACTCATGAAGGTCAGCCTGTAGCAGTCCTGCTAATTGCACATCAGCACACAATTAAATCCTGTGCTTCAGGTCTGTAGTGGGCTAAGGGAGGTGTCTGTGTGTATATTTGGTATAAAACCTACCTGGTGTGTAGAACTGAAAAAATAGTGGCATAATAAATCTCTAAAAAGCATTACCAAGTTAAGAACATGTATGTGGATAATTCAATAACAAAGGATAAGTTTCACACCTTTTACACCATGCAAACTGATTTGTTTCTCTTAAGGAGCATTTCTGCACAAGAGTGGCTATTATTACATTGATTTTGGTTCATGTGATTTGCTATGTTTTTTTCAGGATGATGTTGCTATGGCTGCAAATGTATTGGAATTGCTGCTGAAACTTGTGCTCCTGATTGGCCTCACCATCACCGTTTTTGGTTATGCCTATTCTCAGCTGGCTCTGGATATTTATGGAGGCTCAATGCTCAGTTCTGGAACAGGTAAAAATTTATAGACCTGGCAAAAAAACACCACTCTTTAGAAAAAGAGCCCTACAGCTATTATGAATCTTTTCTAAATCAGCAGTTTAGGTTTTTTCCTGTGAAATTGCTATTGCAATCTGTGATTTAGCTCATCAGAATCCTTTGCCTTGCTTATTTGTGTTCTTGTCAAGATATCTAGACAGGAAACTTGTTCAAATGAACTTAAGTTTCCATTATTAGTATTAACTTGACAAATTCTATCTCTTAGTATCACTGCCTTGAAAAACAAAGTGGTTTGATAAAGGAAATCATTAACTATTTATCTTATTAATGTGTTTTTTAGGTCCAAATCTCCTGCGGTGTTACTCGTTGTATGTGCTGTTTCTTGCTGTCAATGGAGTAACAGAATGTTTTACATCTGCCTTAATGTGCAAAGAAGAAGTGGACAGGTAGGAAACAGTGTCTCCAAAATGTTCCTGTGAATTTATTTGTGCTGACCTTAAAAAGGAACTGGTGCTCTTGCACAAAATACTATCCTGCCCCACAGAAAAGCAACTTCTTGCTAGGCTGTGTTCATTTAGATTTAGACGTAGAAGATTTAGCAAAGTTGAAAAATTTGGGTAAAAAAGGTCAGAAACTGAGAAATAAAGATTGTTAATTTAGCTTTAGGCACACCACTAACTGGTAAAGTAATTTAAATGTGTGTTTTCTGCACAGATGAACTTGAAGTTACACTTTTTAAGACAATCTCTTGACTCATTGAAAGGATAAGTTTCAGACAATCTCTTGACTCATTGAAAGCTTGCAACTATTAACATTTTTCATATACAGGTAGTGGACATACACTTAGGAATGATCCAAGCTGTGGGTGTGAATCCAGTGGTTTACTACTTTGTAGGAGGTTGGACAAGGTGACCTCCTGTGCGTCCTTCCAGCCTGGATTATTTCCTGGTTCTGTGTTTAGGCTGTCCCTGATGTGACCCTTTCAAATTAATTTATTTTCCACAATCAAAGTGGGAGCTTTTTTGACTTAGCAAGGGCTGCTTTCACCACCCCTTTAAAATGTGCACTCTTTTTCCAAGTGACTGTTTATAACATAAATGAAATAAAGTGTCAATTTGTTCTTGAGCATTCATTTTCTTTAATATATTCCTAACTGAAAATAGCAAAAAATGCACAAATTTTTACATTGCTAATAATTGTTATTAAATTTGATTTTCTGCAATGAGAGCACAACTGATTAGTGTAATAGAATTTTGTTTACATAATGTAGTTCTTGGTTTATTTTGGTTGATGTATTTTCTATTCTTTCAAATGATTTTTTTTATCCTCTCATTTCTCAAATGTATTTTCACTAGAAGATGGTAAGAGAAATTCTGTTACTGATGTTAGAAAATAAAAGATCATTAGTAAATGAATGCTGGGACTGCATGCATTGTCGAATTATTTCTTCTTTTTTTTTTCCCTAGGTACAATTTTGTTATGCTGGCCTTGTCTTTCATATTTCTGTGCATCTCTTATTTCCTGACCCACTGGTATGGCAGTGTGGGCTTTATCCTTGCCAACTGCTTCAACATGGGCATCAGAATAGCTCACAGCACCCACTACATCCATCACTACTTCAGAGAAAGCACCCACAGACCCCTCACAGGCCTGCTGCCCTCCCCAGCTCTGCTGCTGGTTTACACCCTCAGTGCTGTGGTCACTGCTTTCTCAGAGGTGAGCTTCTTCCTTTCTCTCTGCTCTCACTCACCATGCTGCTGTCAGGTGGCTTTTGTGCCCACAAAATGGGGCATGCCATCAGGAAAACAGGCTTTTGAGGGTAGGCTGGGAGATTTGCATTACAGAAAGGCAGGTTAAGAGATTTTTTGTATGAATGTTTTCTGCTGCCTGTACAAGATGGATCTGACAAATAAAATAAAATTCAACACATTTCTGCTGTGTGTAGTTAACCCGTGTTCTTATTAATTATGGACATTTTGAAGAAATTGGCATTAAAAATTCTGTAATAAAAACAAGTAATAACTGAAACTAGAAGAAAACCAAATATTGCTAAGAGCACATTTAACACGTTTATTCAGTACAAGGTGGTAATTGTGCAGGCTGATTATTAAGGGGATTGGAGCTTTTCAATGTACAAAAATTTGACAGCTTGAAAATCCATTATGTCTGAGAAAGGAGAATTTTATATTTTGGAGTGGGAGATTTCCAGCTTTATTAGAAAATAGCCTGATATGTTGCTGTACAGTAGCAGACTTGCCTGATAGCACCAGCAGAGTTTTATATCATCTCAGTTAACACATTTTTGCTTACCAGATAACAGCAGCTTCCTCATTTACCAGATATCTACTGAATGGTTCTTTTTTGCTGAACTTAAGAACTTAAGAAAGCAAATGTTGTGACTCCTGAAGATGATTTATTGTAGGGTCAGTGCACATGCACAACCGTGCTTGGCTTGATGGTGACGTTGGCATGTTGGACAGAGGTGTTGGACCTTACTTCTTGTTGTGACAGTAAATGCACTTTGTGCTGACTGGTTTTCCTGCAATGCCTTGTTTTCTTTGTTGTAGATGTTGTTCTGCTGTGACAAGGGCTGGATGGCCAGGCTGATCCACATCAGCACAGGTGCCCTGTGCCTTGCAGCAACCCTGGTTGCAATGTTCTGCGCAGAGACCAAGCTCGTCCACTTTGTCAGGAGCCAGTTCCTCTCCCGCTATCTGAAGAAAGGAACATGACCTGCTCCTGTGCAGAACAGTTCTTGTATGTGCTTGCAGTAAAGGGCTGTGGTTTTTTCCATAAGATCTGTATGGAAAAAAGGTTTCCACATGTATTTGGAAGCATTGATAAGGGAGTGGCAATGTTGACAACTGCGACATGCATATTATTTTGTCTTCTGAACTGGTCAGTACAGCAAAAGAGAGGTGAATCATTTTCTCTTTATGCATTATTCTTGTCTAAGCTTTTCTTCAAACAGCCTCTGAAGATCTCAGCTGACCCCTGACATAACCTGGTTGATAGACTGCGTGTGGAGAGCTCCCCTTCCTGCCACTGGGCGGTGTGGGAAGGCCTGACGTGGTTTAGAAGGCTCTTATTTGGCATGGGTGCTGCTTAACTGGGGAGAAGATGTTCAGGGGAAAAAAACCCAAACCAACCACAACAATGAATGCCATAAAACAACACCAGTGTGAGTGTTGTGGAGCAGAACACAGTGTGGTGCAGGGGGATTGAGCTCTCACTGTTTGAAGTGCAAAGTGGGGAACAGAAGATCCTGACGTTTACAAGTAAATTAATGGAATACACAGCGTGTGTCCCTGCTGGCTCTGTGAGATTATTTCATTCAGCAGCTCCTTCATGTCTGAGGGCATTGATTAACTTGTCAGAAATACCCTGAAGCCTTAGCTGGAGGAGGTTTTGGGCATTGTCTGCAGAAGGTGTTGAGTACAATCACTGATGGTGCAGTTCATAAGGTTACTCATAAAACTTCTTACTTTCATTCCATTGTTTTTTGGGCTTGTATGAGATTTTAAATGCCACCATGATCAAACTTGTCTCAATAAAAATTATTTTGTCTGTACAGCTGAATGTTAAATATGTTTAATAAGATTTTTTACTAGGAATTATGCATATTGAAAATGTCTTCATTAGATAGTAAATACTTCCTTTTGTTCCAATGTTTTCATCATATCTCATTTCTTTACTTGTTCAATCTCAACCTCTGGATTGTTTGGTTTTTTTTGAATTGATGAAAATTTGGATGTTCATAAGTTCTAAAATTACACGTAAGGCTGCTGGTTTAGGTGTACTGATGGCATATTGTATTGCTGGTCTAAGATGTGAACTGGGCAGTTTCAAAATGTACAAGTGGCAGGTTTATAACCATCAGTGTTCCCTTTGCAGTTTTTGGATGGACCAAAAAATGTCAAGGTATTAAAAATGTGTGCTCAGACATGTGCAGTTGAAAGCTTTTAGTTTAATTATGTAGCAGCTCTGCAGATCCTCAGACTGCTTAAAAAAATCTCACTGCAATGACATTGTGGAGTTCATTCTGGCGACCTCAGTGCCCAGGCTGAAATGCTTTCTAGTGTCTGCTCGTAGTTAGAAATATTTTCTAAACTCTGGTAATTGCCATTTGGAAAACATTGCCAAAGATACTTTGTATGATAATTTGGTGATTGAAAAATGATCATAGAGGAGCCAAAATGTGACAGTGAAGGGAAGGCAGTGGCCTTGCACAGCCAAGGGCATTTGTCTCCATTGCCTGGCTGGAAGGAGTAGATGCAGTCTTGCTGATTCTTCTTACACTGTTTTGAAATCTGTCAAAATGAAACAAACTCTACATTATTCTGTCCTCTTAATTGAATTCAGTAGTTCTTTGCCTTTTACATTTTTCTCTTCTGAATGGTGCTACACCTTTTTTCTCTTTTCTGTCTGGTGTGGAGTTAGTTACACAGTACAATTTCAAATATTGCAGAGGGTTGAAACTTCTTTATTATGAATGGTCAATGCTTACAACAGTTGCTTCTCCTTTACTTGTTGGTAGTAAAAAAATCAAGACAATTGAACCTATGGACTGTATTTTAAGGTCTGTCTTTTTCTGTATGCCTTTGGGATCCTGCTGTGGTAATATCTCAATCTGTACAGTGAATTTTTATAACTCCTTGGAATGAGAAATTTTGTACAGCCCTGCACCTAAAGTGCTTTGGAGGTGGAAGAACTTCTACCAAATTGAAGCCTGAAGTCATTTTGCCTTGTCTGCTCTTACAGCCCCAGCTGTACACTGATATTACTTCTGCTACTTGGAATCTCATAAGTAGGGTAACGTGAGGAGTTCTTCTTCAGTGACGTGACCTGTGTAGTCTCATAAATATTATTTAATATAAATGAATTATTTAATATAATATGAACTAATTTAAAGACGAGTTACATTTTTATACCACTTGGTGTTATTTCATATTGGAAGTATGATTTTTCTTATTTCATATTGGCAAATCTCATGTCTCAAATGTTACTTTCTATGAATCAGGAAGATATTTAAGGTGACTTAATGATTGCTCATTAGCAAATTAAGGACACATTCCTCATTTAAACATCATCTGCAGGCAGCTCAGTGATGGTTGACTGGTGTTTGTGATACTGGATGTTTTATTTTTAATGTTTTATGTGGCAGGAAACTGCAAGGAGAGACAGGAAGTAGAGACCTGTGAAACTCTGCTGGTTTCTTATTTATCAGTGGGATCCTTAATGTCAAAGTTGTTAATTGCTTATTTGCTAAAGCAGCACACTCAAACTCAGGGACAAAGTTGAGATTGAACTTGACCATGTTTCCCTTTTGTTTTAGCCCCATTTATCAGTCAAAAGCACAACTGTCTAAAGTGTCATGAAGCTGTTTTGCAGTGTCCTGAAATCTTTTAGTTTCAGCCAAAGGGGAATGAAACATTTTCTTTGGTGGAAAAGGTTATGATTTCATGCTTTGTGGTGCATTTTTTTTATTTGTAGGATGAATTATTTTCAAGGTAACACTAAATAAAGTTTATTTCCTTTATATTTTGTTTTTTTTCTTCCACTTGATGATTATTGGATTTTTATTTGTATCATTGGTACAGCTGATGCATGAATTTGGTTGGATTTTCTAGGATATTTTGTGTGTAAATTCAATTATCAGCATACACACCATTTCCTAACATACACACACAGATAAAATTTGCTGTAGTAGTTTTGTGATAAGTGGCATCATTATAGTAAATTTTTCCCTCTTTGTTTCTGTCAAATTGTTTGTATGAATTGGCATGGCCAAGTTCCTTTGTTTGCTTTTATAATGCATTGTGATAAAAACTGATTCAGTGGCCAGGAATAAATCTGATATGTAATGAATTTTTTTAGCTGAATTAGTTTGTGAAGGGCAATGCTGCAGTTGGGAGCTAATCAATTAACCAATTGTTCAACTGTTTGATTTTTCCTAGTGCTGTAAATATTTTATTTGTAAAAAAGTAGGGCGGGGGAGCCACTTTTTAGGCAAAGAAATGAGGATTTGAAGCTTTGCCTAAATGGTTAATCTACTTTAGCAGGCACAAAAGATAATAGATAAAAATTTGAATGTTGACCAGAACTGAGCACCCATAAGGGGCACTGGCTTCTTAGTCCATGTGAAGGATTGTGTGAGTGCCTTGAGGTCAGACCTATAATTCCTTAGATCTGAACAGTCCTTCTATCTAGACTTGGAAATTCTTTTTGTGGACTTCATATTGCTGTCTGAACATCATACTTTTCTACCTTTTTTTGTTGGTGGTTTGATTACCTGATTTTAAAGATAATGCCAAAGAGAGGGAATCTGAGGATTTTTGAACCATATCAGTGCTTCAAGAGATGTGCTGAGCTGAATGGTTTTGTTCAGCACAAAATGCACAACTCATCTGCATTCTGAGGCTGCTGTGGAAATGGAGCTGGTTTTCAATATAAGCTGAAAATGAAGTTTGAAGCTGTGCACATGTGATGTACAGCTGTGCCCTGGAAACAGCAGGGCCTGCTCAAAACTGAGCAGCTGGGGATCTAAAGAAAACTGATAGGAAGTGCTTATCTCTGCTTCACTTTGGATTGCTTCCATGGAAAGATGTGTGTTCTCTCCAGTGTCTGATCTGAGCTGTGCTTCATGCACTGCCTTGCTGGGATCTGGGAGGAGGAGTGGCCCCTTTTCAGTGGGGTGTCTGTCACTGCACACCCTGTAGAGAGCTCTGTTTGTGGGATGGGGTGAGTGGGTGCCCCCCGTGCAGCTAAGGCAGGATTTTCTGGGAACTGTGGGGAAAGGTAAAACACCTCTGGGTTTTCCTTTGTCAGACTTCCTGGTTGGATGTAGTAAGTGAGCCTCTGGCTGAGCTCTGTGTGTTGTTTGCTGGCAAGGTTTAGTGAGTCATGGATAATGTGTTTGGCATCATTTCTCTCCAAACTTCTGTGCCATCCCACTGAACTGAGAAAGTGGCAAGGAACATAACCAAGAGGGCAGATATTTTATATCCATAGCCCACTTAATAAGACTGAAATAATTAGAACTGTGTCAAGAAGAAAAAACCCAACAGAGATTGCAGTCCTTAAAAACATATCAGGTGTATGAGTAGTTCTAATCCAGCAGGAAACAAGAATCACGTTTTGTTTTTTGTGATACACTTTAGCTCCAAAAAGGGAACAACTTAACAGGGCTTGGGAGAAGACTGCAAGGTTTAGCTCTTAACGTTCTCAAATGCAGGAATATTCCAGACTTACATCCTTGTGGCTCTGTTAGGGAGAGAGGAGTAGGAAAGGTCTGAAGGGATGTGCCTGTGTCTCAGAGAGAAACTGAGGCACAGTCATGCACTGTCTGTGAGAAAGTGCCTTGTCATAACTTAGAAATCTCTTCAACTCTTTTTTTTTGTTTGTTTTGATTGCTGTTTCATTCATATGTTGGCAAGCCATCCATAACCAGCTCCTGTATGTGGGTATGTCCCTTTTTGCTGTAAAACATCAGCCTAGCCAGACTCATTGCAAAAATCACAAGAGCCCTGCCCTGGGCTGGCTTGAGGAAGATGTTGGTCAGCTTGCTGAAGGTTGTGTTTGCCAACCCTGACAGCATGGAGTGAGGAGGGAGCAAATCAGACTCACACAGAAAAATTTAATTGTGGTTTCTTTTTTGTTCTGGATGCTTGACTTGGCAGTGCTGTTTTCCTAATGGAAGGAGTTTTTGGGAGTAATTTTATAAAACAAGTGCCATAAAGTGCACTCATATGCCTTCTCTTATCTGTGTAATGATTTTTAGCAGTCTCTCAGTGTGGGTGAGCAGATGTTATGGGATGAGGAAAGGGAAGCATGCTGAGTACAGTACATGTGCAAGGAGCAGAGTGTCCCTCTGGGGAGAGGCCTTTAGTCTGAGAGTTACTTCCCTCTCTGAATGCATTTCTGTCACTGCAGATAAAACTTTTAAGTGTGTCTCTGCTTAAGTGCTTCTCTAGGCAACCAGGAGAACGTGTTGGGAAGAATCAGAGTATGCCCATGAAGCCTTGCTGGTCAAGTAGGGTTTATTGATGCATTGAGAATGCAGGCAATAGTGTGTGATTATATTTAACTCTCAGTAATAATCCTCCCATTTGAGGTTGACTGGGTATTAACCTGTAGAGATGGTGGGTTTTTCCTGTGGTTCTTTCAGAATTGTACTGATCAGTTCTAGTATATTTTTCTTCTCCCTCAGATGGCTTTATTATACAGTAGCTTCACACACGTTCATCTGGGAGCTCTGCAGAGGCACAGGATGAAGACTGGGGAAGTGCTGGATCACCACTCGATCTTGCTCAGCACAGTCAGGTTGGAGGAGGGCTGAGCAGAACCTCCCCTGATCAACAGGGGTAAGTGTCAGGACTCATGGCCTGAGTCTGGGCTGCACAGCTGGGAGCACCTGGCCTCAGATTCCTAAGGAAAAGTTGGGAGAGCCATGGAAAACATCTGTAATAAAGCTGGGAGTGTTAAACAACTAGGATTGTTTTCTTGAGACAGCAGCAGAATCCAAACAGGATTCAGGATGAAAACCACCCACAAGTATACGTGCCTGACTGTAAATACAGGGTTGGAAGGTGGCAGCTTTTCTGCTAAACCATCTGGTAGAGATGCTCTAAGTGCTGTATGTGTGCTATGCTTTGCAGCTCTCTAAGTTTCAGTGGTTTTGTGCATCCAAACCAATACATGAGCTATCTTTTTGGAGCTGAATATATCACAGAACCATAGAATAGTTTGGGTTGGGAGGGACCTTTAAAGATCATCTAGTCCAATGCTCCTGCCATGAGCAGGGAGATACATCCTGCTTGTGGGTTCTATTTGCAGTTGGCCAAAGTTACCTGAATGAAACAGCTCAGAGGAAGAATTGCAAAATTGTGGAGTGCAGGTGAAGCAAGTCTTTTGGTGTGAAAGCCACAACTGAAGCAGAAAAGCAGAATAAAATCAGAAAGTGAAAACAAACACATAATGTTCAGGTTTGGTAACTGGGCATTCAAGGTACTCGGTATTCTGCTGGGGCCGACTGCTCACCAGGTGAGGTGAGAAGGGAAGGATTTCTCCTCATCCAGAGGAAAATGTAGTGTTGTAGGTCACCTGAAAGATATGCTGGTGTGGGAGCAGGAAGCGTTCATGGCTGAAGATGCATTGACAAAGGCTGAAAAGGCATTTGCAATCTGTCAGGGGAGCAGTATATCTAAGGCAACATTAACGTTGCTGCAGGATGGGCCTTGAGGTGAGCTGCAACCAATTTGACTTAATCTATAACAGTTAGGAAAAGGAAAATTAGTCTCTGTAGGGTAAGAAAAAGTGGACTTGAAAGCAAAGGTTGAATTATTAAAGGAACAGGAACAGAATGGCAGTGGAAGAACAGAATAGAAGTAGTGCAGAGTGGTGTGTGCTGCCGAAAGCCTGTGTTCAGCATCTGTGATGAAGTGCATGTGATGAAGGACATACAAAAGGCTAGACAATAAAACCTCCAGCTGTGCAGTTACTTGGCAGTGGAAAAAAGCTTAAGCAGCTTCAGGGCTGTAGTTAGAGGCAGAATTGTGGATTGGATGATTCCACTTCCTCAAGGAGTCTCCTGGTCTTTGAAAAGGGCATTGCAGGAAGAGCAAGGAGTGGTTGGATTTGCTGGTGCAGAATTTAGCCCAGAGACCTCAGCCTGTGGGACTGAAGGGAAGGTTGTTGGTTCAGATAATTTTGGTGTGGATATACCAAAATACATGGAAGAGACATTTCGTATGCCTCCCCAAGTTTCCTTGTATCAAGACTTAGACCAGTTCTCTTCTGCTAATCCGTGTGGGACAAATGGGAGAAATTGCAGGTGAAAAACTGCCACTGCCACAAGCAGCTGTCACACCATGTGAGTGGGAGCACTGATCTCTGCTGGGGAGCATGGACACAGGGAATGCAGGGCAGTGAGGCTGTGCTGCAGTCTGTGTTTCCCTGACACCAAACCTGCCACCCCCGGAGGAGCTCAGAGTGCATATACAGGAGCTCCACAGAGAGCACAGAGGATTTTAAGTTTAACAAATTAGGGAACAGAAATGAAAAATTAGAAGAGTTTTGCAGTGACAATGTTTGGATTTCAACTAGATGTGCATGACTTTATATTCCCTATTTAAATAGTAGAAAATTTAATGTATTAAGTATGGACTCAGTCTTGAATGAGCAAAGGTAAATGGTAAATATTGGTTATTTGCAGACCTGCTTTCTTTGAGTATAGTGAAGTGTGTATGATGTACAGTAATTTGGGTAAATGAAGAAGCAATTTAAAGAAAGGGACTGTCCCTTCTGCTTCAGGAGGGGAAACTTCAGCCATTGAAAAAGTAATGGAAGATTCTGGGAAATCACTGTTTTCCAAGAAAGGTGTGTGCTGAGGGAGTGGTGAAGTACAAACACCATTTGGGGACACATGGGCCAGACCCCACGGATTATATGGGACTACATTTGTGTGAAAAGGTACCACCAGCTGTGAGTGTAGAAAGAGCTTGTGGTGCTTTGGATCGGGAATAAATAATAGGATTAAGAATAGGCCAAAATACAAAGACCAGTATTGGAAGAAGTGCTTTAATTGATTCAGGTAAAACTTTGAAAGAGTGAATTAAAAACATAGTAAGTCAATATCCACTGTTAAGTTCTTGTGGTTTATTTTACAGGAGGATGCTACCAGCATTACTGGCTTGAGGAGAAGTAACTCAGTGTAGTGAGGATGATGCTGATTTCAAGCAAGGATGTAGCTACAGAGGGATTCCAGAAGAGATGAATAAAACAGAAGAGAAGAGGTTTGAAACAGAAAAACATTCAATATTGACAGTACTTTAGTAAGGAGTTTGGAGACTCATGGAATTTAATGTATATGAAAGAAAAATTACTAATGAAATAGTGCAAGCCAAGTGGGGTAGGGATAAAATGAAAGGAAGACTGTGCAGATGAGTGTTAGAGGAGGCTGGTGTGTGTGCTAATCAAAGCTCCCTTCCTCTCTCCCTCCCTTCCTCCTTCCCCTCAAGTGTTTGTAAGATTTTCAATGTTAACCATGACTTCAGTTGATAAACACAATTACTATTTATAAGACTGACTGCAAAAGGAATACCTCTCATTAGAATAAAGGAAGAAATGGTAGAGGCATCTGTAGTGTAGTCGCAATATCAGACGTGTTAACCATGAAAGGCATTTTTTCTGTACAAGCTATCAGAGTTCAGAGCAAAGACTTCTTTGACGAGTGTGTGTCAAGGAAACAGGATAATTATTGGTAGTTACTGTTCTTTCCTGGCTGTATTAGAACACTACTGTAAAAATTATTTGTACCAAATACAAAGTTATCTTGTTCTTGGAGGGGAAAAGCGGAATGAGTGAGTATTGAGTATCCAGCAAATGGAGAACAGACATACGCAGATCATAGTATTATTTGAGCTCTACTGGCTAGAATATTGGCCAAAAAAAAGAGCAAGAGCTTTGTGCCTGGATTAAATTAATGCCTGAGAAAGGTGGGAGGTTTGCTCAGTGAATAGCTTCATCAAATTAAAAAATAACACAAGTAATGATACTATAATTTTTCTTCAATGATAACCAAGTATTTCTCTGTCATTAGAAATGACAAGCAACAGTGATGACACATGAATTTACAAAGAATGCCACTGCCATGGAATATTAGCTAAAGACATCCCTGATTACAGAAAAAGCTTTGTGAAGGAAAAAAGTTAAATGAGCCTTACAGTCTAAAATGGAAAACAAGCATAAATGTAAGTGAAAGCTGCTCATGCAGAACTTGAGCAAGTCATTACATGCAGTTCCTCTAATCTTTGGCACTGCAATTAATAACAGTTTTGATTACATATCCCACTTATCAATGAATCATCTGGCCGCTAACAGGAATAATTGTATCAACATATCAAAACCTTGATTGATTTCTGTGCCATTTGTTGCCATCACAAAGTGCTGATGTTGTTTGGGTTATGACAGCCTGCACTGGCTGCCAAATGCATTCACCAGGTAAATATGTGTGTGTGTCACACAAATCTGTACCTGTGTTAGAAGATCACAGGCCAAAGAAAACATTTCTGTTACTACACAGCAATCATTAAACATCAGTGGAATCCAGTTTGTACTGATGTATTCATAAATATTTATTAAAGAAGCAGTTCCTGGGGACCATTTCTTATGGAATGCCAGAAGTAGCTTGCAAATTCACCTTTGAAATAATTTGCAAAATTGTATATTTTGGGGTTTGTGTCTTTATCATTTATGTTGTGGCAGGGTGCACAGGATCTTGGTGACTCTGACAACCTGGTGACAAAGTCAGGATGAGATAAAGGGCTTGTGGCTTACTTTGGCCAAGGGAATGGTGCCCTGCTGCTCCTGATGGGCAGAAGGTACACTGCTTGTATGTCAAGTGTGCTGCTTCCTGGGTATGTATGTGGAGTGACTTAACTTTTCCCTTCTTTTTTAGAAAAGTGCTTGAGAAATCGTATGGAGTTCATCTGCTGAACAGTATTGTTTTTGTTAAATCAAGACTGATTTTTATAAAGTGCTTCAGGTTTCTTAATTTCTGCATGGGGAAAATATTTTGTTGTATGTCCTTCCCCTCTCCCTCCCTGGCTGACTCCAGAGTGGTGCACTCTGGTTCTTTGATGCCCTGACTGCCAACCATTGCTAACAGCGCCATCTTGGCAAAAAGAACAACAAAAAATAATTGCTCCCCTGTAGTTGGGTGTCCTTGCTCCCCTCTTTGGTGCCATCCATGTTTTCCTTCTTGTTCCTTTGCTGTAGCAGCCATGGGACCCCAAGGAGATCCTTTTGGTGTGTTTAACTGTGAAGTGTTTTCATGCATGTTCCAGCTGATCCTTCAGCTCAGTCCTGTATTATTTGAGCAAAGTCCATGTGCAGCATTCAATAAAAGATTTAGACATCATCAGTTACTTCACCACCTAATTCTGGTGGTTCAAGGTAAGAACGTGTTCATCTAATCAGAGCAAACAAAAAGCACATCTCAATTCTTTTAAAAATACCTTCCTATTTGGGGCATGAATTTAGGTTCTTAAGTTTTAGAAATCATCTGTTGCTAAAGTAAAGCCTGGGAAAAAAGGACGTAAACCATTTGTTAAGCAAATATAATTTTCCAATAGTAAATGGATTCTGTCACCTGAATTGAGATATACTACCTGGAACTAGTTCCCTGATTACTTTTAACAGTTTATGAAGGATTGTGACTGGTTATTTGGATTTTTCTTCCCCTGCAGCTGTGAATTAGATGAAAAATGTTGCAGCTGAACATAACATTGTTTTGTCACTAGGAAATTCACTGCTGGCATTGAATTCAGCCTGGAAAAGTAAAGAGGTCATGACACAACATCTGTTTTGTGGAGAGCATAGTTATTACCACCAGTAATACTGCAAACACTGGAGTGGAAAAAATAACTCCAGAGCAAAGATGCTGCTAAGTTGCCTTTTTGACCATTGTTTTATGGGCAGGGTTAGCTGGATTTCCTCTCACATGTGTGTTTGGAAGGTAAGTTTGAACAAAATGCTCCTGCTGCTCAAACGTAAGGTGGAGCTGTTTCTTTGTGATAGAATTTCCACCTCATCTCCTCCACGCCTTCCTTTTTTCACCCTCCTTACCACATTTTCTGTGTTGCCAGTGATTTTACAGGCAGTGTGCTGGAGGCATGTGACTGAGGTTTTTTAAACTCCTGTAATGATTTACATTTGCTCTTAGGTTTCATTTTTAGCTAACACAATCCATATGAGATGTTAGGGGATCTCACCCTGCACTAAGCTGTGGTTAATCCTCCTCCCCCTGTTGCTAATCTGAACTGGTTTGGATTCCCATCCCAGCCTTGGGCTGGTTGTAACTGGGGTAGCTTCTTTGCCTCTTCATGGGGTGATGGCCTTTGTGTGTCAGGGACAAAAATAACATAAGGTACATAAAAATAAATAATTATCTGTCCACTTCATTATGTCATTTCTCTATTTTAACTAATAATTTCAAGTTGTAGTTTCTAATGAACATTTTCTGAGGGTGGAATGTGCTGTGACATCCTTGGAAGCAACTTCCAGAGGGAAGAGTTAATGTTTTACAGTGGCTGCAGTGGCACCTGTGGCTCTCTGAGCTGCTGACCCTACAGAAAGTATCCCAGTGCTGTATTTCCCTGCTTTGGAGGAATGATTGGGAGTGTGGGAGAAATGCTTCAGGGGACAGTCAGAGGCTGCAGCTGCAGGAGCTCCCAGGAATGAGCACCTTTCCCCCGTGCCTGTAAAACCTCTCTCGTGCCTGGCTTTTGCTTTACCTTTGAAGTTGCTTTCTCCAGGCCCAGACTTGCAGAGATTCAGACGCTTACCCTTCTTGCTAAAAGCCAGCTCCTCAATCCTTCCATTATCTGGCTCGTGTGAAAGTCTCAGTCGTGGATTTCAAAGCTTCTCTGTGAACTGGATGTGTCTGTGATTTAACTGGGAGATAGCCAGCAGCTTCAAATGTGAGATTCGCTTTCTGTGTGTAGCAGATAGTGTTACACAGCCCCGAGAAAAACCCATCACACACACACACAAAACAAACTGTGGCAACCCCTTGGGATAATGAAGGTTTCTTTATCCTCAGGTTTTGCACACACTCTAGGTATTGAGTAATCATCTTCTAACTGCTCTTAGAAGTAGCCCCCACTAAGTTCACCTGCAGCCAGCAAGACAAAACCCTTTTTATGAGGTCATTCTTCTCTCATTCACTCCTGTAATGGAAAGGTTGACTCACCAGCCCCAGCCCTGGAGAGGTAGATAGGATATCTACACTGTCATTTCACTTTTCCAGCCCTGTTATGCCACATATTAGTCAGAGTTCATTTATTTCATTAGTTTACTTTGTAAAGCAATTACATAACTGTTTCCACAATAGGACTAGAATGGTGTTTTACATTTACTAAAATAACTTGGCAATTAATTTCAAATGATCTCTGTGCAGCAATCTCCTACATATAATAGAATTATTCAAATGTCTATGAACGTTTTACATGCAGTATTAGAGTGAGTTAGATCAATCAAAAATTAATTGCATCCAAGGCATCAGTATAGCCTTCTGGGATCAGCTGAATGCCAGTATGTCACAATAAAGTCATAATAATTGATGTAGCATTGAATCGTGCCTTTGCTTCCCCCTTATAATGGCAATTTTATTAGCTGAGCAGGCTAGGTGGAAAAATGAAAAGAAAAGAGAAATGAAAGTAAGTTAAATACCAGCTAGTGGCCATTAACTTTGATTTAATTCTGCGCTTATGTGGTTTATCATCCTGACACTTTCTGTATGCTTAAAAAAGCTTGTTTTGCACAATTGCACTTCCCCTGTGCTTCCTATTTATATATGTGCAGAGAAGAATGGAGTATATGGCTGAGCATTCAATTCAAGCTGTCAACACAAAATATTTCTTCTGAACTTCGATTTGATGACTTGGGCAGTTAACATGAAAAGTATCTCTCCTGGTAAGGGTTTGGTTTTTCCTGGGCTTCTTTCTTTCTTTCCCAAGGTGTGACTCTTGGATGACTTATGTAGTAGAAGTAGAGTGCAGATATCAAAATATTTAATAATTCCTCTTCTCACTAGTGATTTCTTATGTTTATTTTTTTTTTTAATTCATGAACCAGGACTATTGATGTATCACAGCTACTGAAGAGTTGTTGAACTGAATGAATACTTTGGCTTCTTTGTCTATGGGTATTGGGGAACAAAGAAGTTCCTCAGCTTCAAATTAAACTACAAACTTTTTACTGTTTTCAGAGAATCTGTGCACTAGATGAGTTTGTTTTCTTTATTTGAAAAGCCACATTGACAGTCAGCAGGTATAGAAAGATAGCGAGTGAGAAGGCAAGCAGGGGTGGTGAGGGGCAAAATTGCAGGAAAACCAGACTGTTGCCCTGGGTTGGGGGAATATGGATGGTAGCTGTTGTTTTGTCTTGTTTTATTGCCCAGGGACCTGAAAACATGTGCTGGAAATAGTTAAACACACTCAACGTGGTAGAGCTGTAGCTGGGTATTCAGGTGGGAAAAACATTCAAACATGAAATGGAAATCCAGATCTACAAAATTCTGAGCTGTCAGGCTTCATGAGTAATGCAAGACAGTGATGTGAGAGTCTGGAAGACACATTGGTGCCTGAGAGCTGGCAAAGGGAGCAAAGCACATTAATGTAGGACCAGAGGAAGTCTCGTGAGTCCACATAAAGTGACTTTTCCCTGTGAGTGTTCCTGTGTTAGCAATGCTGTTGTGTCTTGTTCTCTTTAGTGCTTCATCTACCCAGCCTTGTTTCCTTACTTCATCTTACTGCTGCATTTTTAAAGCAAGAGCAGAATCAAACCTGCAAAGCTGTGCTGCTTGTGAACAGGCAGGAAAACTGAGTGTTCCCTCTCAATGAGCCCCAAATTGGCTGGACTCAGCTTGTTAATGGTGGAGGGTTGAAAAGAAATGTGAAAGTCTTTGGGCTTCTCAAGAACTGCTCAGATCCTGGTAGATCTATTTAAAAGCACCTGAATTTCAGCAGAGGAACTGTTCTCCACTCATTCCTGGAGGGCAAAGCCCAGGCAGTAAGTGGTGAGCTGGTGGTGACTCCAAGTGATTGAACTATTGCAGCATGTGGGGGACTTTGCAGATAAAGCAACTAGAACCTGGCCTCTGATCAGGGCATTCCATCACTACACAGCTGACAAAATTACATTATCAGAAAAGTTGGTAAAGCATGGAAAGGGGCTGAGGAGGGAAAAAAAAAGCTTTGAAAGTTTAGAAACCTGCATCCCTTTCAGAGCTGCAATTTTTCAGCCTGTATGTAAACAGCAGATTTGTGGAAAAAGCCAAACTAAAGCCAGTGTAGGTGGCCCTGCTACCAGCTCAGCTGTCAGAGGGCTGGATTCATCCTGGTTTTCAGCACCTGATGTGCCTGAGCTGGGCTGAGACCTGTGCCCTTGCTGCTTGGCCTGATTTTGTACCCTGGCTCTGGAATTCCTCCCTTGGTCGGGTGTGCTCAGACTGCAGGATTTGCCCTGCAGTTGGTGGCACAGTGATTGATGGCTGTGCAGACAGATACTTGCTAAATTTGTGCAAGAATTGGAAGGGATTGTGACTATTTGTGGGAATCTGAAAGGCAGGAAAAATGAGGGAGAGGTGAGATAGGTCAGCAATGTATGGTTTGCATATGGTAAAAACACGACAGTTGGCAGGAATTTTTCCTAAATGATAACTTTCTAATTTGCTCCTCATTTAAATTTATCTGGAACATATATCTGTGGAAGTGACAGCAAAGCCCTGATGTTTGAAAGGCAGTAAAATTAGCCAACATAAAGATGCAGAACATACTGCAGATTATGTAGCTGCAATTCTATGATGGAAAAAATCAGTTCCTTTTTCCATTTACTAATTATGGATTTTAGCATACTATAGGTATTATCAATTTTTTTTAAAACACAAATTAAAAGAGATGGGGATAATTCACTGGCATCAAAAGGATGTATTGTCCTGGCAGATGTTGCCAGTCAGACTTTCTGATTAAACCTGCCCTTCAGGGCTCCTAATTTGAAATGAAATGCAAAATTAAGGCATGACAGAAATATTTCTCACAGTCAACAGGTCAGCTGCCAGATCCTGAGCAGAATTACCTCTCACTAAGTTTCCTTTTAGCCCAAGTGACTTGCAAAAAAGCTTTGTGAAGTACAAGGCACCAACAAGTGGCACTGGATACTGAAGAGCCAGCTCAGCCTTTTTAATAAAAATCAGTGTAAAAACTGAACAACACTTGTGTGCATGTGTGTGTGTGTGTGGCTTTTCCTTGGATGAGCTGAAATTAGCTTTCATGCTTTGAAATTGTGTTGATCTTTCCCTAACTGGAGGCATTTCATTTCTGTGCTGGGGAATTTGAGGGAATCTCCTTGGCTTTTTGTGCATCTCTGGGTCATTTGTCACAACTGCTGTGTTTCAGCACAGTTGAGGTGTTTTAATGGCTTTAACCTGATTACCCTGCAGACAGTTTATTATTTTCTGTTATTTTTCCCTACCTTCCCTTTCCCTTTCTGTATCTCTCCCTTCTTCTGTCCCTGAGTGCTGCCCTTTCAGATGTTGGTTTGCTTAGCACTGAGCCATTGGATTCCCTGGTTCTCTGCATGTTTTTCTGCCAGGTTCTGGGTCCTCTTTTATTCCTGTTGTACAAGATTTTACTGGTTGTATCCTCCAAAACAAAAAAAGTGAAATTAATTTTATTAATTAATGCTTGACTTCTTATAGTAATGAAGAGTGTATTAGATTGCTTGTAATTATGTCATTATTTCTCAGTGTGAAGAGAATTTTTTTATTTGACTCAAAATTTAATCATATTTGAGTGATTTAACTAAGCTATTATTTGTGACCTTCATTTGTAGAAGTATGCTTTGCTCTTTACTGGCAATACCTGTGAGGCTCTGCATTTTTTTTTTCTGTTTATGTGATCTGATTTATAGTTGTAAAGTACAAAGTGTTTCTTCTCCCCTAAGGTGTGCTTGTGCAAACAGTTTTCAGTCAAGTATGAATTTCTTGACAATATTTTGTATTTTTCCTAAAATTACAGGAAAAACCTGGTGAAATTTTGGGCTCCCCAAATTTACTCCCTGTCAGGAGTGTAAGGTGCAGTCAGGGATCAAGCTGGCATTGGAATCCAGTTGATTGATGTGGCTTCTGCTCCTCTCCAGAGTATTTCTTTCCCAGGTTTTTGTGTTGCAAATTTAGGGCTACTTTGAGATAATCAGGAGTTCTGAGAACATCCCAAAAATTTAGCTTCCTTCTGGAGCATTCAATTTTTGTATTTCTATAAATGGATTTGTGAATAAGACTCTCTTAATGTTTTTGTCTTACAATAACTGGAAAAAAAGAAGTGTTTTTCAAATGAGGAATACTGGGAAATAGCTCCATGTGAGACCATTTATCTGCTTCCTGTAATCATGGGTTACATTACTGCACATAATGCTCATGTGCCTGAAGCAGTGCCATATTACAGCAGCAAAAATAATAGCAATGTCATTTTAATAGTTATATGGAAGTATTTCCCATAACACAGAAGTTATTCTTACCTTAGCTTTTTTTTTTTTGGCAGAGCTTTTGTGATATTAATAGAGCTGGGTATTGTCTTCATGTTTTAAAGGTGTTCATAAGACTATTCTCAAAATTCTGTCTTAATTGTTTGCTTGTTCTGTCAGCCTTCTATTTATTTTCTACAGCTGAAAGAAAGAGCAGCACTGTATGTTTAAGTGTAATAATTCTGTGGGTTTGGCTGTTTGGTGTTTTTATGACTGTTACTGAAACATTGGTAGGAAGGAAATATTATCAGTGACTAGTGTTTCTTCATCTGCAATAATAATTTCATGCTTCTCCAAGTATTTCTTCATTTACATTTCTTTTCAAGGTGGTTTAAAGATGTTCTGACTTTCTTATTTTAGATATGGAGATTTTTATTCAAATTAATTAAGTAGCAATAACTTTTGGCAACTTCAGGGAGGACAGAGAGACCTCCTGGGCCTGGAGGCTGGAACCTTCCTGTCTCTACCAGTTCCACTGCATGAAGATCTTAGTTGAGACTTGATGCTTTTAAGTAGCATCCTTTTGTGCAAGAAATCACTATTTGGCATCTATTTTTACTTTCTGAATGAGAGATATTCAGTGATGGGCTTTGCCCTTGTGGGAGGAGCAATGCCATGGAGCCTTTTGTATCTACAGCGCTCGGAGTTTCCAGCATTGATGCAGTGAGAGAGGAAAAAGGAATCCAATTTCATTGCACTCCTTTGTTCTGCCAAAAGATGGAGTAAATGATCTACTGAACTGCCTGTGCTGCTAATTGATTTTCTGGGCAACTAGGAACTTTTCCACAAGGAAGGAAGGATGGAAGGTTTTCTGTTGCCTTATAGTGTTAAAACTTCCTTCTCATAATCTGTGCTAAATGTAATGAGGAAGCTCTTCTTAATGAATGGACCAAATTGGTTGGTAACAGATGGGTTGATGACAAATGGGTTAATTAGTAGTCTTATCTGATCAGTTGTTATTTCAATTATTTTGTCTGCTTATGTGTGAGAGGGTTTTTTAAAACAGTCCTTTCACCTCTTGCAGAGAAAAGAAGTATCTGCATTATTGGTAAAAAGCAGTCCCTTCTACAAATATAGGGATCCTCAAATCAAACTAAAAATAGTATTGGTGTGCCATAATTACAAGAGAAAAAGTTGGCATTTTCAGCGATGCAAGCTTTTTTTAGACAGTTGCTGTGGAACACTAAATCTCTTTGGCAAATAAAGCCATGTGCTGTAAGCGTAGCGGGATATATATTGTCCTTTTCTGCAGATTTTCACTGTCCATGCTGAAATCACCTGTTGGATTCTAGTGACTGAGCTTGTGCCATGAAGAAGCCTATTCTGGCATGCATAGGCTTTGTTTTTCCCTGTACCTTTGTCACTGTATTCACCCCAGTCAGTGGCTGCCGTTGTGCCAGAGGACTCTGTCTCATTGCTCCTCTCAGGTATGCGCCGCGCGCCTTGACACAATTACCAGCCCCTCCAGTTAGGGGCTGCCGGTCTGAACCACTGAGTAAGAAGTGCTGGGGAGACTAATCAGGATAAGTTGAAGGAGGCTGAAATCACAGGAGACAGACTGTGCAATTTAGATTCATCAGGTAAATGAACTACAGACGTGTATTGTGGGTAAAACTGGTCCCAGAGTGGCCTTTTTGGTGAGGTAACACCACGGTGATTTTCCAAAGGTGCAGGAGGGTGAGCTGCTGTTTTTACAGCAGCCTTTAGTACACGTGTTGTATCTAATGTCTTGTGTCCTCCGTTGCTTAGACTTTATTTTCCCCCAGCCATCTCATTTATTTGTAGAAGTCTTGCCTGCAGAAGTGGTCTCCTTTGACTGCGTCCAGAAAATCCTTTTTTCAGTCCTGACTTTGTAGCTCTTCAGAGAACTGAAAGATGGAGGACTACTTTTAACTTTGAACATTTCCAGTAATGCAGATTTTTGCCTTTAAATGTCAGTAATTTGCAGCATTGGAACAGAAGTGAAATGCCTGTGGGTGGCATAAATGGGGCAAAGAGGTTAAATGACTTATTTGGATGTACTTGGGAAGTCTGTGTCAGAGAACAGTCCAGACTAGTGTTTGGATTTTGTATCTATTTCAGGTTACAGATGATCCTGTTATCAACCTCCCAGTATGAAATTTTAGACATAACTCATTGATTCCTTCATGTCCTACAAAAAAACCCACAAAAATAAGCACTTAATAAATGATAATGTGAAATGCAGTGTGGGAAGATGAAGGAATGACATCACCAAACTGGAAGGTCATTTTGGTGATTCAATGAATTTTGTACATTTTGGGCATTACAAACACTGGCAGCTCTAATTGTGTCTTACAAGACTTTATTCAGCTTTCAAGTGCATTTATATAACTTTCACCAATTATTGTAAAAACTTGCTAGATATTCTAGTTAGATCACAGGCTCACAGGAAGAATGCTCCTACTGAGGATGAGGAGAAAAGCTTTGATTTGACACATGGTGATGAGTTTTTACTGAAATAGAGTCCTTTGCAGTGCCATATTTGCATATTGCACTGTTCTCTAAATAGAAAGGACTCTTGGGCTTGCAGCAGTTTGTATTTGAAATACTCTGACTTTGTTGCCTATTCTATATAAGGCATAACTATCTGGAAGAACAAACTTAAATGTTAATGAATTCAACTGCTTTATCCTATATGTATTCATTTTAGGAGAATTGGAAGGTGTGAGCTGAAAGGAAGGGAGTTAAGGGAGGAAAATAGATGCTTTGTGCAAACCAGTTGCTTCTAAAAGTAGATTTTTCTCTTCAGGTCAAAGTATTATTTCAGAGGCAGTCAATATGTATAATGCACGGGTTTCTCCTCCATTGCTTAAAAAATTTCAGTAAATAATCTAAAATCTGATGCTGTTGAGATGGGCAAGGTGAAGTAAATTTAAATTTGCGGGACACAAAGCCAAACATTTGTGAGCTAGAGCAGGTTGTGAAGAATTGTTGCCAGTCCTGTGGTGCTGGGAGGTTGGCCTGGTGCTAACTCTAATTGCCATTGCCTTGTGCTGCATGGGAAAGGTCTTCCAGTGTGGAGATCACCAGGGTAATCTTGGCAGCTTTAAGGTCCCAGTTACTGCAGGTGTTGAAAATGTGCTTTTCCTCTGACATCCCAAATAGTTCTGTTTAAACAGAAGAAAATTTAATACACTGAAGTAGACCAGAGTATGGGAAACTCTCTGAAATCCCATTGTTTTACTTCTGCTCTGTGCTTGTTTTAGCAGTGCTGGGAGCTCTCTGTGAGCTCTGTACATCATTTTATCTCTGCTGGGATGCAGGAATGCTCACTGTGGAAATGGGCACTGCGCAAGAAGCAAGTGGCCTGTGGTGTCTGCTTGTGTGGGCATGAGGACCTGATTTAAAAGTTTTCTGTGGCTCTGTTGGTGGTACAGACAAAATAGGAGTGGTGTCACTTTGTTAGTTATTTACCCACATAAAATGCTCATTTCTTCACACACACCGGCAAAAGGCATTGGGCAATGTAAGACTGTTCGTATAAATATTTTTCTTTCAAAGTATTTTAGTGCCCTTAAGTAAATTGGCTTGAAATACAGGATTCGTCTGCGGTCTAAGCACTCAGAAGTTAGTTAGACACTCCAATTAAAAGGCATTCTCTGACCTCTTTACAGAGAAAATTGCAAACTGCAAGTATAAGTCTCGGCAGAGTCATGCTGTAGCTTTGGTTCTAGAGTGTGTTAAAGGGGATTGTTTCATCTCTCACTGTAGCATAAATCTACAGCTGAAAAGTAGCACTAATTGATATAATCACACACACCTTGATTATATTTTATCTGTTTTATCTGATCTTGCTCCTATTGAAATCACAAAACTGTCTTTGAATTAAAGTGGATTGGAAATTTAAAATAAGTTCTGTCTAAAATCCTGTGTGTATATATAAATCTCAGAGATTGAAAGTTATCCTGTTGGTGTGCTGCTTTTTAAAAGCAATATTGCAATGTTGAGAGCCCAGTTTAAATTGAGGTATGCATTTGTAGCAAGGCTGAGTGAGTTCCCACATCTGTCTTTTAAAGCTAAAATATTGACAGTAATGTAATCAAAGTTCTGACTTTTTATAGAAGGTTTCCTGAGGCTGTCTGTCAGAAACCCATTAAATCTGAAAAGAAAACAAAACAATGCTCTGCTAAGGATGACGTAAATGATTCTGAAAAATCCAGAACTCCACTGAATCTCTTATTCTTGACGTGAGACTAGCACTGACTTTGTGAGCTTTCCCACATTTCTTTCCTTGTGCTAATTTCTTGCTCTTACCTTTATTGTTCTGTTTTCATTACAGTTAATATCTTAATCTGCTTTCCTGAAACTAGAGGAAGCCATTACAGCTCCTATGTGCACATTGGCTCTCTGGGAGTTTGTGGCTGGGTGATTTAGAATTGGGCAGAGTCTGCTGAGTAATTTTCTTACTATTCTTGTTGTGCAAAGGATGAAAACAACATTGTGTTATGAAGAATGTTGGAAACCTAGGCTTGTTTTCTGATTTTTTGCAAACTGCTCAGAGTATTCTGTAGTGCTTCATGGGAATGCAATTCCCACATGTTGTGAAGTGAGCTGCAGGTGCTTGTTTGGCCCAGAACAGCATAATTCAGACACTTTTCCAAACCTGAGTCCTGTTTATAGAAATGCTTGGGCAGTGCCTAGGAAAATGCTTTAGAGCAGGAAAAGCACATAATAGCACTTTCCTCACTATTCCAGTGATCCACTTTATTTCTGAACCTTTGTAAATTTTTATATCCTCAGGGAATGAGTTCTACAATGTAATTACATATTGCAATTTCATTTGACATCCTATAGCTCTTGTACTATGAGAGTTATTGAACACTTTTTTCCCATCTAACTTTCCCCTGTCTTCTAGTATCTTAAAAATCTTCATCATACTCTTAGCTGCCTCTTTTCCAGATGTAGTACTGATATATTTAGTTTAGACCATGCTTATTCCTTTGTTGATAATTCCTAGTATTTGATTTGATTTTTAAACTGCTAATGAAGTTGGAGTTGAGGGGTTTACAGAATTGTAGATTGTGACTTCAAAATCTCATTCCCAGGTAATAGCTTCCAAGTCAATCACTCTGTGTAGAAAGTAAGGATCATCTTTCTCTGCATGCACTACTTTGAATTTGTAAGTGTAGTTTTATCTGCTCCTCTATCAGTCACTCAGCACTGTCAGAACCCTCCACAAGTCTCTGCAGACAAGTTATATTTTTATTATTATAGATGCTTTCTCAGCATAAGCAGAATTTCTCATCTTGGTATTTGCCTCTTTTGCAGATGATTTATGAATATGTTGAGCAGTTTAGCCTTTAGCAGAAATCTGTGCTATGCATGATCTCTACATGATTGCTGCTTGAGCAGTGGGGCCACACTGGAGGCTTCCTGGGTTGGATGGTGAATTTATTTTTGTATTAGATGGTGGGTTTATTTTTGTATCATTTATTCGTGAACATTTACCCAAATTAACGTGAATATTTCTGTCCCTCACAGATTAATGAGAAATTTCACTGATATGTGTGATCAGAAGCCTTATGGAAATCCAGCAATGCTATATCAAGCAGATATATCTTGTCCATATGCCTGTGACTTTTTCCAAGAGCTCTCGTAGCTCACAAGTTGTGATTTTCTTCTAGAAACATTGTGTTGCCTCTTCCTCCATATGCTCTGTTTATGTATGTGTCCTTAAATTTTCCTTCACTTCTGGCAGTTCTCCTGCAGCATAAGCAGGTCTGGTCTGGTCTGTATTCCTTTAAATTCTTTAAATCTGAGTGCTTTTAAAAATTGGCGCTGCAATTTTCTACCTTCAGTTTCTTGGCATCAAGAGCAGCTTACATCCAAACTATTGCATTTATTTCCCTTAGTACTCAGGTGTTTGATTTCTGACACTACACTTCAATTTGCTTCTACACAAACAAAAGGAAGAGGAAATAACTCAGGTTTTATATTATTTTGATGTGAACTGGATCGATACCACAGGACAAATGGCCCTGGGCTGTTGTAAGAGTACTGGGATGGAAATAATTGTGTGCAGCTAGTTGGGACAAAAAGGAAGAAGCCCCTTATTCTTACTGGCAAACTATCCCTTCCCACAGAAGGCATCTTTAAATTCAATAATCTGTATTGTCTCTGATCTAACGAGGATTTTAATGGGCTGAGTGAATCCAGTGTCTTGGCACAGGCAGTGGATTACTGGGCAGGTAGGAGCTCTGCTCTGTGGAAGTAATTAGATGTCATTAGGAGGGAGAAAGAAGGAATTGTTTTAAGTGGCTTGTATGGGATCAGATGGAGAGAGGCCAACTTCTCAGCTAGAAACCTTCCCTGTTTCTAGGACATGGATAGATTATGTAGGTTTGTGGAGAGCTTAACCCAGCTGCTTAATACCTGACCTCACCCTAGTGCTGCAGGTGTGCTCTCAGGGTTTGTGGCAGGACAGTTTGGTTGTCTAGAGCAGTTTTGGTCCATGCTGACTCCCTCAGTGTCGTGTTTGTTTGTGATACATCATTTCTGGTGAAATTTACCTGTCTGTGTCAATGTTACTGTAATAGCAGTTTTCCCCAACCAGCAGATATGCAGAGTGGAGTTAATTGTTTGCTGTGTCTGCAGCTACCTGTGCCAGCAGAGAGTTGGATTTGATAGAAGAAAAAAGGAATGCTTTCCAAAGTCAATTCATAATAATTTTGGCCTCATTTTCCTTTACATTGGTAATTACTGTACTTTTTCTCCTGATCATACCAATGGCAATGAGCAAAAATTAGGCCTTCCTATATATCTGTTTTCATTTAAAAAAATGGCATCCATTACTCTTTTTACTTATTCTGTTTGTGCTGCAGACAGAATCAATACTTGTGGCAAGCTATCAGAAGTCTAGGTTCAAGTGACAGAGATGGAAAGAGTGTTGTGCAATGTGAGATATGGAAAATTGTTCCCATAATTTGGGGTATGAGTGGCTATTTTAGAGAGAGACTGGGTATGATTCTATTTGAGCTCTCCCTCAGAATACATAGTATATATGCACTTTATAGCAACAGAGTATTCTGTTAATATTTTGTATATAGTATACACCAGGGGGTCAAAAATACCTGAATTTTTTCAAAAGGAAGCTGGATATTTTTGAATACATTGAGTTGGATTTTTTTTTAAGCTTGGTAAAGTTTTGAGTTCTTTTTAGACCTGTTTGGTTTTGCCCTGCTTGCTCTTATCAGGACTTTGTTCGCCCAGCTGCTGAAATGTAATGCTAGCACCTTTATAGGCTATGGATCCCATTTAGAAACCCCATTTCAGTTACAGAAAAGGCCAGAATCATCAGGGCAAGAATTGCACACATTTAGAAAACAAGCCACAGGGGAAAAAACCCTCTGTGCCCTTAATTAATTCTTTCTCGGCCTTATATTATAATTTGTAAGTCTGATACCTGCATTGTGACAGAGAACGGTTTAAGGTCTGCCTGCCCTGTCTGCAGGCAGCTGGTTCTGTTTTCTTTCATGTACCTGATAGCATTTATATTTTATGCAGTTAAAGTGACAATTTACAGTTGGCTCAAGGCAAAATTGTACAGTCAAGTTTTGACTCTACTCAAGGACAGAGGTTCCACAGGAGGGTGCAGGTGTACAAATGTGTGTGGGGTTCACTTTCATGGCACCATTGCTGCGCCAGCGTAATTATGATGTGAACCAATTAGCATGATGTCACTGTGTGTCCCCAGGTTCGAAGCTGCTGTTTTGAGTGCTGCCAGCTCTCTCTCTGAGTCCATCTGCTTCTGCTGAAACAAGTTTTAAGAGGGCAACTTTCTACAGTGCCTCTAAAATAGATTTGTTCTAGAAAATGGGCTCATGTTGGTGCATGTTACATCTGACACGGTGCTGTTATTGCAGTCCCCAGCAGAAAGTCTCTTTTTGCTTTGTGCTGTAGCTGACTCTTCTCATCCACTTCACTGCAATTTTTGGCCATCCACTCATACAGGGTTGTTTGTGTTCCAATGTGGGCATATTTCAAGATACACAGTTACTATGTAAAAAGCTTAATTTTGTGTGATCAGTCTAGCAGGAAACAATCTATAGGTACGATTGATACTTTCTTTGGAGCATTGATCTCTTCACATAGCACACGTGCTGGAACTTGATATTGCATGAGAGTGTATGCAGTGAAACATTCATGTTTATTAGGATTGCATATTTCATAGAGGAATTTTCATAGTCAATATACAAAATTCAATCTTAGCTAATTGTGCTGTCACATGTGCTTTTACCACTACATTGATTTTTAAAAAGCTGCTGGTTACGTTTTCTGTTACACAACCCCTTTTATCTACTTTGTGTGTTTAATGAATTTGAGATAGACAAGTGTTTAGAAGTGTTATATTTAGTTTGCAATTGGTTGCCTGACAACACGGATCAATCTTGTCCTTCCCCATCAGAGATATGGGAATGTTCTTGCTAGTCTTAAGAATACTTATGCACTTACACTGAGAAAAGGAATCTGCCAGCAGCATATTACAGGCTTACATCTGGTATTTTGGGGTACCTTGTTAAGGTGTAGTTTTTACTTTATTAATAAAAATGTAGATTTCAAAATGGAGCATTTAAATGTTGGGGAAGAGCAGTTTTGCACCTGTCCTTGTCATTACAGAACAAGGAGGGAGCCCTGTAGAAAGTAATAAAGTTGTACAAGTGAAGGCTGTTAAAGCATGGGAATGTATAAAGAGAGAGAACTGACCCCCTTCAGGGAGGTTCTGGCTTGGTGGTCCTTAACTTGAAGGCTGGATTTAGCTTGATTTTGATATTAATTCAACCTCTCAGCAGCTTACTGCTCTTCATTTTCACACACACAGTGCTTCTGTAAAGTACTGTAAATCCCTGCCCCATCAAGGACGTTCAGATCTTGTGCCTTGAGTATGCAGTAGGGTCCTCGCCAGGCTGATGCTCTTGGTGCCAATGGCCTGGAGGAGCGTTCCATCAGCACCAGAGCTCATGGAAGATGGGCAGAGTCCCAGCCAGGAGCACCTCCAGCTCCCAGGGAGGCTGGGGATGCTGAGCTCAGGCAGCCCCAGGCCCAGCACTGCAGCCCCTGTAACACTGGCTCCTGTTTCAGCTCTCACAACCTTTGTGAGATGAACAAAAGCCATTTCTCCTGCCTGAAGGTCTGGTCTTTCCTGCCTTGCAAAGGCTTCCTGTAAATAATGGCTTTCCATTCATCAGGAAAGGTTGTTCAGGAAGTGGTAATAATGCTCAGGTTTCTTGCAAAAAAAAAAATTTTTGTTAAGTTTGTGGGGAACCACAGCTTCTGGTGGATGGTGAAGCGATGAACAAGATGGTGTTTTACAACTGACACATGAAAGAATTAAAAACACTTAAGAAAAATGGAACTTCTTTTAAAAACCACTATTCTAGTTAAATTTATCTTTCCCTAAATTAAAATTTCTGTGCCTTTTCTGCGCCCTTAAAGTGCATGAGGGAAAGAAAGGTTTTAATACCCCTCTGAAAAAAACCAGAGCTACAGCTGAACTTTCAATTATCTTCATGTAATGTTTCGCTGCCATTGAGAAAATATGGCAAATCCTTTTGTTAACAAAAATAAAAGTGGTTTTTTTTCATTAAATCCAATTCCTCAGTGGTAACATCTGTGTTGAGAAGTTTGCCAGCTTTATTAAGAATTCTGATTGTATTGTGCTGTTCACCTCTGACTCTAATATATGCACTATGAGGGCATCTTCCCTTACAGTGCTCACCAGCCTGCTGCTTCTTCGTATCCAGAGGCTGTGCTGGCTTTGACACTTCCAGGACTAGAATCACAAGGATCTCCTGTTTCTTGGTGATTCAAAGTCTGAAAATTGAGAGTGGATGCTGGTTTATTTCAGCTTTAGAGAAACTGTTCCTTTAATCTGTCTCATTTTGATAATTGCTTTTTAAAATTGTAATACTGACAGCACTGTAAATATCTCTGGTTTTAGTAAAGATCCTCTGCCATGGGATTCATTTATTAGAGCAGTTGAAGGATAAGTACATCAGGAGAGTTTTCCATGAACAGCTTATTCTGGAAATTGATACTTTCCTTGGGATTTGAACATTCTGCTGGTTAAACTTTGAATCCCAGACCTTTAAAATGCCTTCCAAAGTTATTACCATTTGAATGTGCTGTGACAAAAGTTTATAGTCACAAACGTGGAGCAGCATCAACTTTTTCTTCAGGACTTCTGTGGAGGTTGGGTTACAGACTCAGGAGGATTTCCACAAACTGAGATCATGGCTGGCAGAGGCACTGAAGAGATTGGCCTCTTGTGCACATACAGAGTGTTTTCTCTGTAATAGGTGCTTTTTCCCCAGTGCTAAGTATTACTGAAACTACTGAAAAGGTGTTTAGTTATGAGTAGTAGCAATAGAAATAACTTGTGGATCTGATTATAATTTCCATTCCTTATAAGTAAACCAGAGGAAATTTGTGTGTGGGGATTTCTCAGGTGCTGAATCTTTGCAGAAGTGTGAGATAAGTATTTGTGTCATGGAAGTAATGTTTCTCTTGAAAATGTTATTGTTCATATGCTGCTTGAAAACTTTGTTTGCAGTAGAGTTGGATGGCAATAAGTTCTGAACTGTTAAAAAAAAACCATCATGGAGGACAGTTTGTTCTCTGCAGATTTAGGCTTCAGCTTCATGGTGTGCAATGTTAAATATTGAACTGATTTTATTAGAAGCAGTGCAAGTCCATCTTACTTAGCCAGTGGTTGTATGGTAAGTGGATCAAAAGGTACCTGAGTGAATCTCACTAAGTCCAGAAATGATCTGTAGATACACATCTCATGTTCCAGGTAGTACTTTGGACCTGTAAGAATGACTAGAAACAGACAAAAATTATCCTTTTCAGGAGACTGGATTCTTCCCTTTCAGATGCATATTGAATACCCCAGAGGAATAGCTATTCTTTAATGTGAAAAATGGTAACCCCTGAAAGGAGAAAGTGATAATTCTAATTGCATTTTTGATCATGATTGAAGTTGAGTGAGCAGCAAAGGTGGCCTAAATTTCTGTGTTTAGTAGAAGATTGTCTACATATGAGAGGCAATCATACAATATATATATATCACATACAGTATATATGACATGGTTGAACATAGTTGTACCTATGGAAGCATGCATGAGTTACTCTGTAGGTGTGAGCTGTGGATTTTTATGTGAATGCTCAGTTAAGGATCTGAATCTCATTGCCGGACCTGACACTCTAGACACAAACAATAGCACCTTTACCTTTGTGCTAACCTAGTCTGATGAAAATTATTCATTCCAAGAGAAACTTGTTTGGCTTGTCTAGTGAAAATTGGGTGGACCTCCCTTCCCTGCTCTATTTAAGTCCTCTGGAAAAGCTTAAATTTGAAATCTAAAAAGTGAATAATTTCTCAGTAATAAAGTACAGTCTGTAAACTTTTTTATTTATTGTTAGCTGTAGTATCCAACCTGTTATTATACACTGGTCTATTTTTAGGAAAAGAGAATTGATAATAAACCCCTGATGTCAGTAGCTTCTGTGAAACCCAGGAGAAGACTTTGTTTGTTCTGGCCCTTTCACTCACAGCTCCTGCAGGGAATGCCTTTGTCTCCCACTGGAATGTGCCCTGAGCTCCTGGACACTTCTTCTCCTACCTCCTCTTATGAGGAGATTTGACAGAGAGGAAATAGTAACTTCAAAAGAACATTAAACATTTTCTGCATCGTCTTTTGGATCTTCAGTGATTTGACTGGTCCTGGGAAATAATTTGATCCCACTGTAGATTTAGAGGGTGATTAAAAAGCATAATAAAACCAAGGCTGCTCTCCACACAATACTGAGCATGTTTGTGAATGCAAGAAATAGATGTTTTAGGGACATGTGTCAGGTTTTTCCTTGCTGCTGTGCCCTAATCTGAAAACAGGGAACCTCAACAGGGAGTTGGCCCCTGGCTGCTGTCGGCGCCACTGGGAACACATTCATGCTCAAAGATTGGTGTGAAAGGTGTAAAGATAATAAAAAACTTGGGGATATGGACAGAACTTACTGGTATATTTCACTTCATGTTTCAGCAGGCAATATTGTTCTTTATTCGAGGCCAGAGTGAGCCCTAACATAGAAACAGTCACAGACAGAGGGCTGAAATGAGGGCATGAGAATGGTGAGAGAAGGCAAAGCTTGGGCATGGGCAGAGTAGCATTATAGGGCATTGCTAAAAGGGATTTAATCTGCTTATGTGACTGCAGAGGTTGTCCCCAGCCATTTCTGCTGTGTGGTGTGTCTGCTCAAGCTAAGTGAGGAGAGGTGGCCTTGCAGGAGAGAGCTGTGAGTTGCCTCTTGGAGGCCAACAGCAGCGAAGAACAGTTTCAGATAAGGAAGGCAATTAATTTGACATCTCTGGTCATGACCTTATTTTCTTCTTTAGCGTGCAGTGTTCAAAAAAGAGGGGAAGGTTTGCTAGAGCTGCTTGAGGAGGGCTGTTTACAGGCTTCTCAAGTTTGCAGTCACACATCATTTTTAAATCCATCCCTGAGATGACATTCTGTACAGTGCAGCTGCCCCTGAACAGCAACATTTTTAACCTGTCTTTTCTAAAAAAATATACCTACCCAAGCAGATCTCTTGGATAGCTAATGCCACATTTGTTCAGGAATCTGAAGAAGAAACACCGAGTGCATGAAAACTGTGCTGTGCAGCCTTTGGAGCTCCAGACAAAGTTCTTCTGTACAATGTAAAATATTAGCAAGAATTCCGTAAAATTTCCAGTATGAGGGTCTTCAAAAGTTTACAGTTGCTGTCCAATACATTATCTAGGCAAAAGAATACCTTGCTGTTTAAACTTTCAAATAATGTCCTGCATGGAAAGTGATAGATGTAATAATGAAGTCAATTAGTTCTAACACAAGACAGAGTTAGCTGATTTCATGGTGTTCATGAACAAACCATGTCATAGGTATCTCACACAAGCTTAAAAATTTGGTCTTGAAGAGAAGATCTGGTTTGCAACAACCAAGATAGTTCATGCTCTGTAGGAACAGGTGTGGCTTTAGGGCAGAGGTTCAAATACATGGATACCTACTTTTTCTTTAAGGCATCTTTTCATGGCCCAAAGATCCATTACTTGGTTATAATGCATTCAGTCCAAGTACTTTTTTCTTAATTAAAAATCCCACATGTGTTGTAGGTGCAGGTTTTGATTGTCTGTGTGTTGCTTTTGGTTTTGGGTTTTTTTTCTTTCAGTTACATAGAACTTAGAGGCTATTTCTATAAGAAGTACTCCATAAGAAGTGACTTGTTTTTGTTTTAAATAAAAATTCATAATGCTGTTATTGATGGCTAAAGACTTACACACAACTGCTTCTGGACCTAGACTCTAACAACCAAAGAAAATCCCCATCTTGTCCTTGTTACTTTTTCTTTGGGTTCTTTTCCTTTTGTGTGGCACGGGCAGATGGGTTCCAGTGGAAATGAAGGAGTGATTTTGCTTGTGGTCAGCCTGGGTCAGATTTGGGCTGACAAGCCCTGGGCTGCAGAGCTGCTGGAGGCCCCAGTGAGCCAGGCAGCCCTCAGGGTGCTGCTCAGAAGTGCTGATGCTTTCTGATTTCCTGCCATTTGCCATTTCACTGCACAATCATTGATATATTTGAGGGTTTTTTTAAAATATTGGATTAACACTTCCAGATAAACCCTAAGCCTGAGGGTGCCTAGTACATTGTTGAGAGATTGTTAAATGGTTTCTGATGATTGTGGGTTTACTATTAGTTGCTTATGTCAAGATAGTTTAGGATTATTTTGAAAATGTTTTGCCTTGACATTAATATGCTAAACACATGGAGGATTTTTTTTATATCAGCAGTAGAAATGTGAACTGTGGCATGTCAATATTGGTTGCTATGAAAAGGACTGTCTGGTAAATGAAGCACGAGGCTTTCTGGTTGGCAATAATAATGAAGAAAGAACCCTAGAATATTCTGAGTTGGAAGGGACCCACAAGGATCATCAAAGTCCAGTTCCTGACTGTGCTCAGGACAACCCCAGGAATCCCAGCATGTCCCTGAGAATGTTGTCCAAATTCTTCTTGAGCTCTGTCAGGCTGCTGCTGTAACCACTGCCCTGGGGAGCCTGTTCCAGTGCCCAACCACCCTCTGGGTGAAAAACCTCATTCTAATACCCCACCTAAACCTCTGTGACAAAGCCCAAAGATATTAGTGCAGCAGCTGAATGTTTGTAATGTTTGTGTGTGTCCTCTGCTGCTCCTGTTGACCTCCCTGCAGCGCACTGCAGTCCTCGATCACGGCTCTGATGAAAGCTTTGGGTCACTCTGCTGCTTTAAGCAGGCCAGGACCTGATCAGCTCAGGGAGCCTGGAGGTCACAGGTGGCACTGAGAGACCTGCTGGGAGAGCAAGGGAATGTCCCAGGTGACAAGTGTGTCACTGCTGCCAGGAAAGGGAGCTCCACCTGCCAATATGGGAGTTGGCAGAACGAGATTGGATGTGGTGGAGTGGGTTAGGTTGTGTGAGGGGTGCTGACCTGCCCAGAGCAGGAAGGAGCATGAATTCACTAGGAGTGAATAATCTGAGATCCTGTGTGTGCCTGTGGTACTTGGCTGCTTGGCTTTTGAGCTTGATTCATTTTCTAGAAGCAAGAGGCCGACAAATGCAAAATTCAGTCTCGTCAAAAGTTATTTCTCCTTGGATGAAATGAGAAGCTACATCAGTTGCCCTGCCCAGTCTGACACCAGGCTCCCATGTGTAGGGGCACAGTTTGTGGTAGTTGGGAATTTGGTAACTGGGCAATTGGCCGTGGCCCAGCCTCATCCCAATGGGCACAGCTGTGAGCAGCAGGTGAGCAGCACTGGCAGCAATGAGCCATGGAGTACCCAGGGGCACTGAGCAACCACCAAAGGGAACACAGGGCACACAGGTGCAGTGCATCAACAGGAGGGGATAAAAGGTTGGGCTGGAGAAGCAGCAGACCCTTGCAGACTTCTGAAGTGGTGGGATGCTACTCTGTGTGGGCAGATGCCTGAAGCCCTCTGTAACTCCACATTTTATGGTGTTACTCTGTGTATCGTGGCCATCTCAACTGTGACATGTGCTGTGACGCCCATGATGAGAAGGAAGGTGGGTTCTGACTTAATTTGACATTGAGCTTCATTTCCCATTTTGCTTGGGCATAATCATGCTCATAAAAGTATCCTCTAAAGTTCTTTCAACTTTGAATGAACTCGTTGATGCTGGGGTAGCAATAGACTTGAACTGATAGATGTAATAAATGTTATTGCCTGTAGGAAATGTATCTTTTGCCCGAGATGTTGTTGCATGGTGGTAACTAATTTGATTTCTCAGCCCTTGTCTTCCTCATTTGTGCCTGTTCACCAGATTCATTGGTTTATTCTTTATAGGCAGTTTTGATTGGCAGTTTATACGGCAGTGTAATTTAAGAACTCAATAAAAGTGCTTTTTACACAAATAATATTCTATAAAAGAGGCACATTTCTTCAGGGTAATTCCTCAGATTCTTAATGAGCCACGTAGATCCTGTATTAGATCATGGCTCCTTGTAAAGGGTTTATAACTAGGCTCAGATGCTTTGTTTGGTGTGTAATCAGCTTTAATAATGGCTGTGTAACCATTCAGGGATGACAAGAAATCCTATGGAAGGAACTGGAAGGGACTATAGAAACTTAATTAGAGTATATAAACATTTTTCTAAATACCTATAAACACATAAAAATCTGAATTGCTTTATAACTCTTTCCAGCCATAGCTGAGACAGTGGAAGATTCTATTTCACCTGGGGGCTTTTCCCACCAGCAGCTCTGCAGGACTCTGAGCTGTGCCCCGTGTGTGGCTGAGGAGCTGTGCCCCTGTGCCCATCACTCTCTGTGTCTGGGCAGGGATGAATGAAGCACACAGACACCCCTGTGGCAGCCCTGCTGTCCTTGAGTGTGTGTAAGGGGTGCCTGGAACAGGATTCAGTCTCAGATCACTCACAGAAAATGTTCTTGAAATAATATACTTCTTTTAAAATTTAATATTTTAAAAAATACGGAGTTGTTGTTTCTTTTCTGCTCTTCAATGATTTTTATATTTTAGTGTGATGTGTTTATGTTCTCTATGGTATTGTATTAATTCCTTGAGGTTATGCTCTCAACATACACAATATGAACAAGAGTGTGCCCAGCTGAGGTTTTCTGAAGTTTTCTATTGAAAAATTCATCAATTCAAGTGCTTATAGCTTTGCCAATTTAGTAACTTAGGCTCAAGGTGAATGCTAGTATTTTGCGTGCCTAGTGTGTTGTTTTGTTTTTTAATCTATTATAGATTTAGAGATTAGGGAAAATGGAAAAAAAACATCTAAAGTTGTTGAAATGTCTGGGAATGATAAATGGAAAGAATACATTTTTTCCTCCCTCCTTTAAAGCCTCCTTGATGTTTAATTTGAGGTGCTAAGGTATGTTTCTAGTCTGAAGTGGGGACATGAAACCTGTACAAGAGGAACTTTGTTTTCTGCAGACTGGTGTTGTTGTGTAAATTTGTAAATCCAACCACAACCACAGGTGACCAAAATGTAAACTCCAGTTTCACAGACAGATTACTGCCAGGGTGTGATGGTGAGTGCTCTGGAACTGCTCTCAGAGTGATCCCTTCCATCTGCAGCTCCAGGCTCTGGAAGTGCTGGATGGAATCCATCCTGAGGGATTTCTGCACCAGCTTGTGCTGCCTGGGACAGTGTGTGGTGACTGAGAGGGGCCCTTGCAAACTGCTCAGGGAATTAGAGAATTTAAAGGCTGCTCTGAAAAGCTGGATTTTATCCCCTCTGATCCCACAGAACTCCTGACTGTCTCTGGACAAGGCACAAAGCAGGGGCTTTGCAGGTGGCTGTGTTTTGCCTGGCTGTGCCTTGCAGGACTGCTGAGTGCTGGCTGGGACTTCAAACATGAAAGAAAGTGAAAATCCAGATGACAAACTGAAATGCCAATTCCACTGACAGAGTCTCACTCCTTGTTATGACGTGGGGTCTCCCAAAACAGGTGTCAGCGCTGTCTGCTTCAGTTTCCATGTGTGTGAAATAATATCAGTCTCATTCATACAATGTTGTAAAAGGGAATGAAGTCTCTAGTGATGAAAGTCTGTAGGAAAACTGACTTTTTATCTACTGTAAGGTGGAAAGTGCACACTGTGTGACCATGCAAGACAAACACCAAGTGCTAGTGCTGTCTGTGCAGTGTTTTGCAGCACTTGCTTGTTTAACTGTTTAATTCTGTCTTTCATTTTCTGATGGATGTTTTGTTGGTTTTTTTTAATTACTTTGAGGTAGCCTGTGAATACATGGTAGAGAAGAGTTCTACCTGTCCAAGGAGCAGGGTATGAGATGACATCAGGGCTTGAGGGGACAGTGCGTGCTCAGTGAAGAGCAGCTCCTACTGGGCCGCTCCCTGGCAAAGAGGAGAATAAAGTGCGACCCAGAGGCAGCTTTGGACCTGCCCTCCAAGGAATAATGAGATCTGGAATGTTCCTCTCCGGACTGGTACAAGGGACAGCACCCACAAGGCCAGTCTTGGGAGGGGCAGATTGTGCCACAGGCAAAAATCTCCGCATGGACAGTGGCACCCTGGGCAGGTCACCCAAAGGACTCTCCAGTCTCAAATATCTTTTATAAGGGTTATTCTTTCCTGCCTTGTGGTGGGAACTCACAATTAACCTCCTTCAGAAGCAGCTCTTTCATGTTCTCAGGGCTTCTGTTACTTCCCAGACAAGGGTTAGGAAAGAAAATGAGGCAAGAGTTTACAGAAATGGGTATGATAACTGGAGGAGGAGGGGAGTACTGGAGTTTGTCATAAATTATGAATGCAGCGGGTTTAACTTCTGTGAGTGTCAGGTTTTATTAACAGCCCTTTCACTCTCCTTGCTTTCCCTCTATTTTCCAGAAACAAGAACATTCTGTGGCTTCTCTGTGGCTCTTTTTTCACTAAAGGGCCTGCCTGGTTCCAAGGCAGGAATGTCATGAAGAGGTAGGTACAAGTGGAGAGATTATTCCTCACTGTTTCATTTGCTGACAAATGTAGAACAGAACACAGTTCTGTTCACAGTTACCAAGGACAGAAAACTGAATTGCCTGTAGGCATTCACTTCATTGTGAATTTATGGTGTGACTGTAATATTTGCATTAATCCCATCAGCACAAAGCATACATCAATGCATTTGGAATTATTTTGTCTTGCTTGTAGGTTTTACATTAAGACCCATATGCAGAATTGTATTTTCACAGCAAGTTTTTACACATAATATTAAAATTTTTCTCCTTTTCTCTCATCAATATGTTGCGTATTTTTAAGTCTAGCTGGGCTCAGTGCCAGCAAGGAACTACAAGGATCTATGGCAACTGCCACATTTGCACTTTTCATTTACAAATCAGTAACTAAACTCTCATTAAATATTCTTAACCATATGTTTGCTTGGGTATTAGTACTTATAAGTTGAAACAAATTAGATCAGTAGCTAAATTTGCTTCCTAATAGCCAAAGATATTTGAGAAAGAATAGGTTTTGGAATATAGAAGAGGCAATGCCTTCTTTCTGCTTCATCCTTTTAAAAAGGAGACATTTAGCTCTGCTCAGCAAAGTAAAAAGGTGGAAATTTGCACTCCCTCTCCACATCTTACTTCTGTGGGGAGACATAGGAGGAGCTTTCAAATGAGGCCAGTAAATATCCACTAACTAATGTGGCCTACAAATTAGTTTTGGCTTTGAGATCCATTTTCTCTTATTTCATTCATGTTTCTGGCTTTTAGACATCCATTAAATACATTTTCTTTTTAATTCTGAGAGTCCTGCTTGTGTGGAAGCATTTTCATCTTTGACTTCCAGGAGTGCTGACACTAATTGCAGGAAGAACCACTTAACAAAAGAAAGTGCAAATTCATGGATGTTAGATCATGTTATACCCTTAAAAAGGTTATTGCCTCTGCTTTAACAGCTATTTCATGCACTTGCAAAGATTGTTAATGATGAGCTTTTAGTTAATTTCATGTTGTTATCAAAATCACAGCACAAGTCATATTGTGATGGTTTCAGGTTTGTGCTACTTCATGCGAAAGTCACCAGCAGCTGATGCAGAATGGATCAGAGACCCCTCTGGAGGGTGGGAGCTGATCCAGAATGGATCAGAGACCCCTCTGGAGTTGAGAGCTGATCCAGAATGGATCAGAGACCCCTGTGGAGTTGAGAGCTGATCCAGAATGGATCAGAGACCCCTCTGGAGTTGAGAGCTGTTTTCCCATGGGCTCTTGGGAGCTCCCACCACCCCACCTGTCTGGGTACTGGGGTTCTGCTCGCGGCCTCTCTCTGGCTGTGATGCTGAACTCACTTTGGCCTTGCCTTTGGTTCCAAATCTCTAAAATGGGATTCATATTTGTGTATTTTAACAATATTCCACACAGATTTATTTTCTGCTAGTAAAACCCCACATTTCCGTAAGTGGAGGTTGTTAGCAAGTAACAGCTTGGGCTTTTTGAGGAGTTTATGGTTTTTACTTGCATCTTTATCCCACTAAGGAAGGTTAAAATATGACAAAGCCTCCTCATATTTCTGAGAAAAATCCTTCAGGGAAAGAGCCCTTACTTTTTGCCATGTAACCCAGGACCCTGAGAAGCCTTTCATTTTTCAGCAGTCTTGCCCCACCCTATATCTTACTTCTGACTTTCTAAGATAAGAAAACCTTTTTCCCTGAAGAGTCCTGGACACAAAACTTTCTTAATTCAAAGCCAGAAGAGTCAGTTGGGCAGCATGTGTTGGTAACAGATCCTACTGAGGGGAAATAGCTCTTTGTGTTAACTGGATGAGAGTTGGGAAGATTAACTGAAAATATAACATCCAACAGTCTCTGATACCTAAAATGAAGGGGCAGCTAAATCCTTCCTTTCAAGAAAAAAAAACTCAGGTATGATTGTTAAGTGTGGATCTTAAGGCACTGCCATGCAAGTGTGCATGAACCAGTGGGAGGCATTTGGCCCCCAGTAAGTGACTTCTCCAAATCACTGGACTTCAGAAAATCATTTTGATGCTTTTATCTTTGCTCAGGGCACAAACTGAATTGCAGGGCAGAGCAAATGCTTTGGAAGGAGGTTCTTGTGTCTGCTGCTGTGCCCCAGGCCTGCCTGGCGTGTTCAGTGTGTGCCCTGCATGCTGGGGGCACGGAACTGCATCAGCAGCTGGGCAGGAGCAAAGCTGCACTCAGGAAAATGCTGAAAGCATCTCTGAGACCTCTGCCACTGCAGGTTGGCTTGTTCTATCAGCCCATTGGTGGTGAGGGGAAAGGAGAAAGCAGAACACAAAGCTCCAGAGCAGCAGGGCAGGCATTAAATGCCCTTCTCTGTGCTGAAACAGATTACTTGCATTTTCTTCAGGTAAAAGGTTGATTTCAAAGTTTATTTTCCTTCTGTAGGCAAGATATAACTGATTATCACCAAATAAACTGAAATAGATGAAGAATTTATTCTTATTTTTAGAATGGAGAAGTTTGCTTGTTTAACGATGATGCTTAAAAAAAATTCTTGTCCTTTACAACTCTGTGGGGCCAAAGGAAATTTTGTCAAGCACTACTTCATTGTTTTAAGAAAGCCTTGAGAAAATATCTCTTCAAGCTCTATCTGCAGTACTTCAGTGACACTAAGCTGTTTTTCTCACCAAGATTAACAGAGCAGAAGTGGCTTTTATTCTGATGACAGTTTGCATATTTAGTTCCTGCATTTTTCAATACTGGCTAAATCTTGTAAATAAATCTGTGATGTACTGCAAAAAAAGTTCAAGGCCAACATGTTTTGGAAGAAATAACAACTAGGAGGGTTTTTTGTTTGTTTTTTTTTTTTGTTTTTTCAGGAATCATAGAATTTTCTTTATAAATGTGTTTAAATGTCAGTTGTTGACAAGCTCCAATACATGCTGGATGTTATTTATCTGAAAATCAGAATAACAAAATGCAGCAGCTGGCCTAAACCATTTCCATTATTTCCAGCTGGCATAAATATTCTGTGATCTTCATCTAAGGTTCTTGCCTTGTTGGTTTTATAGGTATTTATTACACAGTTGCAGACAATTCACAGAATTGGCAATGCTGTGATTCTGGATTATCAAACTTGTAGTTTGAGATGTGGAAACTCATGCTGAGTGATCTATCTAAACTGCTTTCTTGCATGCAGTTGGGTTGGCAATCTTGAGAACTGGACCTTAAAGAATCTTCAGGGTTTCCCTTTTTCTGACCAGGTCAGAAATATTTCTAAAAATGTTGTGGTTTGTGATTGATGAAAGTTTAGGACAATGTGTTGCAAGCATAGTCGAGTACTTTGAGTGCCTCCAAGTCACTTATTTCCATTGTAAGTATCCTTGCTTTTCCTGCCTCTTTATAACTAGTTTTAGTGAAAAGTTTGCCTTTGCGATGGGAGGGAGGAGCAGCAGAACAGAGCTGTTTTCTGGGTCTTCTGAAGAAGTCAAACCACAGATTTCCATTCATCTCTCCTCATCATCCATAGTTAGGGGATAATTATTAGTTTGGGCACTGGTTGAGAGCCCGGTGACCTCTCACGTTACTGCAACATTAATTGCAGAGTCAAGTATTTTAGAGGTTTTGTACTATTTCTGTGCAGTTGAATTATTGATTTAAGGAGGTAAAATAAAATTTATAAAAAGGCAAGCAGTGATGAGTTAATCTGCACCTTCCTTGTTGAGTAGGTTTGATAAACCCCTGTCACTGCCATTGCAGTTGAGCTGCATGCAGGGAGCTCTGGGGAAGCACCAGCTCCTCTCTATAACACTTCAGGGTGTTACAGTGTTGGAACACCAGTGCAGTTTGTCACTGCACCAGTGTGTGCCTGCTAATGCTGCAGGAGGACTGGAAGTGTCCCAAATGGAAAGTCCGTAGGATTTCTGATGATAAAATAGCTTTGGTTTGGCGTTGTGGCTGTCTTGTTTTGTTTTGTGGACTGGCACACTTGCTGGGAGGAATAATAGTGGAGCATATGTGTTTATTTAAACCTTGACAAAAGCCCCAGTGCCATCAAGGAGTGCAGCTTCATCTCCAGTGCATTTCTCAGTGATGCTGCCCTGTTCATTGACAATACCAAATTGTGAAGGGAAAGCTTCAGGGAGGAGTCTCACAGGGGTTATTACACGTTATAAATGCACCAGTGAATAACAGGGAGCTGTGGCAGCAGCTCTTGTGTGTGTGCAGCCCCTTTATAAACAGTGGTTGTTACTTATGCAAATGGGTGTGCTCCTTTCTTCACTCACCCTCTAGAACAAACCTTTCAAATGCATATGGTGACATGTTACTCAGTGTTGAAAGAGATTTAATGCACCAGTAACTTTAAGGTGTACTTAAAGTAGCTGTAGAAGTCAAGAGGTTTGTATAATTATGTGTTGGTACATAAAATACCCAGCCTCACTCTGTGTTCTTCAAGCCTGAGACCTTGGTCTCCAGCTATTTGGAAAGTGATCCTGTGATCTGAATTTATTTATTTATCACCTTTGCCTCCATAAACTGGCTGAGGGCTGTGACATGTGTTGGATTGTGCTGGTTTAATTCTGTTCCTTGAGCCCTCCTCGAGAGTCACTGCCAGTCCCTGGGCATGCTGATGCTGACTCTGAGCTCATCCTGGACCCTCTCTGACCTCCCTGCTTGGACAAAGAGTGACTTGAGCCTTTCGTTTTATTCTCTGTATAGTCTTGAACGTGGCCCTGCTCCCAAAAAGGAATACTTTACAGAAAGGATGTATTCCATGAGCCATTCTACTTCACAGCACCCATGGACCCTCCTCTTCTCTCATGGGGCACAGAAGAACTTCACTTACACCAGAAACTTACCAAACCCCAAGGGAAACGTACTCAGGTTAAGCTAACTGGGATGGATTCTGGCTATTATATTTAAAATTCCCCAGTTTCTGTGAGGTAGAGATGCTCAAAGTGGGACTCAGCCAGGAGAAACACATGATGGGAATTCTTTTACATATTTTGTATTATTTTATATAAAATAACATAAATATAGAAAAGAATTATATAAAATATATATAAAAATAATATAAAATATATAAAATATAGTATATAAAATATATTAAAATATGTATTTCAATATTCTTTTATATCTTTTATATCTAATATATGTATGCATTATCTAGATAAACCCAACACCATTCTTTTCTATTTATGTGAGTTTAAAAGAAGGGCTAAAGTTGTTCTTGCATAAAAAATAGACATTGGACAACAGCCTTACTGGATAGAGGAGCTGTTCACCATTCTGTTAAGCATCTGAGATAAGAGAAGGCTGATAAAGCTGAATGATCAAAGATTTACTAGAAATCTTGCGGGGGGGGGAAACCCCTCTAGCCTGGTTTACAACTTGGGTGATACTGGCAGTATTCTGATCAGTGTTAACACTCTTCAGGGAAAGGGATATGTTTGGGCTGCACTGTTTCTATGAATGGGCAGAAAAGAAAAGCTGGAGTCCATTATTTCAGTTTGCAATCCCAAGTTTAGTAATAAATTGGAAAAGTGAGAGAATATATTTTTAAACAATTTAGCCTCTGCTAGAACTGATGAATTCATTCAGTAGAACTAATTCTGCTCAGTGTGGAAGCTCAGGGCCCTGCAAAGAATTAAGGAATAAGCAAGCTGAATGCTTCTCCTTGAATGAAAATAGAGTAAGATAGTCTGACTAATCTAGGCTGAATATTGAACTTGATGAAAATGTGTACATGACCCCAAAAATTCCAGAGAGAGTCACAGGACAGTTTGACTTCTGCTCTGTTCTCTGAAGGCTCAACTGGCTGTGAACCAACCTCAGAGCCAGGAAAAGCTGCAGAGGAGACTGCTCCTAAATGGTGCTCTGAATTCTTTTTTAGGAAGTTGTGCTCTCGGTGTTGGAGTCATTGTGGGGGTTTTATTTCATTTGTAATGACATGTAAGAGGGATTCCAGCCAGTGGCAGCAGCAGCAATGTGCCTCTTTGCTGCCCTTGGAGTTAGGGGTCAATTTTATCCTTTCCCTGTGCTTGTTGTAACCTCAAAAATCTTACAAGTAGCTGGTGGGGCAGTGCATATTTTGGTCTATCTGCTCTGGTTGGTTTGGACAATTGTAATCTTTCTGACAAAGCCCCAGAGAACACAGCACAGTGCACTCTCCTTTTGGCAGCCTCAAGGCTGGCAACACGGAAAGACAAATAGAGGTTTTCATATTTTATCTTAGTAATTACATGCTTCAGAGGCCGCAGGACCATATTTAATGGCTTTAAGTACACTGTGGAAATAAGGAAGAGGAATGTGGTGTTGGAAAAATTCCTAAATTGAAAAAGCTTTAGCCCGCCTTTTAGCCCATGTATCTGTAATCTTACATTACTGTGCTACAAGAAGAAAGAGCTTGTCCAAACTGATGTTTTTCAGCTTCTCACAAAATTGTTCCTGCAGTTCTGAGGTAGTCCTGTTTACATGCCAAAATCAAGTTTGTCTATTGTGGCAAAAGTAGTAAAATATGGAGCTAAACTAATAATGTGTATAATGGTAACCCACATATGTTCAGCTGCCACTGTGAATGAATGTTTCCTCATTCTCCAGTCCATCAAATATTTGGGGCAACAGATGTTTTCTGTTCTTGACAATTTCTTACACGTAATATCTTTGGCTACTGTATTTAAGGAAGATGTGAGATGATGTGTGCAGGCTTATGCATGCAAGAGAATTGTTTAGTGGGTAAAGAGATTTCAAAATTGTGTTCCTCAAATTATTGCAACAATATCTTACTGCAGACAAGGATGCTTAGCTTACAAGATCTTCTGTGGTTTTGCTTAGCTGATTTCAGATGTATTGTTGAAAGAGCAGTCATGCAGAAGGAATTTTAACTGTGCGGGTTTCTAAACAGACTGAATTCAGTTGCTTTTATGTGCATTGCAGATTTGACACTCTTTGTTACTAGAGAGCATTTACTGCCTTATGAAAGAAACAATTAACTCGTTTTAGCCAGGAAGGGAGATAAGTAGCTGGCAATTTGTATATTGAAAACTGCAGCCTGTACCTGAGAAAAACATGTAAGAATATGAGAGCATATCTTGTGCTGGGATTAATCTCTTTTAACTCAGTCTCTCAGAATTAAAACCTGGAAGGCATAAGATACTGTTAGAATGAGATGTGATTATAATCTCTAATACTGAGCTGACTGATTTAGTAACAGCTTGAGGTATTCTTTTTGCCCTAAAACCTGGATGTAAGAGCTTCTTTTGTAATGGAACCTGAAACTAGAAGGTGCGTGTGTGTTTTGTGCTTCATTAACCTCTATAGCCTGTGGTAATTGTGGAAAATATCTCAAAATAGGTTTCTAGTTTGGGTGAATTTCATTAAAGCTTATTCTTCGTGGTTTACTAATGGGGATATTTAGTTTTCTCTAATGATCAGCATCAGGGTTGTGTAGATTCATGACCTGGGATTTCCTCTAGAGCAGCTTATAGCAAGTCATTTACATAGTAAGGATAGTCACAATTTTATTCTGCTGTCAGTCATTTCCAGCAAGTGGCACAGTTTTTAATGTGGGCCTTGTTACTTTCTTGACAACTGTATTATCCTTTAAGGAAGGTCTGAAACCTTTAAAGCCCCTTGTAGGTGAATTTGCTAGGGAGGTGAGGGTTGTGATGCCGTGCTGTTCTGTGCAAGATAAAGCAGCGCAGGACATTCTTGTAGATAAGCACTTCACTCTGGCAGCCCTGATGTGGCAAGGAATTAGCATCTCCCTGCAAGCTTGTTTGTATTTACTGGAATACTGGAAGCAACTGCCAAATGTTAGTAGTGCTAAAAACACAAGATTTGCCAGATTACAGTCTGACTGGAGTTTGGCTGCTTCCCGCATTTCTCTGTCCTCCCTCACAACTACAATTACAGCTTCCCCCTCTTTTGTTGGCATTCTCCTCACTCCTGTTCACCTCTTCTCACTTCATTAGTGGGCTGCTGTATTTTTTTGTTACTGAGCTGCTGGCCTATGACTGCATTGCCTTTGCTTTAACTTACTCCTAACCATTGCCATGGATACAAACTTAGTTGAATTAAATACTGACAACATGTTCACAAAGAATAATGACCCAGTGATGTACGACACAAAGCATATTAGAAGTCAAAGTGATTGTCCTAATAGGTTTTATTGAATACTAAGCAGGGTATTGGAAGGTTCTTGCCTTTCTAGTGCATCTGCAGGGTTGTGTTGCCATGCCCAAGTTTCTCTTACAAACTGCTGTGCTCAGCACCTTCATCTGACCTTGTCAAACTATGTTTTGTTCTTAGTTTGGTGTCAAATACAAACCTAAATTACACATGTGAAGATTGCTTAGCATTTTCAAAAAGGCACCTTTTGTCACCATGCCTTAGAGGTATTATTTCATATATCTGATAAGAAAGTAGTTTTGGGATGAAAAAAGGTACTGAGCCTACAGGCCCCATAATTAAGCGTTATTTTCTTGGAAAATAATGCTAAAACCAATTCAGCAAAAACAAAGCCATGTTTCTGACCTGTCTGGTGCATTGAGAGGAGTGTTTTGGCTTGGCTAGCTCAGGGTGGCACGGGGTGAGCCCCTCTGGTGACCAGTGCTGCCTTTGTGCATCTGTCTTTTCTAGAACGGTGCACTGTCCCACCCACCTTCCTGAGAGCTGAGGCAGCTCCCTGGGTGGATGGAGGGAACACATTCAGCTTCTCACCTTGCGAGCTCTCTTAACCCTCCATTAACAGTGAGATGCTGGCAGGATTATGGGTGATTTGCTGCAAACCTGTGCGGGGCGCAGTGTAAACCACAGCTGAGCAAACTGCTGCCTCAGCCAAAACTGTGTGCTGGTTCTTCATTTCTCACCTTTGCTGTTGGAGGAAACCTGCAACAGTCCTGTCTGCCCTTGGAAAACTTCTTGTGTCCCCCATGAAACCTGGCTGGGTTGCTTTTGGTTTCCCACCAAAAGGCTGCCAGCCCTGTGATGAGGTGCATTTCTCTCTCTGTGCCCGGGGTCTCACCTCCTCTGTCCTCCCAGTCTGTGAGGTTCAGTGAGCCTCAGAGGGGCATAACCTGTGGTTAAATGACAAATCTCTGAGACAGAGTCTGCCACACTCAAATACAGGGTGAATGAAGATCTTACCCATTTAGTGATGAAACCTGTCAAGGTTTCTAAATGCCCAGAACTGTCAATGCAGCCTTGTCCATCCTTGACTATGTAGATTATAATTGTGTCAAAGGTTCTGCATTCAGGAGTGATCACAGAATATTAGAAAGAGCTGGTTGTGCTGATACTCGAATTGCGGCTGTCCCCCTTCCCTGGTACTGCAGTTGCTCCCATGCTGTGTCCTGCTCCATCACCCTGGCTGAACCACAGGATTGTGTGTTTGGAACCTGATGCAGCTCCCTGATGGCATTTACTCTTTTAAGGCTTTCTAGCATCAAACCCCTGAGAACAGAGGATAAGATATAAAAATGGAGTACAGAGATAATTTAAGGAAAAGAATATTAACTGTACATACCAGCTTTAGCTATTTACCAAAAATGCTGTTTCAAGACTAACTTAGATCTGTTTCCACTTTCACTGTGGTAAGTTAGGGTATAACATCTAATTTCAATTAACTTTTCCTTTTCTTCTCTCTTTCTCTGTTAAATAAACTTCTCATATGCAAACACAGTTTTTCATGGCACAGGAGAATGAGGAACTTTTTTGTGGGGGCCTCTTAGGCAGCCTGTCAAATTCTCCAAGGATGTGGCTATAAAATGTTATCAAATATGACTATTATTTAGAAACTTTGTAACAAGCTGGGAAGTACCTGAATGAAAGTTATGAGTTCTTGAGAATGCATCCAAGGTTCCCTGTTTCCCAGGATGAATCTCTAAGACGTGCTCTGTTGTTTCACATCCAAAAATTTCCTTACTTACCAATAAAGGCTGAAAATGACTCTCATGAAAATGGTCGGAAAATGAAGGAGGAGACAGGAGCAGATTCTGAGAGTTTGTAGGCAGTCAGGGAGAGGGGCGTGCCCTGTCTTTACTCACCCCAAGCACTCTCAGCTCTGTGTTCCTGTGGTGCTTTGGGTGGGTAACACCGAGCCCTGCAGAGCTGCCCACCGCTGAACTAGGAACTGCTTTAAGGAAATTGAACTTGTACATTTTTGGAGTGCTATTTATTCTCACACAGATATTCCCTCGATGTTCTGTAGTGGTTTTTACTGCTGTGATAATCTCTTCAAGGGAGAAAACTGCTTTCAAGCTATGTGATTGACAAAAAGAGCATTTGACCTTGCTCATTCTGAGTGATGTGTGAGAGCTGGGTGCTGCACTGAGTCCCTGCTGCCCCCGAGCCGCTCAGGAGCCTGGTGAAGAATACACATTAATCTTTCAGCCTCTGTGGGACTGATCAGTTGATTGCCTGGCTATGTAAACATTTGCATTTTGAGAATATTGAGTGCTCTTTATCAGTAACAAATCACATATTGACATCAACTAGAGATGTATCAGTGTTGTCATCCAAGCAGACCACCCACTGCTTTGGCTTTTATGATTTCTTTGTCAGATATTTGCATAGTAGAAGACATTATAATGAGAATCTACTTTGAAGGGAAGGAATTTCCCTATTTGTGCAAATCTCTGGAGCCTTGGTATACCTTTTATTAGATGTGGAGTTTAAAACATCTGTGTTTAAACTGATCAACTGGCATTACTCCTGGGGGAATAAAGCTATTTTCTTATTCCTGATTTTAACCTTTCATGAGCCAGTTGAACATACTGCTTGGAAATGGAACATGTGTGCCTTTCTCAACCCTTCTGTTCCAGACAGCCCAATTAAAGTGAAATGTGAGGGGTGATTGCTCCAGATGATGTGCTGATCCAATATTAAACAGCTAAAAATATTGAGTAGCTTCATTATAGCAGGGTCCCATATGCTTCTTGCAGCTAATAAGGGATGGTTTAAATAACAAAATTCAGGAAATAATGAACTTGGTAAACGTTCTGAGGCACCCAGCGTGAGGTTTCTCATGTCCCAGCAAGGCTGTTGTGTGAGACCTGCCATGGCAGATCTTCACAGACCCCCGTGCAAACCCCAGCACAGACAAATGCACTGACTTCCAAACCACAGCAATAGAGAGAAGCTTTGCCTTCCCTAGACAAAGGAGCTATGTGTAAGTTCTTTGACCTCAGGAGGATATGGAGGAGTCACTTGGAGTTCTCCTGTTCCCCCAGGACTTGTCTGTGGTTTTGCTCTGAGCTGTGCTGTGGATGCTGGCTCAGGACAAGCTGCTTCCCTGCTGCCCTGTGGCTGCTGCTGCCATTCTGCACTGGGAACACAGCACAACAGCAGCAATAAGGGTGTTGTGTCAGGAGTCTTGGATTACCTGTGCAGTGAGAAGCAAAATCTCCATCAATGTAAGGGTCTCTCCCAATGGCATTTTTGTTGTAAGGGGAGACGAGGCTCTCCTACCTTGGAGCTGAGAGCCAGCACAGAAAGGTTTCCTGCTGTGTGAAGGGCTAATCAGTAAAGTCCAGTCTGTGTGATAAATCTCTCTTCTCTGAACACTCCAGACTTACTTTTTCCATGGATGGTTGTCTCCTTTTAAAACTAGATTTATTTGTTTGTAGTTGCAGGCTGCTGGAATTACAAAGCAAACAGGGGCTCAGGTTGTGATGTGTCTGGCATTTTCCATCTGTGGGACTGACCCTCTTCCTTGGCTGCTCATGTCATTGTTCCACCCACTTCCAATTCACAGATGACAAATGAATAAATATAGGTCTTAAAAGGGAGCAGGAAATGCTGATTTTTGGTGTTTTCCCCACGGTCCCCAGTATCCAGCTCGTGGAATAATGTTGAAATCTTGGAGTTAAATTTTGTCCTGTTGGTACAGAAGAAGGGGGTTGGAATGGGGTGTAACAGAGCCATGAAAAGATGTAAGCAACCTCTATTTCAACTGAAGTTATTCCTGACTTTGGGCCAAAAATTTCAAGTGTTTGTTGCAAATATTGGATGTGGCCTTTAGAGCAGTGTACTGCTAATTATTTGTCTTCCCTTCAAAACAAAGGTCTTTTTACTTACAGTCTAAACTTCATCCTCAAAAACGCTGAGCTCACATTGGTGGCAGCAGCTCTGCTCAGCTGGACATGACCCACTTGAAACGAATACTTGTAGCTGAGTACAAGCCTGAATTGAGTCTCAGTGCATCTCTCCAGATGTGTTTACCAGAATGTGTTTGTGAAACTACAGCCTAGGGCAGGAGAGGATGCAGCTGCACCTCGAGCTGGAGAGACTCCTGTGAGCAACTCATGCAAAAGTTTTCTGAATTAACAACTCTCCTAAAATGCACCCGAAGCAGGGTCTAGCAGCAATTTCAGGTAATGTTTTTAGAGATGCTCAGCTGTGGAACAGCTGCAGTTCCTAAGGTGTTTGCTGATTACTTATTGATGCTTTGTCCTGATGTATATAAACAGCTCCACTGCTCTCTGAAGCACGAAAAAGAAACGAAACACAAGGCTCTCCAATTTGGCTCTATCAGGCAGCAGGTTTTAAGGATGAATAGGCACCAAAAAGAGGCATTTACAAGGACTTAAGGAGTGTTAAGTAGACTTACCAGCTTTATTAATTGTAAAGATGAAAGGGCAGTTAAAAATGGGCCAGCTGATTCAGTCAGAGGAGTTAGAGATATAGGGAATTGGCAGTGGGAGGGAACACACCACTTTTTCTTTCCAGATGCCTTTTTAATAGCTCCTCAGAGATGTGGCAGCATCCCAAACCTTGCTTGGGCCACAAGAGCTATTTATACAAAGTTACACTTTTCATGGTTTCCAGTTTTATGTGGTCTCTAGAAAAGCCAGAGATTATTGCTCCTGCATGTTCCACACCTGGGTTTTCAGGGAGATTGTGTGCTGCGTCCTGGGACAGCTCATGGCTTTTCCCCTTTGCCTGGTGTGTTAAAACCCAAAAGAAATGCAAGGCCCAAATGTCCATGTGAATGAGATATGAAGGAAACATGTTAGGAATGCTCTTTGTCCCTTGGCCAGGTTCATTTCCCGCTGCTGTTGTTTTCAAAAGTTTATGTGGAGTTTGAGTTTATGCTGTGCCTGTATTCCAGCCTGGGAAGAAAGGGCAGTTGCTTCACTTGCATCATTGTGCCCGTTTCCAAGCACAGATTTATTCTGTGGCCCCTGTCCACCCATCTTAAAAGTACAATATAAAAGTACAGTATGTAATTTCCCTGTTCTCAAAATCCCTGCAAGTCTGAAAGACTCAGAATTGTGTCAGAGTTTTTTTTTTCACTCAGACTTTTCTATTATCTGAGTAATTTATGGGTGAGACAAACTTGCTGGGAGCTGCGTCTGCTGCCACAGTAACCATACCCCAGGAAATAAGAGCAGCTCTCAGTTATTCTGCATATTCTTTTATGTTTCTAATGATGGCGTCTGTTGAGTGGTCCTTGCAGCTCACATTCTCACAACTCACAGCTCTGGCCTGCTGTGCAGTGGAAGCCAGGAGCTGTAACCCTGATGTGGGAGAGCTCTCACTCTGCATCTTGCACTCTGGCCTCTTATCAGTTGATTCAATCTGCAACCTGTTACTTTTGATAGATGGAACTGTTGAGAGTGAAGGCTGACCTTGGGATGTGTCCACCAGCACCAAAGATGCCATTTTTGTAGTGTTTGTTCCTTAGCTGCAATTATCAAATTTGTGCAGCTGCCTCTCTGCTCTTCACTGCAGACTGATGTGCCAGTGCTACAGATGACAGGGAAATTTTCTGGAAAATTGATATAACAAGTAACCTCTCTGACCTAGAGTGCTCTAGGATTCATCCAAGACTAGTGTAGAAACAATTTGATAAGAAGGTGATGATCTCCATAATTTGCATATTCCAAAAAAGGGAATCTGTCCTCTTCAAGAGGAGAGAAGCCTGAAGAACAGTTGAGAAAACAAAAGGCAAATACAGGTAGGCTGCAAAACAGCTTCTCTACTGCCCAGTGATGAGCACAGTGGAAAGGAAATGTTCCAAGCTGCAGAATTGATTAGGGTGCCCTCCTAACAGCAGTGAATTCCCTTACCCAATGGGTCAGGAAATGCCCCATTCAAGAAAAAAACCAAAATCTTAACTGGGAAAATTTAGTGTCTGGATTGTAGCTCATAATATTTTTGACAGCGCTCAACAATCAATTCAGCGAGCCGTGTCTCAAGGGGCTTTTCTTTAGTTAATAAACTTAGGTTGTACTCCAGCTTCTAAAGAGCTGAGGGATAATTTATAGAGATAAGAAATGGCTTTTTCATTTTTAATGTGTGTGGCTTATGTGTGCCTTTGCTTCAAAATCAGTTATTTCTCACATGGGAAGTAGCTCAAAACCAGCGAGGGCTGCAGCTTGTTTGGTGTTATGTTCTGTGGTTGGTGGCTGCATCACCTTCTCTTTGATAGGAATGGGACTAAAAAAAGGCAAAACCATTTTTTTTACTTGAGTTTTCACCTTAAACATATGTAAGAACACTTTGCTCTCGTGTCCATCCAAACAGAACTTTGTGTGGAAAAATGAGAAAATATTGCAGTAAAGGCATTTATGTTGAGCTGTGTTGGCTGATACACTACTGTTGTTTCTTTAATTTTTAAAATATTTGCAGTAACTCTTATTTTTTTACTCTAGGAAAGGTAAAAAGGAAGCATTGGGAGTTACTTAGGAGTTGTTATTGATATTTTCTCTATTACAATCTCACTTGCAACCAGTGAGATTGTAATAGAGAAAGAATTACTCTTGCTTGTTTTCATATAAATCATAATACAGAAGGGCATGGGGAGATATCTCTGGGTTAAGGGATCATAAACTCAGTTATGCTGACTGGGTGGAAGTGGCTTTCTGTTAAAAACAAACAAAAAAAAGGGTAACTTCCTAGGAAACTTGTAGTAAATGTTTGGTAAGTCTCCAAGAGGAAGCAATGGAGTAGTTTATTGTTTAAAACATGACTGAGAAAGTTTCCTGTCTAGCCCTCATTTAATACCTAATTCATTTAATGCCTTACAGTGGTGTTTGATATGTCAGACAGGTACATTGAAAGCCAAGGGAAAGGCCTGCTGAAATCCCTGTTCTTCTCCCAAAAGGCAGAAGTGGAAGTTTGCCTTCCTGAGATGGTGAAGAAATGTTCTGTAGACATTCTCTCTGCATCTCTGGTCAATTAAATGCTTAAAATGATGTATGTTCCTCATATTTCATGTTTCAGAAAAATCAATTTAGCAGCTTACTGCTGATGTTCTTGCCAAGTGGGACTGTAGATCTCTTTTTAAGGCACAGAAGATGCTGTGGGAACAGGTGACAGGAGGTTTTGTGCCCTATTTCTGTGTCCTCCTGTGTCACAGAGCAAATGAAACTGGTGAGGAGCAAGTTCTTCCTTGCTTCTCACTTTGCCTTTTTTGCTCTAACAGTGTTTTCCAGACTCTGCAGCACTGGCTGAACATTTTAAGCCCCAGCAATGCAATGTAGCCCAGTTATGCTGCAAGCAGGAATTAATCCCCCAAAAGCACTGTTTTTAGGTTGATCACTGATCTTTAGGCTGAAAGTTGTTCAATCCCTTCCTAAGACTTGTTTACAGAAAGCCAGAGAACTCCTCAGGATGGCTTTAGAATCACAGGAGGAATCAGATTAATTCTCAATTTATTTGGTGCTAGTCAGGTAGAACTAAAAGAAATCTATAATTTATTACTTGAATAGAAAGAAATTATATTCATCTGAAGGCAACACAATTTCAGGAGCTTTCAGAGAAAACTCTTGTAATTGAAAACCTTTGGTTTGCAGAGAACAAAACTCTGGCAGAAGCACAAAGCTCTTCCTTTCAGTATAGCTGGGATTTCTGGTCACAACACCTCTGCATGTGATTGATGGCAGCATGAAGCTTGGTACATTAAGAACAGGATTTTTTCATGTTGTTCATCTTGGCCAAAGGAGATCCTTGAGCAAGAAGGCAAACACAGGCAGTAATGATGACTGAGCTTTGCTGATTGTACCACATCTACCAGTAAAACTCATCCATGTGTGTATTTAGGTCCATAGTAATTCATGTTTCATATTTGTTATATTTGCCTGCAAAAGCCCCAAAATATCTTGCAGGAGGTATTTGCTTTGCAACACTTTTATGTTTTTATTTAATCAGCAATGCTGCAGTTGACAATTATAAGAAGAGGAAATAAATTACAGGGAAAACCAGTTTTAGGCTCAACATTATTGTTGCTAAACATGTGCAATTTTCTTCCTCCTTTTAACCTGGACTTTGCATTAAATTCTGTATGGTTTTAAAGAGGGGCTGTCTTTCTGAGCATGTCAGGTAAAGGATTTGAAGGTGAAAGGCAAGCTCTACTTTTTACATTAGTATTTGCATCACTTTCCATAAGTCTTAAGATACCATTCAGTACTTTGGCTACTTTTTGTGCTCTTTTTATTCCACTGATACCATAGAACTCCAGCAAGAAAAGAGAAATAATGAAGGGTTTAAAGTTTTGTGTGAAGGAGTATACGGAAAGATGTTTCATTTGTTTGAAGATTAGAGTTCAGAGATCTGTATAAAGCTGGGATGTTTGAACTGAATCATTACCTTTTATTGAAAAAAATAAATTGAAATTACCAAAAATTTTTACATGGAAGACCCTAAAATTTAGAAATATTTTCCATCTCACTCATATCCCCTGCCTTATAATTTTGTCTTGTGTTGTTTGCAGTCTCTGATGTGGGCTTTTTCTATTAAAAACTGTTGCCTGGAAACTTGGAGCCTGATATAAATTTTTCCCCAACTTCAGTTTGACAGTAAACTGGGGCTTGGAACAGTTTGTATTATGGCTTCATTATAAAATCCTAAAAATGTCATATCTCATTTTCTGTCATTGCTGAAGAATTTTTTTGCCATTCCTTGGTATGTAACATGATAAGCAGAGTTTGTAGTTCTGGATTTTAAGGGAGGCTTCTCTCAGTTCACGAACAAGAGTTCAGCTATCTACAAAATATACTTACACTCTGCTTCTCCCATGCTATTGTTGTGTAAGAAAATCAGGTAGTAATTTAATGTCTAATTTCTAAAAGCCGTTAAAAGCTCTTTGGAAACTTGTGGAATTTTCACTGCTGTGAAACAAAGCTCCTGAAAGGCCCTAATGGTGATTTCCATTAGATAACAACTTCACTTCTTTTAGTGGTTGATGTGGTTAATGACTGGTGTTGCAGAGCGTGAATGAATTTGACTGATCACTGCAAGAAAAAGCAGCTTGCCCAAATTAATATGTTTCAATCAGCTTTTGCTGCAGAGATGTGAGTGCCACGTCGCCCTTCACGGTCACCTCTCCTCTTTAATTGTTCTCACAACGCCTTGTGCAGTGGGACAGACATTATAAACAGCATGTGGGGTGTAAATTATCATCTGCACTTCAGTATAGGTGGGAATGTTAAGTGCAAGGGTGAACCTGAGCAGAGTGAAGTGATACATGGGAATAAAGATGTGGTGTTATCCAAATTTTTAAGTAATCCTTTTTTCAGTGTCAGAACAGAGTGCCAGCGTTTCCTGTCTCTCTGAAGGGATTGATTGTGATCCCTTGTGCTGTCCTTTGAGGACTTGGCTGCTCACAGTTTGCTGAAGGGGGTCTGGAGGTGGACACTGCTAGGACTGGGATTTAGAAATGCTCAACCTGGAGATGCAGACGCCCCTTTGCCTACAAGCAGGAGTTCTCTGTGGAGCATGAAAAGAAAACAAACCCCTGTGTTGACGGTTGTCACAAGGGTTTTGGGGTGAAGGAAGAGACGAGATGGGCTCCATGATCAGATGGCTTGATTTATTAAGTTATGATATAAACATCGATTATAACTATACTAAAAAGAAAAAGAAAGGAGAGTTTCCAGAAGCTGCTAGCTACCTAAGAATAGAAAGTAAAGAATGAATAACAAACCAGCTCTCCCAGACTGTGTCCGAGAGATCTCAGTTCTGGATTGGTCACCAACCCCAAACATCCAAACTGGGCCAATCCAGGCAGACCTGTTACATTCCACAGCAGCAGATAACCTATTGTTTATGTCTGGTTGCTGAACTTCTCAGCTTCAGCAGGAAAATCCTAAGAGAGGATTTTTCATAAAAGAAATGTCTGTGACACCCCTGTACTTCCCTAATTTTATTTTTCAAGGCACCGATCTTCTCCCCAAAAATATTTCAACTTAAATCTTTTTTCTAAGAAACATCAAGCAATTGGAAGGATTGTACCTGAGTGAGGGATAAAACAGGTTTGAAGCCAAGCACTGGGATTGTTTATGGGGTTTTTGTGCTCTGTGCTTTTCCCCAGTTTCTGGACTTCTGAGGATGCCTTTTTGTTTCCAGTGTAGGTATGGAGATTCTGTCCAGGCTGAAACCTGTAAAGGCTGAAGTTTTGAGGAATGATTCAGAGATGTTGGTAAAATAACATAGTGTATATAATTGGCAGGTTTCTTGAGAGAGCAATATCTCCTGATATGCCCTATTTTCTTCTGGGTTTTTTAAGTGGCGTTGGTATTTTTTGTTAGCTCTGTACACTTAATAGGAATCTGGGTGGTTTTGGTGGGCTTTTCCCCCTTTTTTTTCCCCCTAAAGCTTTACACAGCACCAATAATTTGGTACATTACAAATCAATTGTTCCTGTATTGTACAAGAAACATGCAAGGTTAACAAAGCCAGTGGTGTTAGATGGGACACTTATTTGGAGTTTTGCAACAGTTGTTGAGTTTGGCAGTTTCTCCTACAATAGGAAACTCAGCTTGGTGACTCAGCTTTCACATTAACTGCTTTATTTAGCTTTTCAGCCTCTTGTAACTTGAACCATTAACTCAGAGCAGTGCTGCAATTACTGTTAAGGCTTAATCAGATCTCCTGATCGTGAGATATTCTGTTTGTAACTCTGCAGATCTCTCATTTTTAGGCAGTCTGGTAGAAGTTAAGTGCCCTAACATTTTGTTATTTCCCCTATCAGTATCATTCATCTTTGAGGCTTTCCTGCCAACAAGGTTAAATGTCATTCCACCATGGTTACTAATGATTTCTGTCCTTAATACTGAAATGATTTGTGAAGTCTTGAAATACTTTATTTTACTTTATGCAAATTGTATCTTAGGTGTGTCTCTGTGGTGCTCATGTTTGTATTTTCTGGCTCAGTTTTTAAAGATCTGGGTGAACATATGATACCTGTGAGAAAAGGCAATAGAAATACAAGAAAGCAAAACTGCATAATTGGTAAAAGAAAGCCATTATTAACTATGATGCAGTCTTTAAAACTTTCTTATTATCTGCTCTCACTGATCTCCATGCAGAAGTGAGGTACAGCAGCAGTCTTTACTCAGCGTATTACATTTCCCATAATTTGGCTGCACTCCACTGATCCTGTTTGTTTGTTTGTGCCATTTTAAACCTTACCCCAGTCTCCCAAAACTGCAGTTACTCACACGAGGTCATGGGCTTCAAGGTAAAACAGCAGCACCAAAGTTACTGCAGAGTAGAAGGGGCTTGGCCAGACTGTGCAACAGCCTGCACCCATTCCAGGAGCAAATGAGCAGGGAAAAGCAAGCCCAGCTTGTGGTGGGCTGTGTGCAGGCAGGAAGGACTGTTCCCTCCCTGGCCAGCAGGGAAATCACCACGAGCATGCCTTGTGATAGGAGGTTATAATTTCAATTAGTTTTTCACCTGTTTGAAGTAATGCAATGTTCCTCCTGTGTGTGAGGCACTGGCAAAGGGATCCTGCTTGCCCAGTGTTTCTTAAAGAATTGAAAACTCAAAACTGCTGTGAAGCATGGCCAGGAGTAAATTAAAAAAATGTATCCTATAAATCTACAATGATTTTCACTCCGGGTAATCCACTCTGTGAAACATTGCCATTGGGTTTTAGTTGGCAACCTTAGAGAAGTATTTGACATTTACTCAGATATAAGATGGAGTATAAATTAATTTTAAAAAATAATTCCCAGCAGTTTTGGAAAGAAGACAAGTCTTTTTTGACTCCTTTCACTCTTTTCTTAAAGTGAATGTTCATATTATCTGATTTTTCAGTGTCAATTAGATGCAGCCTCTAACATGTGTTTAATTCTTTGTTAACCAGAACTTGCTTGCAATGAATACTACCACAAGTATTTTGCTTTTTTGCTGACTTTGTCCAGCATTGTGGTGTGGGTCTGTGAGGCTGCAGGGAGGTTAAATAGTTTGCAACAGCACTGAACAGGAACTGCAAAATAGTTTCTGCTTAAAGTCTTTCTCCCCTGTCAGCTTCCAAATTTAATAATGATGGAATTTGGGAAAGTACTAAGAGTTGCTATCTGCTGTGTATGTGCAAGAGATAAAGTGCATATGCAATAATAAAATACTCTTCAGAATCTGATCTTTGGTCTGTTAACATGCTGAACATGCCTTTTTTTAACAGCAGTGATTTATAGTCCAGCATAACCATGCAGAATCACTTCATTATATTTGAATAATGAAAAGAGTGCCATCAAGATGGCATGTCTCAGGGGAGCTTTCTGAGGCAATACTTTAAACAAATGACTTTTTAGATAAATTTATTATGAAGTGTGATGAAAGCCATTTTTCTTGGCAGTCACATCTTACAAAATCAAAGAGGTTTGTTGTGCTGTACTGTTGGGGTGGGTTGTTTTCTTTAATCTCTTACATAAGTAAAGGCTGAGTCCATAGGAACCATGGTTGGTGTTTTGCTGGCACCATGGAAAGGAGATACAATGCTGTAATGGGCAGCTATAATCCTGTCTGCTGAATATTTGTGGGCCAAACTTACAACCTAGTACCACAATTGGCGGAAAGTTTATTGGCTGCTTTAAAAACTAATTTTTATAGGTATCCATGAGCGCTTATTCTGTTCTGTTGTGCAAAAATGGGCAATTTGAAAAAAAACATGACAGAATTTGACAAACATTTATTCTGTCAAAGGAATACTCAGCCTTTGTTCTGGCAATATGCTAAATTGTGTTATGAAAAGTTTCCAAAACCACCCAGAAATCATCAATATTGTTATTTGTGTAATATAAAAAATACCATTTTGATTCCTCTGGCATGTTTAGCATCTTTGAACCTCTTGTTTCACTATTTAACATTTGATTACTAGTAATAAATAAACTGTGCTTTCTCAAATTGGTTTTGTAATCAAAGTTGTTCTAGAAGCAAATCTCTTACATTGAGGACAAGTATGTATTGAATGAAGATACCTCAGGCTATTCCTTGGAGATCTCCATTTTGAGCTGTTTTTTCACTTTCATAAAGTTACTTGAATATGTTTTTCTGTCTTATGGTGACTGCCTCCTTGGCTCTTTTTAAATATAGTATCAGTTCAAGAGTAGAGTATGCTTTAAAAGAGGCTGATATTTTTAAGAGGTGGAATTATGTCTATACAACACAGAGAAAATTCACTGGCCTCTTTATCTCTTTCATAACTCCAAAAGTTTTTGTGCTCCAATCCAGATATCCTTGCCTGAAATATATTAGCAAAGTGACAGCAAAAGGATCTTGATTGCAACTCAGCATGCCTGGATTATTTACCTGAAACAATCACTGGCTGTCCTTTAATCACTTCCTTTCTGTACCTTGAAATCAGGATATTCTCCACTTCTTGTGAAGAGCATTGAGATCTAAGCCTCAAAAGTGTACTTGTACCATGTAATTGTTATGTATTACTAATGTCCTCCAGAGATTAAAAAAGGGAAGCACAAAAGATGCTGGGAGAATGAACTGAATTCTAGAGCTGATCTGACTCTTCTGTCAGTGATGAGAATTTGCACCTCAGGATTTGGTGGCTGGCAGCCAGGGTGCCCCGTGGGAGCAGCAGGGTGGCAGAGCTCCTGCAGGTGGGAGAGGACACCTCTGTCTGCCCTGTTAAATGCTCCTTGATCCTCCTCACCACACAGATTTCCCTCCATCGCTGAATGGAGCCTGCAAACAAATCCTGCATGATCAGAGAGAAAAACCTAATTGTCTTCTTTTCTGGCAAGATTGCTTACAATTCCAGTTTAAAAAAATTCAAAACTGATTTTACCAATAAAGAGCACTAATATTTTTCTCCCTCTTTAAGGAATAAATCCTAGATAAAATTTTAACTCAGTAGCAACTTCTATTGGGAAGTTCAGTAGCAAGTTGCAGTGAGGTTGGACTCACTCAAGCTTAAGTAAATGGTAGTCTCTGCATTTGAACACTGTATCTTGTTGCATTAATTTAAAAAATATTCAGTCATGAGGAAAAAGTAACTGTAATCAGTTTTCCTTTTTTGAATTCCAGTTTTTCCTACAGTAAATGCAAAGCTGGCCATGCTTAATTCCTCCTAATGGGTTAATTGATTCCATGGTCACTGGGTGTGTGACCTGACTTGTGGTTCACTGAGTCTCTGAATGTGGCATTGATGCTGTTTTGTTTCTGTTTCATTTGGTGAGTGCATTTTGGCCAGAGCTGTGAAGATGTGAGCTGGAGGTGTGAGGAAGGAGACCTGTCCTTCACCAGTGTGCAGGGGCTGTGCAAGCACAGCGTGTCCCAGGCAGGCCCTGCAAGGTGAGTCTGCCCTTCACTTGTGTGTTGGACTTCCTATTGAACTGATCCATAATTTGATTTCTGACATCTCAGTAATCACTGCTAGCAAAAACCAGTCATTTTAATGGCAGCAATATACCGCAAAGCACATTTAGCTTTGACAGAAACTTGGAATGCCTTTGCCTTGCCTGTTCCTTGTGGGCACTTTTACAACTGACTGAGGACTTGTGCAGAAGCCCTTGGTAGGAGCTGCTTGCTCCCAGTGACTTCACTGGCTCCATCAGGCCAGGGTGTGATTTCAAGAGGTTGTTAATCCCTCCTGGAGCTGACCTTTTTCAGGCCAAACACACACCAGGGGACGTGGACAGTCTGATTTCTGTCGGATCTGATCTCCTCTAAGTCCCGATGACCCTTCCAAAGCTGCTGTGATGATCTGAAATGACCCCAAATGGAGACCTTGTCTCCCCAGAAAAACCAAAATGTTTAGCAGCAGCTTTTCTCCCATGCCTACGAGTGCTGCTGCCCCAGCCTCCCTCCCTGTGCGTTTGCTGCCTGCCAAGGGCACTGGCAGAGGCTCACACAGCACTCCTGGGGGTGCCTGGCATTCACTTTTGTCACCTGCCTGAAACATCAGCTCCCGCTTCTGACGAGATCTTTGCCAGGCACAATGCAGAACTCAAAGGAGCACTTTCCTTGGTGCTGCCTGTAGCACTCACAAGCTTCTGGTTTGTAATTTTGGTGTCAATTTGGAGCTTTTCAATGCTTTAGTGGCCCACAATGAAAAATCTCTCCTCCATAAGGACAGATGGTTTTTCTGGACTAGCAAAGTGCTTCTGAAGAGGCTGGAGCTGCTGTCCATTCAGATATGGCACCTGTACAGAAGACTTGGTTAAGGAAAAATGCAAAAATAACTTCTGAGTTAACATAACTGTTCCTATGGGTTTGGGGGGAGAGCACAGAGTTTAAAAGAACAGCTGAAAGACTGATCATGTTGATGACTGCCCCCCAAAATATCAAGAGCATACTTCATGAACAAGTAATAGGGATAACCTGAGCTCTTTTTTCTTTTCTTTCTGCTCACAGATCTGTTTGTGAACATTTAGATTGTGGCAATGTCACTAGCCAAATTAATTGAAATACAATAATGGATTTCTGAAACCATTAACACACAGCTGTCAGTAATTGACTTCAGCTGTATTCAGCTTACAGGGACTTTGCCTGTGCTCCATTGCTCAGGTTGGATAAGGAATGGCCGAAGTTTCTGTTGTGGATATTCCTGTACATTTGAAGGTGTCTGAGATTGTGGTGATTGTTAAATTTCACAATTTGCTCTGCAGTGAATTTGCAAGCAGGGCTGTTCATTTTCTTAAAATTCTCTGAGCCCAGTTTAAAGGGTGTTTTTTTAGCTATTTGCTCATCTCCCTCTATCCTGTTCATGATTGTCCCTGTCCCTGCAGCCCTCATTGGCAAGGGACAACACACAGGTGGTAACTCAGGCTAAAGAGAACTTCCAGTCTCCAGTCAGTTCAGGATCAGACAGAAAGTATTTTCATATCACCAAGAGAATAAAGCCAGGGGAATTCTCACAGTAATCAGAGAGACTGACACCTGTGAGAGTTAATTTCTGAGGTATCCAAGAGGAGTCAGCATCAAGTTGTTAATAATGTCTTTTGGAGTGTTTGAGGCCATGTAAATTCTACTCATAATGTGGCTAGCTCAGGTTATTTAGGAATGTCTGATATGAGGAATGTGATGACTGCAGGTTGGATGGATTGTGAAGGGATTCATTTGGGCCCTTTTATTTTATTTAAATATTAAAACATTCTGTGCATACTTCTGTGGCCTACAGCACAGGTTAAAGGTGAATTTTGCATATTTTGTTTGATGCAAGCCCCCACTTTCAACCCTCACACTTTATTTTCATAGTTTTTTTGACAAGAGAGCCACAGTTTTCCCCAGTGTTTATTAATTTAGGAATTGAGAGGAGTTGAGGATTTTGTCATGCCAAACACATATTTCCTCTGCTGTACTTATTTTAGGCTGGTTGATTTTCTGTTTTGGTTTTGTTTGTTGTTTTTGTTTGGGTTTTGTTTGGTTTCATTGTTATTGTGGTGTTGGTTATGTTTTGTTTTGTTTGTTTTTGTAGAGGTTCAACTGTAATTTTGGAAAAGAATTGCTAAATAGCAATTCTTTAGAATTGCTATTTAAAAACAGTTCTTTAGAATGAGGCAGGTGGCCTGCTTGTGTTCCTCCAGTAGGTTAGTACTGCTCATTACATTCAGCATCACTAAGTCTTTTATAGTGCTTGTCATTCTGTAAAAGATTCATTTAAAGACATGACTACAAACTCAGATCCAGCAATACGCGCAGTTCAGATTTCTGCAGAATGTTTCTTATGCATTCAGGATGGGTTTCAGCCACAATATGCCCAATGTGAGGCTGAGAGCAGATTAACCTTGGTGGTTTAGATTGTGTAAGGCAGGGATTACAGCTACATGTGCTTGCTGCTCAGGTAGCTGATGGACAGAGGTTGATGTTCTGAAGCCACAGGATTATGTCTGGTTAATGTTTGATCCTACAGTAAAATGCCTGCCCAGACCCCCGTTCTTCTTGGCTTAAAAATGTCAATATTATTTGGGTGATGTCAAACAGCATAAGGAAAAGTGGTGAGAAGAATTCTGTCTGTTGTGGCTTCCAGCTAAGCCACTGTTTAGCAGTTGTTCACAGACATTTGTGTGTGATGAGGGTGGAGGGGGTGTTGTGAGGTTCTCTCGGCTCTGCTTTGCTTTGGGCCTTCAGCTTCTTTTGTGGAGAAAAGGTGAAATAAAGGGGAGGGGGAGAAACAGGACACTGTGGACATAGTTGAAAATGCAACTGCTATGCAGTTGAATTATGCCATAGAGAGTAATGGAAGCTGGGATCTATTTAAATTCAGCATCAGGGCTCTGCTGTGTAGATGCTCAGGAAGGAGCACAGGGGTGGCTCTCCTTGGTTGCTGTTTCCCTGTGGGCACTCCCATGCTCTCTGTAAATCACTTGCCGGTTCCAGCTGATTTGGAGCAGCTCCTGGGAGCTTCAGGAGACACTTCCCTGGCATGGGGTGAGGGAAAGCGTGCCAAGAGGAGGGGCAGCTTTGCTAAACCAGGCAAACCTGATAGAGGGGCTGCAGCACAACCAGGTGTCCCAAAGCCCACCAAGGGGTCATGAGGAGCTCCTGAGCAATGCCAGCCTGGCTTGATTTCAGTCCTCTGGGAACTGATAACCAGCCTTGGTGTAGCCATCCATCCTTCTGTGAACATACAGTTGTGTGCTCAGCCATCAGAGGTGGTTTTGCTGACTTTTGTTCTGAAAGATTTGCAGAGAAGCAAAAAAGCCACACAAGAGAACCTGAACCCTCACACCTGTCAGGATAAGGGCAGTGCTGGCGGCTGCCAAGTAACACAAACACAGATTTCGGGTGGGAGGCTCTGTCAAAAACTGATTTTTCTAAAGAGCAGAGCCCCTAGCCAGCATTTAATCTGGCCTTGTTATTGCTAGGATGTGTGGCAAGAAGGTTACCTGAGACAGTTTGGAAAATGTAATTTGTCTTTTACTATCAAGTAAATTGAATGTGCTCTGAATTATAAGAAGCTTAAATTCAGTTTTAACTACTGGCCAAAGAGCCACCTGTGACTCTGTGAATGAATCCCAGGCAGGCCTAGGGATTCACTAAGTCATGGGGATGCACAGAGCTGTGCTTCAGGAACTTCTGAATGGGATTTGGCTTTTAACCAGCCCCACGTCCTGCAGGGAGATCTTGGTTTTCTATTTCATTCAAGGACTCACTCTGAAACCTTTGTGAAATGAAAAAGAAGAAATAGAAAGTGAGGTTTGGGAACATATTAATTGAACAAAAGCTTTTGTTCATGGAATCCTAATGTCAGTAAAGCCACTTGAGGGGCAGGCTGAGGTAATTTGCTCTAAGGTGTTTTCCTGTTGCATGGGTGTGACTTTAAACCCTGGTGTGCTCATAACTCCAGGAGATTGTTTGTTGCTATGAATTACTAAATGCTATAAGGATGCTTGAACAGCATCTGTATGTGGGAGTGAAAATGAGCTGTTAAAAACATTGTAAATATGAATGTCTGAAATTAGAATTAGTCACACTCTTTTTGGTTACATTTGCAAGTCTCCCACTCAGAGAACTGTTAAATACTTTTAATTCTTTAGTCATCCTTTAAATTATGTCTGTTTCAATGTAGTTTTCTTAAGCCTTCATTTTTCATTAATTATTTTGTTAAGGATTAACATATTTTAGGTATTGGGGTGTTGGAATTGATTTAATACTTGTTTCCTTTACAGCTGTTACTTGTGGTGACTGGCAGCTCTGCAGGTTTGTTGGTTTTGGCTTCTCAGCAGTTTCAGTGAGATGAGAAGATGATGTGTACTCAGCAATTTGAAGAAGAGATTCACTTTTAGTGTCCTCATTTGGATGGCCAGAAATCCCAGTAACTTTATAAATGTAGGCTCAAATCTGTAGGCTTAGGGTGGTATTTGCCTTGTTTAAATTTAAAGGGATTAACACTATGCAAGTATTTCAGAAGCTTATTCTAGGAAACTCAAGAAAGCCTGGTGTGTTAATATGGGCATATTCTGAGGTTTTTACCTGTGTTTTTCTTTATACCTTATAAGAGTGTGAGTGGAAAAAGCTGAAACCCCCAATACTCACCCCTTTGCAGCAGATCCAGTGGAATGGGATTCTGCAGGGAGGTGCCATGGTAACTGAAGTCACTGAGACTGTTGGTATCAATCTGTTTATTGGAGAGTGCTATATTTAGGTTTTGGTTTACCCCGGGATGAACAGCAAATGGAAAGTTTGTTTGTGATCTCGTTTCCTACCCTTTAGAACCCAGAAATGTGAGGTGACACAGAGCACAGGATTGCTCTGCCTTTGCTACTCTACACATGGAAGATTGGTCCCTGGAAACCAGGGCTGTCCTTTGGAGCACTTTCCCCCTCTTTCCAGATCCTGCGGCACCCCTGCAGCAGCTGCACTGCCTGTGCTGCCCAGCGAATGATACCCTGCCTGTCTGCAGGGAATTCAGCACCTGGCACAAGCAGAGGACATTTGCTTTGTGACCTCCCAGCTGGGAAAATACCAGGAAGGTCTTTTCCATGGGAAACTCCGTGATTGGAATATGTAAGAAAAGTGGAAGTGAAGTGGGAATTCATCCAACCTTTTCTCAGAAATAGTAAACAGAGCCACCATGCAGGCTGTGAAGTCTGGGTGGGGCAATAGATCCTGTTAGCAGTGATTTTCACAAAAACTGGTAGGCTTCTCTTTATGCCTCTACAAGAACTTTTTATATGTCAGAGTAAGAGGTGAGGTCTCATTACAGAGGTTTCATTTTGCATGCTTTAATGCAGCTCTGTGTACACGGATGTATGACCATAAATTGAAATGCAGTCCCTGCCCAAATGTGCAGAGGGGCATTGCAAGGCAGTACTTGTGACTTTGCTCATTTAAAATTCAGCCACTACTGGTCAGAGTTCATCCTTGAAACAAGATAGTGCTGCTTTCAGAAAGAAATGACCACTCTTGGAGCAGGGTTTGAAACACTTTATGAGTTAGATGAGCAAACCAGGGCCCATCAGAACTCTTTTAAACTACTGAGGAACTTGTAAAATCACTACACCAGCACAGCTTGGGTAGGAAATGCTCAGGTGTGAGATCAGCTCAGAACAGGAGGCTGCCATTCTCTCCTGCAGGTAGGGAGACATAAAGAAGCACAGTGAGGAGAACCAGATAAATTGGAAGGAAAGAGTAAATCAATGATAGGGGAAAACTTTAACAAAGTGATTACCTAGATAAAAAGCTGGTCTCAAAGGACCTGAGGCTTGACACATGAACAATTAATGGGAGAAAGCAGTAACAAATAGTTTTCTAGGAGTGATGTTTTACTGGAGGGAGGATGGATAAGATATTTACCGAGCATTTAATTAGGTTATGTCCAACATCATTATGAAGCAGGTGAATGTGTGGATTGATTCATCTGGTTAGGGATTTTGTAAATAAAAAGGAACAAATTCAGCTGGAACAAAACAGAATGGTTAGGTAGGAAGATTTCATGACCTGTAAAAAATACTCTGGGCCAGAATATTGATAATAAATCTAATCCCTAATGCTCATCTTCTATACTGATATTTATACTTTACAGGAAAAATAAAAACCACTTAAGTTTGCAGTGCAATACCTTGTCAAAAGAACCCAAAATCTATTTAATCTCAGAGAAATAGGAAGCTGTATCTAATAGCTGCTTTATTTTCTTCTGCTTCCTTTTTTGGGGCAAGTTAACATAAACCAGAGTAGTTTATCTGATTGTATCCATCAGATATAATTGAGTTGATGTTTCTGTTGTACTATGTATTTCTGCTTTGCAGGTTCAGTTGAACTTTCAGTATTTTACAGCCTTTTGCCAGTTCTCCAGTCTTCAGAGTATGAGGAAAACTTTGTGATAATGGTTTCACATTGAACTTGCAGACCTCAATAATAAATATTTTGGGTTGGTATTACCTGAAATTACCAGTTAGATCATACCAGCAGTCAGCTGGTTGATGTGCAGTGGAACTGTATGATTAAAGCTCACTGAATTTAAGGCTGCAAGGAGCTGGTAAGTGTTTGTTTGTACCACTGCAACCTGTACTTTTCACTGCACTGCAAGTGTGTTAATTGTTCTACATAGTGTAAGGAATAAAATGTTTCTCAGATGCAGCGCAGCTGCTGAGGAAAGTATAAAAAAGAACAGTTAATGTTCCTACTTTTAGTGATGCAAAGTAAATGAGTCCCTACAGGGATTGATAGCTACTTTATATAGTGGAACCTGCTATGTCAGGAATTGAGACTGTGTGAGTGAATTAAGCAATAAACAAGTCTGTGCATGTGACATTTCATTTCTGGATTGCTGTGGAAAGTAATGTAGAAGCTGCTCACAAGTGCATTGATTCTGCTTGCTGGCTTGTGCAGTGACCTATTTCATAGTAACACTGGTACACAAAGTTTCTGGAACTCATCCTGCATAGCGCACAAACCAAAGCAAAAGCTTTTTTCCTCTTAACTACACTAGAAGAAAGTAGATCCCTTTAGCTGATATGCAGTAACTGCTGGGTTAAATCTGGATTGTTTTAGATAATATGTATAGCTAATTGAACTTGTGTGTCATATCTGAACATATAGAACAAGCACATTCTCCTCCACACTTGCAAAAATTGAAGAAATTTGCAGCCTTGGGTCTATGTCTGACATCTTCCAAGGTGTATTTGAACTTAGTTGCTGGTTGTAGGATTTTTTCCCCCTGTGCTGCCCCCCTTAGTTACATATGAAGGAAAGCATCTGTCCTAGAGACAACATTTGAGCCAGAAATGGACAGAGTGGAAATGAAGTGGAGAAGAGCAGAGTAACGGGAGTAAGTTCACTTCAGTAAAAAACTGAGAAAGCAACATAAAATCATGTTCATGAACAAGTGCAGACCCGAGCTGCCACCACTTGCGACTCGGGCTGGTTTGACAGTGCCAAGTGGCTCCTGCAATCAGCCATCAGGAACCTGAGATGATGAGTTTTGTTTCATAGGAAAATGGGCTGGCGTTGGTGTGCAGAGGCCTGTGGCCCATAGTGGCTGGCTGGCTCCTGAAATTTTGCATTGCACAGGATACCTCCCTAACCCAAGCTGGCACCAATGCCAACTCAGGCTGGTTTGACTGTGCCAAGTGGCTCCTGCAATGTGCCATCAGGAACCCGGAATGGTGAGTTTTGTTTCCCAGGGAAAAGGGCTGGAGTCGGTGTTCGGGGGCCTGTGGCCCGGAGTGGCTGTCTGGCTCCCAAAATTCCACATTGCCCAGGATGCCTCTCAGACCCAAGGTGCCATCATCACCATCTCCGGCGAATTAGGTCTATCCTGTGCTGTAAAATGCACATGCCTTCATTTTTAGCGGTGCCAAAATTTTCTGCTGGGCCTTGGTTTAAATTCATTGTTTGGATATTGAGTTTAGGAGGTTTGTGGAGTTGGCCAAAATGCTTTTAATATCTGCATGAGAACCACGGGGTCAGGAGAGCACAGGGGGCTGCAGTGCTCCAGGATCCTGCCTCTGCTTTCATCAGGACCCCTCATTCCGGTCTGTGTCTGTGCTGGGTCATTGCTCTAAATCTGAGTTTGAGAGAGATCCCCGTTTTCTATGGTATCAAGCAAAGGGTGCGGAGTTTTTGTGCTTTGAAATGCTGCTGGAATTTTAGAGCCCAGATGAAAACTTTTAACATCTCCCAAGATACAAAGCTCCTGTCCATGCTATTGAAAAATCTTCTGTTAACAGCAGCTGTTAGTAACAGGCATAACTTCTCTGCATACCTCAAAGCATATTAGCAAGTAATTAGAAAAATTGTTGCGGGATTCAAGAGAAAAGGCTACTGGAGATGTGTCACAATAGGAAATCTCTTTGTCCATCTGCTCAGATGTGACAAGAAAATGTATTTCAAATAATATGTACTGTGGCAGCGCTGGATGTCAAAGTGTTTAAAAACACATTAATGGTCTCTCAGATGTGACATATTTAGCAGGACTTAATAATAATAAAAACTTGGATTTAATGATTTTTAGACATCACTTAAGGTGGCTGAATCAAGCCAGAAATTCCTTAGAAGATAAGAAGATACGTTTTCTTTCACTTTTGAATGAGGTTTTTCCTTTGTTCTCCAGTTCTACCGTTTGTTATCCATTATTGCTGCCTTCCCGAACATGTGAGGACCAGTGAAATCTATCAGGAATATCAGAAGGAAGGCACAATGCAGCTATCACCAGCTACCACATCCATCACCGTTTGTCTTCAGTGCTGTGACTGAACAAAACTTGTTCTATCTCTCTCCAGTACTGTTAAAAATTTTAACACTATTTTACCTTGCAGCTAACTGATCAGTGTCCCATATCTCATTTAGTAAAATAACCATTCTGTCCAAGCTGCAGTAATATTTTGCACTATGTGGAAAATCCTTATGAATTTGTATTGGTATTTATAGCATTAGCCATGAGTTGATTTGATACTAGAAGAAATATAGTGTGTGATGCTCAGCTGTGTCAGAAGTCACTTCTGTATGTGTTAAAATGTAATGTCTTTTGTTACAAAAGCATTTTGTTTCGGAGGCTCACATGCAGAAAGGCAGAGAGTTCCAGCTGCAGCAGATAAGCTAACTTATTGTGACTCACAGCCCTTGTCGAAGGGGAGAACTGGCAGTGAAAAATTTAATACATTTCAGGAGCACTAGGTCAGAATATTTAGGCAGAATACATAGAATATATAGAGAATTAACAGTGTCAATCTAATCTGTTCTTACACCTCAGCTCCCTGGGCATGCTGGTACCCCAGCAGCTTCTATTGCTGCCTGTCTTTGGCAGAGAGACCACATCCTCTTGGGAGAAAGTCTGCTGCAATTCCTTCTTTATTTTAGTCTCTTTACCTTGTCTTGGACATTATTCCATCTCTCTTCACTAGGTGGATCAGTGGAGTGTATCCTTTGGTGCTGTTTCTTGGTTTATGCTTCCCTTGCAGATGGTCACAGCAGGCTGTGGGCTGGAGTTTTAAACCTGTTGCACATGCTTTGCAGCTCCCTGCAAGGTCGCCTGTGTGACTGAGCTCACACTGGCCTGGCAGATAATAATGCCTGTCACATACTCAATTATAGATATAGGTTTGGGGGAAAACAATAGGATGGTAGTGTAAATTTCCAGATTAAATTTTGAAGGAAGCGCCCCAGGAACAGATATGCAACACTTACTGCATTGGAAAAAAAACCCAAAAAACTCTCAAACTCTCTATTTATAAACTTATTTACTTAAGTCTATATTTTGCTAGGAAATAGTTCTAGGAAGTAAAAATAACTTTGGCATTGACTGAAGGGCAGCATTCCTGTAAGTAAGTCTTTTCTGGAGCAGAAGCTTACTGGTGTTCATGGCTTAGGGTTGGGCAAGAAGCACAAGTGGAGGAGATCCCCTCCTCAGTAGTCAAGGTCTTGAGGGGAGTTGTAAAACTACAACATGGGAGAGAATGATGTCCTGGGAGCTCAGAGGAAGGCCCATGAGGGATTTGAGGGGGAATTTCAAGGCATCCCCTCCTGATTAATGACAGCCAGCGTGCCCACCCTGCGCCATGGCCAACCTGCCTGCCCTTCGTGGGGGGATCTGGTAAAGTGCATCTCATTCCCTGTGGAGTCAGTGTGGAGAGGGAATCGCTGCTGGAGATGGGCCAAGGTCTGGCTCCAAGTGTTTATGCATCTTCTCAGCTTTCATTGTTTCTCTGCTGATTGCTTCCGTATATACAAAATCTGACAAATAATTGTAGTTTGAAGGGCGTGCTTAATGGAGGGCCATAAAAGTGATTCACAGGCAACTGTAAACTGAACTATTACACTAAAGGATAAAAAGCTTCCTTAATGAGCTGTACAAGACAGTTATCGATGTATTTATGAAAACATTTCCAAGTACATGTTACCAGGGGAATTAAAAGATAAATATTTAAAGATCGGCTGACAGTTTTCACATGTAGCAAAACTCCAGTTCCTCTATTAGGCAGTAAATTTATAAAAGGTATATATTTACATGATTTGTAACAAAAAAGAAACAAAACTTGCATTAAACCCTGATGTTTTTCTCTGTAATTGTGTTTTTCTAATCAGATGAAGAGATGAAGCATGAAGAAAATGGGTGGATGAGATTCAGAATATTAATAAGGTAAACCAACATTTTTCCCATCCAAATAATTTATTAACATCCTGCCACAGAACTGTATTTAAGAGGATGAAACCTAACAACAGTTCAGAGTTTGATTAAGTTTCTTTTCATCCTATCATTGCTGTACACAATTAGGTTATTCAAGTGTGATCCTTAAGCATTCCCAATATGATTCATAGCCTTGTTCTTCACACCCCAGAGAAAGAAAAATTGGTCTGTGGGCATGAATCTGATTAATATATGGATCAGTGCATGCCCTTTTAATGTTTATTATACACATGCACTTTTAGTTTGGCTAAATGATTATCTCATTGTGTTCCTTGCTCTTTTTAGATGTGCTGTGTTATTTTGAGCAAGTATTAAGAAGCATTTTAAGCATTTAGGGCTGACTCTTGGTTTGGCACTACCTTGTCAGTTGAGATTACTTTTATTCTTGAATGGATTAATAATCAATAGGTGTTAAACAATAAGATTTTCCTTTGGATTACAACTGCTGTCTTGTGCAGCTCTGACATAAAGAATGAAGATCTGGCTCATGCTTTCAAGCCAGCTTTACAGTTTTTTCAGATATACCTCCTTCTGAGGTTTATTACCCCAAAGGGTTTATAGATGGAGCCCATGCCAGTAGCTGTGACTCCTTGAAAAGGAGGGGTGACAAGGTAGGCAGTCTATGCAAAACATTGTCACCAGCCTTGATCCTGCTCAGGGGAAAGCTCCTGGCAGTGCTGAGCTGAGGTAGTAGGAGTGTGTCTGTCATGGGGGTCCCTTCTGCAGCCTCAAGAAGGTTGGGGTGAAACTGAATTTAGCCCCAGGTGATGATGCTCACCACCTTAATAATAAGAATGATAATATTAACAAAATTACAAATGCAAAAATTAGAATGATTTCTACTAGGACAAAATAAAATATTATCACTTACAGAAACACTGAGTAGATAATTTGGCTAAAAGCATTGATTAACTTCACAGATGCCAAGGAATCATTTAGTAGCCTCCTCTAGGACTAATGAATCTTTCAAAGTGTAGTGCATGCAATAATTTTAAACTTTTTCTAACTTTCTGATGGGACACTAGGATTTGGTTTTTTCTTTTTTTTCTATTGACATTATTTGATCACTTTAAATTTTGCTTTTGTGAGTGACTCTTCTATTCCACTTGCTCTTTTTGGATGCAGTTGTTCTAGTCCATGAGAGTCACTGGCCTCAGAACAAAAGGTGATTTGTGTATTAGGGATTCTATGGAAAGCTAGTGATGATTGGTTTGTTTCTACATGAGAATGTGAGGGATGGAGAGTAGAATCAGAATTCTAAGCAATTAGTGATGGTGGAAGCACAGGAACATACTCAAGCCTGGGGAAGATTTTCAGTCTGGCTCTGTACACCATGTGTCTGACTCTTTGGATGGAACAGCCTGTGTTAATTATGTCTTTAATCTCTCTTGTACCAAATTGCCAGTGGTTGAGAGAAAGAAACTCATTGATCAAAAGCAGAGTTTTCAAGCATAATAATAATTTGTAAACCCAGTACTTCTACAACAGCTGTTGCATCATCTCCATTGCAAGCAGATTGTTGTGCATTTCATAGCACAAGTAAGGCTTCATTTCAGCGGCTATTGGGAAAGCACTTATGCATTTGATTTCTTGGTACATATGCACAATGTATTTGATTTCTTGGTCCACATGCACAATTAAAGCTTGAAGATTTTGATTTAAATACAGTTTATAGATTGTGCACTTCAACCTGGACAGCCTTCCCTCATGCCCCTGTTGTTATGACACGCCTGCTCTGTGCTGGAAGCTCCTGCTGCAGCCCTCTGCTCAGCTGAGATGCTTGTTGAGATCAGCTGGTGGAGGTGCCTTCACTTCCATCTGGAGAACTGAGGCATTTTACATGCAGGGAGGCTCACACCAACAAATCTGCAGGTAAGAAGGGAAGAATTCCTGAAAGACTCCCTGAGGCTGCCAAACTGTGTTACATCCCCTCTATTCACTGCTTTGCCTGGTGCCTTTGCACATTGTTACTGTCAGGCCATGGAAGACCCTGTGCTTCAGATACGTCGATAACATTGGACTCTCATCCGTATTGATTTCAGAAAATACAGAGTGTGCATTTTTTAGCGGACTCAGGCACATCTTAAAATTTGCACTGTAGGGAGGAGTTTTTTACCCTGCAGCTACTCAAAATGTCATAGACAACCGTATTTGCCCCACCAAGGTAATCCTTGTTTCGTCCCGCAGGCTGGGGCAACACGCTGCTCATGGGCCAGAGCTTGTACAGTGCTGAAACCCCAGCTTCTGAAACCTGCACAGAGTATTCCTTTCCCTGAGCAGCCCCCAGCCTTAGCTGAGGATACACAACACTGGGATGCACTCAGGTTTATGGGGTTCCCAAATCGCCCAGGGCAGCTGTTCTGTTACCGGGAGCACGCACAGCCAGGCAGATCCGACAGAGCAGTTACCCTGGCAACTATCACACGAGATTGTCCTTGCTAGGAATGAACACAGGAGCTAAATTTGACATGTGCTACGTCACACACAGTGAATTCCTTAGATGGAAGCACGTGCAGGCAGGAGAGCTGACACCTTTTGCAGTGTGATGTGTAGGTGCACAGTTTGGGGTAACTGGGAGTGGGGCTGTGGCTCAGCATCATCCCCAGTGGGCACAGCTGTGAGCAGCAGGTGAGCAGCACTGACAGCAATGAGCCATGGAGTGCCCAGGGGCACTGACCAACCACCAAAGGGAACAGAGGGCACACAGGTGCAACACATCAACAGGAGGGGATAAAAGGTTGGGCTGAAGAACAAGAAGGGCAGATACTTGCAGGCTTCTGAAGTGCCATGATGTTACTCTGTAAGGGCAGATGCCTGAAGCCTTCTGAAGTGGTCTGGTGTTACTGTGTGTGGTTTGAAGCCTCCTGAAACTGTATGGAGATACTCTGTGTATGGTGGCCATCTCAACTGTGACAGTGATGGGGTGAGTCCATGCCAACAGCAGTGCTGTGCTCAGAGTTCAAGTTCATCACTGTGTTGCCTAAAACTGGTCTGTGTGGTTGTTAAATGCATAACCAGTGTTTTTTGGAAGAGTTCAACGAGGGTGAACGTAAGTTAAACCCTCTTGCCCACACCTCTTTAGTCAAAGATGCCTTATTGAACTTTATTAGTAGAATAATAAGACTTTACAGTTCCTGGAGAATCCTCTTAAAACTTGCATGGTGGGGCTTGGATTTGCTCAAGCTGCCGACTTTTTTACAGCCTCATATAAACAGAAGAGCGTCTGCACGTTTTGAGTTTTCAAAACACCCTGAAGAGGGTGCAGTAATATCTTTCGCTTTTCCCCCCTCCTTCTCCTCTCCAGTCTGGGGCAGCTGTAACTCCCAGGAGCATGAGTTGTGGTTTGAGGTGAGGAAGGACTTGATTAATGCTGACAGATGGCACAACCACAGCTCTTGGGACATGACCTCCTCTGAAGTGCTTTGTTGGGTGTGCCTGCTGCTTACCACTGCCTCTCATGCTCCATGGCATAACAAATCCCCCTTCCTGAGGGTCTCAGGATTCACAGTTCTGTTGTTTGAGTGCTGATTTTACAGAACATCAGTAGGGCTTGTTGACAGATGTGATCAGTGAGACCTGGGTAGGAGAATCATTAAAAAGAGAAATTTTGCAATAATCTGAAGGGCTTTTTTCAGATGTAGGGTTTTTTTTTAGCAGCAGAAAGCTCAAAGAATGAATATTTACCAGTATCAGTTTTGCTAAGTCATTCCTCAAGTGCAGGGGTTTGGATGCAGGTGCTCCCTTGAGATCCAGGTGTTCCATGGTCCTTAGAGCTATTAATGATTGTAAATACCTGATACAGATTTCAGAGAGCCAAGGCAAAGCTTTCTCTTTCTTTATATCTTTCATCCTTTTAATATTCTAATCACCTTCTTTGTCTTTCTAGTACCTGAATTTAATGTTATCCTAATTATTCTGTGTGGATCTCTGCCACATTTGGCATTTGTTATCAGTATTGGTAGTTCCATTGTTTTCAGCAGATGGAGAGCTCACCTAGAAAAGGCTGCAGAGAGGAGTCAGTGTCTAACAGAGCCAGATTCACACTTAGGTTTGTACCAGGTAGATCAGGAGAGCTGGGCAGTGATGGAGTTTTACCAAGAAATTGGGAAGGTCGAGGCTAAAATCAGAGATGCTCAAAGTAGAAGAATCTCTACATCTTCCATGGGAAGGTAGAGCTGGGAGAGGGATTCTTGGCTGACTTTCTTTGCTGAAGATCTCGGGGTTATACAGGGGTTGCCTGTATAAGGAATGCTGATGAGAATAGGACAATGAATGCTGATGTTGGGCTGTTCTTGGTTGGTTGGTTTCTTTTAATAGAAGTTTGAAAAAGGCTCCCCAAAGAACAAGAAGACTCAAAAGATATTTATTTTGCTTTGTAGTTATTTTTAAATTATTTGTCTTCAAGGGGAATCTAATTCAGGAAAAGATAACCCAAGTGATTTTGCATTTTTCATTTAATGAGAACACCTTCTCGTGTGCTTTTAAAGTGCTGTTGGCTTTGTTCTCCTTAGGAATCACATCTAGAAGCAGCAGCAAGGTGTGGGCACCTGGAGATGTGAAGCTGTCATATTGTCTTGTCCTGGCACAAGCTGCTCTAGCCCAGCTTGGTTAATCCCTGATGAAGAATTCTCATGCTGCTGCTACAATGGGAGGAAGAAGTTGTTGGGTTGGATGGAAGTGTCTGAAGCCTGTGGCATCACTGGCTAGCTAATATGCTGATTTCATAATAAAGCACTGATGATCAGGCCAGAAAGTACCTTTTGCATTGCTGCCTGTGCTTCCTCTGCTTTCTTCAAGGAAACTGAGACAAATCTACAGACAAATGACAGGCACTGAGGGAAGGCTTCTGGTTGTGTAAATTCATTTTTACCAAACAAGGGGAACATGTCAGATGCTTTGCAGAGCATCTCTGGATGCGGACAGGGTTGCTCTAATGCAGCACATGATCAGGGCTGTTGCTTCCTGCTGTAATGAGCAGACTGAAAACTTCAAAAGGAGATTTCTGGCTGTGCTGTGCTGTGTGTGCTCACAAGGCCTGTCGGTCTGTCATTCTCATTTGATTTAGAATGATGAAAGCAGAAGCAAAATCAAACTCAGTGAAGTGAGTTTGGTTTGATGGGATTATAACTCCCAGTGCTCTGGGGAAGGAGTGAAGATGCCCATGGTGAGTGTGATACAGCACTGTCACATCCCATGTGAGAATGGGCAGAGGCCTCAGCACTGCCTGTAAATAGGAGCAAGAGCACTGCAACTGGAGCCTAGCTCTGAGCTTGCTCCCTTTGCAGCTGTGCACTTCTTGGATCTTTGGTTTGGTCCACCACAGAATTGATGCTGAACAGGTACATTGCTGCTCTCCCAAAGGTTAGGGCATCTGCAACTCTGCTCTAGCACTGTGTGGCTTTTCTCACAGGTTCAGCTCAATCTTTGGATAAGCAGGTTGTTTCCTATGTGTACTTCTAGGTTTTGTGGTGTTGGAGACTCTCCAGCCTCACACCATGAAACAATTATTGGAAAGAGAGGTAATCGCATTTTCCCATCTTCCAACACCAGAGTATTACAAGTTAACAGTAATTTACTTTGTTCTGCCCAGGTCTGTAAGCAACTGCACGAAGTTGCTAGCATGAATATATTAAAATGAAATACATTGTTTTTAAAACCTATTCCTTTATTCCTAGTAAAGTACAAACTGCATCCCAGAAACTTCATGCAGTTTCCAGCTGTCAGTGGAAGGAGCTTTGTGCCACAAGATTTTTTTTCCAGCTGTATTGGTTTTATTAGATATGTCCCCTCCTCTGAACACTTCTCTTATTCCTATAGTGCCAGGCTAAAAGTGTTCCTGCTCCATCACTTTGCACACAGGCACCTGAGTCTGTGTGCTGTCATACTGGAGAGAGCAGAATCCTCTGCTGTGAGTCTGTGGAAGTGCTGTGAGTGTGTTGGGGTGGAGAACATCCACTCAGTTATACAGAGCCAATTCCACAATGCCTGCAGAGGGAACAGCAGAACTGACAACCAGAAATACAGTCAGAAAAGAGCACAAGGCATTTGCTCAGTACAGTGGGATTTTAGTCCTGTGCACTGAAAAACAATGACAAACAACACGCTTGCTGCTGTATTAATAGGTTTTATTTCACTACAACTCCTACATCATATTTTTCAGCTTGTCATCCTTTTCCTGTATTAATCCCTGCTGTAGGGTTTTGTTCACATCTTCCCCGTGTTCTGTCCTTTCTGATAAATTTCCCAGGAAATGAAACAGGATAGAAATGCTGGGGTGGTGCTAACGAGACAATACAGACTCAGTGAGGAGGAATGCTGTTGTGAGTCTTGTCTTATTTGATGTCTGGATTTTGAAATCCTAGCAACCACCCTGTGTGTAAAATTTGAAGCTCCTGCATGAAATTTGTTAAGGTATTTTCTGGTTTTTTAATCTGATTTTCTGTGTTGTTTGTATGTTGTATGCTTATGTGATCTTTATTTTTAACATACAGTTCATATTTTAACATATAGCATTGGAAAGCTAACAACCAGTGAACCCAACTACTCAGGCACAATCTTTCTTCCTTTAATTTAGCCTCATTTTCCCACTACTTTGAACTATTAATTCTGCTCTCTGTGCCTTTACATAGACAGTGTTGAAAACCTGTGACAGAGTCTGGTTTTCTATGCAAGGCTGAATGGAGTAATTTTAACTTATCTCTTGTGATGATCTAAGATCGTCATTAATGATGGGAGACTGAACAGTTCTTTACAATGTAGCCCTCTCCTATATGTCTTGTTCTCCAGACTACAATCAGAATATGTCAGGAACCTCCCCTACAGGCAGATCTCCAGCAGCACATGCACTGTTGATGCTGCAATGCCTGGCTGCTTTAATTTCTACAAACAGAAATCTGGCAAGTGAAAGTGCATTTGTTAGATCATCTGATATTCAAATGGCGGATGATTGAAACAAAACATTGTGGAAATGTAGCTCAGGAAAACTTCTGTTTCTCCCAGAGCAATGATTTTTGTCTTTGCATAAGACTATAAAACAACTGGGTATTAGGACAGCTCACTCTCTAAATAATGACACAGCTACCAGGAACATTTTTTGACATTTAAAAAACTGCCATTATTTACTCATTCTTTATATGTGTTAGTTATTTTGGTGGCCTTCTTAGCCTGTTCTGTATCGCAGGATTTAGTTGTAGTTCGATTTTGTGGAAATAAAAAAGATTTCTCTGCCATAAAAATACAGTATTACTTCAGACAACTGGGTTAATTTTCACTTTGGCACAAGCATAATTCCTGAACAGGCACTTAATAAATTCAAAAATAACGGAACATAAAGGTTTAATGTTTGGTTTTCAAACAGGTGCTTGAAAGCTGACGCATTCAAATAAAGTGAACATAGAACTTTAGTAATAGTGCCTGGGCAATTCAGGTAATTAATTTTTTTTTCTTTTTTCATTTTACCATAGTTATAACTGGCAGTGATTTCCATTTCACACTTTTGCTTTAAGAATGACTTTTAAAACAGCAGGTGTCTGTTCCATGGGGACCTTTTCCCTCTGTTTATACTCGCCCTTTAAGTGTAGAAAGTGATCTGATGTAAATGGCAGCTTTTGGACTTTGTCCCAAATAACCAGCAGAATAAGCTATTTTAGTTTTCTTCCTGCACTTAACATATGAGTTAGACATCCTTATTTTCTTCACACTAGATCCCTCGGATTTCACTTTTTGGTGAGTCTGTATTTCTGTGTGTCTATGGAAGAACCGATTGTTTTTCTTCAAATCATCATTGGTTTTTTTTGTGTAAAAAGGGGAACAAAAAGTTTAAAATAATCTTAATGAATTGTAGTTGAAGATCTACAAATTACTTGAAAAAGTGGCATTCTAAGGAGTTACTGTAATTAACTGAGGCCCTGATCCTGTAGGAATTCCTGTGTGGGTACTTTGCTTTGTGGTACTTTTTTGCCTTTACATCAATGAAACTTTTCTGCTTTTGTGAATTGAAGCACATGGACCTCTGGGGACTCCAGATCAACATTTTTTAGGACTGCACTTAGATAAGTTAATTCAATAAACACATTAATGCCAGTGGAGAGGATTTCCTACCCCTGGGCTGGGTGTGCTGTAGGGGTGTGCGCAGGGGTTTGGGATGCTCGGGATCCCGGAGCTCAGCGCTGCTCTCCCAGCCAGTGCGGGCTCCTGGGGGATGTTGGAGCTCCCATCTGCTGGACAGCTCTCTCCTCGGCTGAGCTAACACCAGCGAGTGGAAATTCGGGACTGTGGGGGAGCAGGGCTGGCTGCAGCAGCAGCGCTGCCCACCAATGCATGGCCCGGCTGCTGCAGCGCCTGCTGCGCATTAGTGCCCGCAGAAAAGGGCTCTTTACACGAGGACAGCGTCAATTATCACCTGCAGCACTCCTGCGGGAGGCAAACGGCCCTGACAAAGATGGAATTATTTGGTCATTTGCTTCCCAGCCCTCTGACAGCGCCGGTGCCCGGCTGCTTTGAAGAGTGTGATGTCTTGCAAATGCAATGTGCTGAAAGCTACAGCTCCTCCCAGGGCTTGTGGGTGTGCTGGGATGGGGAAATGGGCTGGTCAAAGAACAGCTCCCACCACTCCGACCTTTGACTTTGAGCACCCTGGGGATTCTGCTGGGTGGGGTAAATAGATCCCAGCAAAGCAGTGGCCGAGTCAGGACTGAGGGAAGGGGTGAGTGCACAGGGAAGGGAGTCTTAGCACCTGTAGTTAACTCACTTCTGCAGGGTTATATTTCAATATTAGATAAAGGGATAACAGGCTGTGGCTGCCAGTCAGGGTCTGCAGGTGGTGGCTGCTCTGGGCCAGGCATGGCTCAGTGTCCTGATGGAAGGGCAGGGAGAACTGCTGGGGTGATTCAGTGTGGTGCCAGCTGGGGCACACCCAGGGGCTCCCTGCCCTCCAGGGAACAGTGGAGACCAGAGGGGACAATCCCAGGTTCAGTGTCTGGGTGTCTGGGACAGCTGTAGTGCCGGGAGCTGGGGACAGAGGAGTAAATGCACAGACACCCTGTGCCACTGGCTCTGGGCTGTGGCTGTTTCATGGACAAATGCTCCTTCCTCTCAAGCTGACATTTCCATCAGCCCTGCTCCTCAGTGTCCCTCTCAATTTCCACAACTGCTGCTAATTGGTGCCACTCAATCACCTCCTGGAGCAGTGGGCACTGCCAGCTCTGCCTGCTGCTGGCTGAGCTGCCCAGCCACACCTTCCCTCCAGGACAGAAATCTGGCACAGCCTTGTGACTTAATTTGTTTCAAGGAGACAAGAAGAAAGAAAGAGAAACAGCTGACAGCTTTATTGCTTGATTAGTTTCCTATTTAGAGCATGTACTAATGATGTATTTAACAGAAAATCTGGAGCAAGACTCAGTTCATTGATTAGTGGCTTCTTTACCACTGGTGAAGAATTTTTTTCCCCAAGTGCATCCCATCTTTCCTCTAGGGAGAGCTAGCATAACTTTTTCTCTGATTTTCTGTTTGGAAAACCTCTGTTGTGGAAGCATAACCTTTCCTCATGAATCTCTCCCTTTCAGAGTTTGACTGTCAATTTAAGAAAAACTGAAAGAATCTGATGATGAAGCTGAAACATTTTGTTTGATCATTTTCAGAATAGCACATTTGGGGAATTTATTCCAAGAAAAATTTATTGCCTACACTTACATTGTTGCTTGGTCAAAGAGAGTAGAAATCAGAATGAATTCCCCTGAAGAGTTTCTTATGACATTAAGAAATGTTTTTATTCTTTTGAATTGTAGCAAATTTACAAGATGTAAAACTTGCAGAGTGTCCTGGAGAACTGCAGAGGTTTCTTATAGCTCTTACTAGGAACAGGGATGAGTGTTATGAAGGTGATTACTTTTTCACACAATTAAAATACTGGTTTGAGCTTCTTTTGTTGATCTCTTGGTGCTCCTTTCCAGCAAAAGCTGGTTTAAAGCAAACATAAGAGATTAATGGGCTAATCTTCACCAGGAATTTTCTTCTGGAGTTGGCAGGATAAGGTATCTGTCACTGGGCCATGATTAGCAAAATGGTGCTGCTGGTTGGAAAAGTGGACATCTATGAAATGCTCTTCAGGACATAATTCAATCAACTCCATATATATGAAATTCTCATTCACAAAAAAAAAAAAGCTCACTCCAGTGTCAATCACATGAATTACTTATGCAACAAAATGTTGTTTGTTGATACTGGCATTTATAAACTGCAAAGGAAGTTTTTATCCTTCCCAGTGATTAGGGCTGAAAACCTAATTACAACATGTTCTAACATCAAGTGATGCATTCCTGCAGCTCTTGCTCCCTTTGAGCACAAGTAATTGGCTGCAGAAGCAATCAGAGTTCTCGTTGTAATAGAAAATAGCAACATGCTCCGAGAGCCTTGGTGAAAGAAACCCGAGATAGCAGCCAACCCCCTTAGTGACCTCGGGGGGTGTCTGGGGCTGAGGTAATGCAGAATCCACTTTCAGCCATTGTGGCAGAAGAATCTGACGCTATAATTTTTGTTTTAAAGCCAAAACTAACAGTGAGACCTGCAACTCTCTCCTGGCCACCAGCACACACAGCGAGGTTGTGTTCCCTTTCATCTGGAATAACCTAGAATCAGCTCACTTTGTTGCCTGATGGATCTTCCCAGACAATTTACATTAAACAGTGGCAAAACCTGGTCTGTGAAGAAGTCAGTGCTCAGGAATGGCTCTTGCTGGCACAAGGAGATGAAGCCTTAGTTCCATAACTATGGAATATTTGTTGTTAGTGCTATAGGAGGAGCCCCAGCACAGAAAACAGGATGACTCTTTTAAAATAAAGCAGCTCACCACCTTCATTCACATGTTTAAGTGTGTCTGCCAGAGCACAGATGTTTGATGGAGAAGAAATGGCCTGTTAATTAAATTACACAGCCTTGCTCTTCAAAGCACTGCCAGGTGACAACCAGAGGGATGGACTCTTCACACAGGCACTGGAGTCAGGGGCTGCTCATCTGCCAGGGAAGCACAAAGGAAATATTCTGGATGTGTTAAACATTTGTGAGAAATATTACTTAGTTCTATTGGTGCTCTGAAGGATCTTGGAGATGCATTTTGAAGGATGTGTAGTTTCCTGAAAGGAATTAGGGCAGAGACACTCTGACATTAGCACCTAAGAGGGAGTAAATAATAAGTGTTATTTGCACAGGGGAAACTGACCTGAGTAAAACATAATAAGATAATAAGGAGAAATTAAGTAGTAAAAAGATTTTGGTTTAACAGCAAAAACTGCATGCTGAAAATTTGCCCATTAATCTAATTTCACTGCTAGTTCCCTGTGAAACTTTTAGTCTCAGGGGGTCATTTGTCAAATCTTCCATTAATGTTTCATTAAAAGTAATTTAAACTTGTGGAGAATGTAAGTAAAATTTGCAAGTGTACATTATCTCCCCTCAGCTTCAGGCTGTCCTGACCCTTCTGGCTAAATTTGGCTGCTGCTCATCAAATATTGAGCAGCTCTTAATGGAATTGCATTCACTCCACAGCCCCACGAAAGAAAATCGAGTCTGGGTGGGCCACACAGGCCAAGCAAACAAGAGGGACTAAAGAAATAAAACACCAATAAACAAAAAAGGAAAGAGAAAAGAAAGAAAAGAGATGTTGCCAGCCTATTGCATCCTGAGCTGGGATTAATGGAGGAAACCCTCATTTTTCCCTGGCAGGTGCCACATCCCTCATCCCTGCTGTTCAAAAGGCCACAAGGAAGGTGAAAGTTCAGTACCAACTTTAGAGTTTTTTAGTCCTGTTTATCAAGAAGAAAATATTAATTAGAGCACTTTAGGCATAAGCCTAGTTCTTAAAAGTATTTAATAATATTTAATTGGCGAGAGGTTCAGAATGAGAGAGACAATGGGGATGGAGTTGAGAAGACCTGCAGGCGTGTTTAGAGAGCACATCTGGGAGAAGTGTGCAAGTACAGGGCTGCTCCTCTATTGTATTTGATATTAATGGACATTTTAAAGAAAAAAGTGCTTTTTAACACACTCTTTCTAAGTACTTAGGTTGATATTTTCTAAGCCTTAGGCATAGGTATAACTTTAATTTTAAAGAACACTCTGCATCAATTTAAATGAAGATTTTTTAGGTTTCTGATCAGGTAGGCAAATTGTAATCTCTTTCAAGAAGAAAAGACCCCGTCTAAGGTCACAAATGGTCTTTGATACTATTGCATATAAATTGTAGTTTGTATGGATTTACCCCATTAGAGACAAACTTTCCTGGCACACTTGAAAACCATTATACATGAGTTTGGTGGTAATGCATTAGCTTAATTGTAATTAGCCTGATTAACACCAGCTGAACTTAATTTATTACATGTGTGCTTGGGCATGAGCTGTGGTGGTGTGTCTGTTCCTCCACCAGAGTGCCTGGGAAGAGCCCAGGCTGGGTGAAGCTGGTGAGTGGCAGAGTCTGTCGTGCCCGCTTAGTGTCTGTGAGCAGCAAATCCTTTCCAGCAGACCCAGGCAAGGAGCTTGCAGTGGTGCTGTGACAATTTCAATTAAAGGTCTGAGAATGGTAATTATGTTTACATACCAGCAGTCTGATTAAATGTAAACTAATTATGTGACAAGCTTAAACTGTGACCTGAATTACTCTTGCAGCATCAAAGTTGGATTTCACCAGAGTTTTTGGATAATAGGTTAGCATTATAAAAGCTTTCTTTTTTGTAGATGTGAAATATTATGAATATTACTGGAATAATCTGACTTTCCTTTCCTTACTTTTTCCATCCAGCTTCAAGCATAACCTGTAGCTATTATTTATTCCAGCTGTTCAAACCCCTACTCATAAAGCAAGAGGTACTGACAGAATAGTTCAGGTTGGAAGGGATCTCTGGGCATTATCCAGTCCAACCCCTGCCAAGGCTGGGTCACCCAGAGCAGGTGACACAGGAACACAGCAGGTGGGGTTTGATGTCCCCACAACCCCCTGGGCACTGTTCCAGGGCTCTGCCACCCTCATTGGAAAGAAGCTACAAAACCATTGTCAAGTAATTCCTCTTTTGAAGCAAATATGGGCCCAGAAGGGTTTGCTGTGCTGGCTTTAGAGGGTCTTGGGCAGGTGGGATGTGGGCAGTGTCTGTGCCCAGCTCTCAGTGCCCTGAGGGGGAGGGATGATCCCTGTGGGCTGTTGTGCATGTTGGTCAGCTGAGAAACAGAGTTTGTGATCCCTCTGAAAGCCATGTGAAGGCAGCTCAGGTATTTTAAGAACCAAGTGCACAGCTGGGGACTGTAACCCTGGTTTAATCTGTTTAACATAACCTACAGCCTACCCGGGGCTGGAGTTCCAGCAGTGGTCTAGAACTGAAGCCTTGCAGTGTGGGTGGGTGTGTCATGATGTGACCAAGGTAAACTGCAGTTCTGAACCTCTAATGCACAGGAAATGTCAGAATTAACAGTTCAGGCAGGAAGGACCTGGTCACCTTCTCTGGGCAAAGCAGGGCTAAATTCCGTGTTAGGTCAGGTTGCTCCAACTCTGGGAGTCCTGCACACTATTTCCTTTCAGTACTCTGTAGTTCCAGAGTTACCACTGGGGGACAAAATCCGCTGGGTTTGAATGGGAAAATCTCTGCATCCAAGTGTTGTCTGGTTCCCAGATCCTTTTGATTCAATACAAATCAGTCTCAGAGCCTGATCCAGAAGCATCCTGTGATCTTTTCAAGGGATTTCAGCATCAAGATCAAAATACATAAAAAACTGAGCTATTTGTCTACCACTGAGCATCATACCAGAACTTCAATTTTGCAAATTCTGTCTTTTTTTAATACTCATAAAAATGTGAACTAATGTGGCAGCAAATAAACAATTAAATTCAACTATAACTGACTAATTTTATGATGTTGCAAGAAGATTGTATCTTCCCAATGGAATAAGGGATTGCTCTTTTAGTTAAAGGATGACAACACCTCCAGTTCTAAAAAAGCAACATTTTAAATTAATCTGTGAATAGGTCTTAGAATGAGTCTGAGTTTTTCTGTTCTTAGTCCAAAAGGAGCAGAGCCTTGATTACCTGCAGTGGTTTTGCTTCTCTTCTCCAAAAGCTGCTCCAACTGGTGGTTTGCTTCTGTATGCTGCAGGTTACAGACAATTCCGCCAGTAGAAAAGAATCATAGCAAATGATCTTATTTCCTCTTTTCTTCTTTCTTCAGGAATTTATATCTGGCTTTATTCATTGCCTATATGGAAGATAAGCCTGGCAGAAACATTCTGCAGAGATTAAATGTAACCACATCTCTGTTTCATTTCATAGCTTGTTTCCAATATTGTGAGTGCTTAAACATCAGTTAAAATACCTTTGTGTCTTTCCAGGGGTTTTATTAATTCTTTAAAATCAAACCTTCTGAATTAGTTATTTGCTCTCTACATTTTGCATCAGAATTACTGGAATTTTCTGGACTCTTTGAGCAGCAGTTTATTGTGAGCAGGGGAGGACAGAGAAAAAAGGAATATGTACTTGGTGTTTTAATATTTAAAGGGATAACTGGGCATTACAGAAACATTAGTAAATATTTACTTCTAAAGTAAACTGACCTTAATACTCTTGAAACAAGTTTATATCAATATTGGGAAAGTGGATTACAGTAGTGATATTTATAGGGCATAATCCATTAATTATAGGAATTCATGGACTTTAAAGCATTTGGTAGCAAAGTGCTCAATTTCTAGCATTACTGGCAAACAGCTTCTTCAGTTGCATGGGAGAATGTCTGTTTGTTTTTATCCCTCACTGCTTTTTTTTGTGAGGGATAATTTAACACTGCTGGAGATAATTGAGCTTCAGGAATAGCATATGTAGAATTTTGGTCATGCAGTGCATCTTGTGCTTTCTGCTGTGTTAAAGAACTGGCACACACATATACTCTTTCCAGCCTGAGCTTATTTGATGCTCACACCAAGGCCTTGCAGAACTTATGTTTAACCTTGCAAAACCAAAACCTGTTTTGTTTTATTTCCCCCCTGTAGCCATGCAGCAATCAGCCCAGAGAGCCTCTCAAGGTGTTTCTGCTGGCCATGCTTAGAAAAATTGGGGTGCAGACGTAGCCCCTCTTTCCCAGTAAGTGCTGATGCCTTTGTCACCAGGCCTTTCACAGTTCTGGAAATCATAAATAACATCTTTATAAGATGTTAATATAAATAACTAACATCTTTATAAGATGTTAATAACATCTTTAGAGATCAATGACAATTGCTGCATTTTTTCTTGGATATCTCTTCATTGTTCAGGCAAATACAAGGTGTTCCAGTGTCTCAGATGGAGATGAAAAAGTGCTATTTCATTTTTAAAATCCAGAACAGCTCTGTTTTTATCTGCATCTTTATTAAGTTTGCTCTATTTTTTTTTTCTAATACATTTACTTGTTTGGTCCTTATGGTCCAGACTTCAGCTCTAGAAATTTATCTGTCATGCTGACTCTTAATGTCTCCAAGATTAGAAGTAATCTGTACCTACAGCTTTGATCTTCTGAATATTTGATTGATGTGGTTAAACAGGTGTTTAGCTAGGTACAGTTCATGGGGATTTGCACAAACTTCAACTTTTCCATGTAGTAAGGATTTTGTAACCTTTTAAATTCTTTTCACGTTTGTTTTAAAAGCTGAGGAGATGAAACTAAGCAGCAGTATTCTCTTCAACAATTTTCATAACTCTACACTAGAAAGAAAAAAGAGTATTTTTTTAGAAAGCAATAGACTAGATTTTAAGCATCAGGTCTTGGGAAACTTTTCCAGTCCACTCAGTATCAGTGTGATAAATATGTGCTTATCACACAACAGATTTAGGCCTTGTTCTCAGTCTTTAATGAATCAGAATTTTGCCTCATGTTGCCAAATATTCTGGTCTCCTTTTCACTCATGCTGATTAGAAGATTGCTTTGGTGTGTAATCAGTACTGACAATCTTAGAAGCAGTATTTTTAATTATTTATTGCCTTGGTATCCCTCCCTCTATTAGGCTTCAACCTGACTGAGAGGACTGGAGACAGATTTGAGGGGAAAGGAATATTCATTTTTTAGCAAAAAAATAGCCAAGAAAAGAGAAAAGGATTAATTTTTGTTGATACTGGAGAGATCAGCAAATCACATCGCTTCACTGACTTACTGCTTTGGCCTTGTCAGGTCAAACCCATTCTTCTTTTATGCTTTCATTGTTTTTGTGCCACTTCTGCTTCATCTCAGTGAAGAGTCCAGCTTTTCCCTGCTGGTAGGGCTTGGGGAGCACTCTTGTGCCTGTCCCTGATTTGGCCATGGAGCTGTTGAAGCCACAGGCAGGGAGGTTTATTGTAGCAGTGGTATTTTTATTAGGAATGGAAGTAGAAATGCCCTGGTGTTGGTATTTCCTCCTCTGGCTCAAGCTCTCAGGTTTGGTACCCTGATGTTGTCAGGAGGCACCTGAGCCCTCCCTGAGTGCTGCCAGAGGGTGCCTTGGGCTGCTGCACAGCCCTGTGTCCATCCAGGCTGAACCCTGAGGAACAGCCCATGGACTGCTCCAGGAAAATGTGTGTAACATGATTTAAACTGTCCAACTGGCACTGCTTCCATCTCTGAGGTCAGCCTGGGGCAGGGGATTGCTGCCTCTCTTCTGCCCTGGCTCTGCTCTTCCCTGTGGGACTCACTCTGACCCACTGGAGCAGGAATCACAATCTCTTTATTCTTAAAGTATTATGTTGCTTTCAGATTTCCCTGAACCATGCTGAGGCAAATTGAACACACTAACACTTAACACAAGGCTTTAAATTATTTTTCCACTTAGACAGTTTAACCTGGGAGACAGCAGCTTACTCCATAGTTCCCAGACCCATTAAGAGACCTTCTTTTTTCTGACTTCAAGTGAAAGCAGTTTTGCTTTAGCTCAAAGTGTTTGAAATGGTGTGACAGCACATGCAAGGCTAAGCTCTGAAAAGTCACAGAGCTGGATGTCATCAGCCTAGAAATGACAAACCACATCATGCTGATAACAGCACCACTGCAGCAAGGCACTGACCTGGCCCTGCGCTAGGTCTGACCAAGAGCCCTGAGGGATCCCACAAATGAGTCTGCAGAGGGCTGCAGACAGGCCTGGTGCACACAGCCATTGGTTTGCTAAGCAAGGCTTTGGCAGAGCAGTGCCAGCCTGGCCTGGGGAGCGTGGCAAAGGGCACGTGAGGATACTGGACCCCACAATCAACCCCGGTAACTGCAGCCCTCTGATAACCACTGTGGAACACCACCAGACTGACTACATTAATAAATCATTTAAAAGCTCTGATGAGCTGTTTGTGTGCTCCAAGAGCACTGATATCTCACATGATTTCCCAGCAGAGATGACTCCTCACTACAGAACTCTCTGAATCAGCCTCTGTTCTATCTTTAGCAGCCAAAACACAGAGCAAGGATTTAATGACCTGCTCTAATAATGAGGGTGGTATAAATATGTATTTAAATATGTTTATTAGATCCTCTTAGGCTGATTCTGCATCTTTCTAATGTTTAGTTCCAGGGGAGTGCATTTCCTGAGAACTATGTGATCACAAGAGCAAATACTAAGGAATTGCTGGCAATACTGCCAGGGTTAATGTACAGCATGTCACCTTGAGATCTGGACTGGGAACCTTCGTACAGAAGCAGCCTGGGATGATTTGAAATGGCCATGATGAGAAAATGAATTAAAAAGTGGGGGGAAAAGAAAGGAAAAAAATTATTAAAAAAGAAAAGCGACAAATGAATCAAACATTTCCTCTCACTGCTCATTGGGTTCTGACAGATGAAATTACCTGTGTTATTATCTCCAATACTTGCATGACTGGCCAGGTAATATATGGAGGAAATAGCAAATGTGGGAGAATTAGTGAGAAGTGGTTGAAGAGTCATCTCAGCAGCTAAACAAGGAAGAATTATGCAGAAGGTGTTCAGCATTTTCAGGCAGAGGGACGTGTGTGTTTAATGAACTTTTTGCTCTGGTATTATTTACAGCTATCTGAGTGCTACCAAATGTTTACAGTTATTTGAAATTCTTTCTGCATCCAAGAAAGGGTGCAGATCTAACATTTTTATGAGCTCTCTCTGGGGCTGACCAATACAACAGAGCAGACAAGGAATAATTATTGTAGACATACTCCAAACAGTGCACTGAGCAGGTTATTACTATGAGATGCCTAAAAATAGCATCCCAGAACTTGCCTGAAGAGCTCTTGTCTATGCTGAAGAAGAATGGATATGCCACTTAGAGCCTATTATTTAATGAGAGAGGCAATGTTGACACAAACTAAATTGCTTTAAAGCAGGGTCAGTCATTTTTCATAAAGAGAAAGCCTCGTGTTTCTACCAGTCAACAGTTCCCACTGGTGACCTGATTAGGCTGACATAGATACAGGGATGGAAGAAATTATTCTACTGTATTTAAACACAGATATGCTTCTGGTTTTCAGTTTAGCTGAGCTGAACAAATATTAGCTTGGAATGATTTGAAACTGAAACATTTCAATAAATTGAATATTTTTTTTTGTGAGTTGAATGAAAAACTATATCCAACCATGAGTAAATTGAAATTTCATCTCCTCTTAATAAAAGCAAGAGGCTGTACTCATAAAATGGAAAATGCTAAAGTGAAGCTCTAATTTGGAAGACTGTTCAGCTTGAAACTTTTTTATTTTATTTATTATGAATAAACCTTTCCTAAGGAAAAATCCTTTAGTCCTATATTTCAAAAATAAGTGCATGTATTTTGGGTGGAAAAGCAGAGTCTTTGTTGCTCATTAGTTTTCCCCAGCTGCAAAATGTGTTCTTGGTTGGTGGGGATGGCAGTGAACTCTTTCTGAACAAGTTTCATTTTGGAGCAGAATGTCTCCTGACTTAACAAATCACCTCCTCTTGTTATTTAATCTTTTGGAATTTGTCAAGACTGGAGTCTTGAAGTTGAGAGATAAATTATAAAGTTGAGTGAAGGTGATGGTAACCACTGCTCCTTCCTCATCCTCACTGCTTGTGGGGCTGCTCCTTGTTCTTTTCCTCACCCTCATGGTCAGGCACCACTTTCCCCTTTCTTGAGTTACAATTTTGGAGAGACAATGTGAAGGGAAAAGGAGTTTGTTCCCTGAGCCATGAGAAGGTATTTCCAGTGGTTGCCTGAAAGAACAGAAACAGGGTCATGAGGGGAGAGTGAAGCAGAGTCCTGCTCTACAATGTCAGTGTCAATGGGAGAATCAGAACTGAGCCGTGTGACCCAAAAAGCTGCCCTTGGACACTGGAGAGCTGTGACAGGAGAGATCCAGTCTGTTCCAGGAGCGGGGAGATGCATGAAGGAGCATGTGAGGATTGAGGAAATGTTGTAAATTAGATTTGTGTGGTACCTTGGGCTCCGCTGTTGAGCCCCCTCAGGTGCACTGGGCTGCGGCCAGGGGAGCACAGCACGGGCAGCATGGGGAAGGAAGGAGAATTGTGAAAATTTGCCCAGAAAAAATGGAGTGAATGCTTGCTGGGTTTGGGTGTGTCAGTTGAGTGCCCCTCACAGCCTACTCAGGTGTCTCCTCTCTGTGGCATCATTGCTTCTCATGAACTTCAGCCTTGTTTGCTGTTTCCATGTTTCCTTTGTCTGTGCAGGCTGACAGTTTCTGAAGGAAATGTGGCAAACACAACGTGCTCCAGAGCAGACTGACCTGTGCTCTTTCATTAGGTCAGAGATGGTGCCAGTTCCTCCTCCTGTGGGCGCCAGAGCTGGGGCTCTGTGGCATCACTTTATCTGCCCTGTTCAAATCTTACACCTGCAGATTTTTCCAGCACAAGCCAGGCTGTCTGGGATAAGGGACAAAGCATTCACAGTAATTGCCTTTTCTCACCATTTCTGGGGGCACAAGAAATCACAGTGCAGCTTTTCAAAAGGGTTTGGACCCTGACATTATCACCTTGGGGCCATATCACTGAAAGATTTTCCTGAAGTAGCCAGAGATATTTCCTGGGGAGCCGGTGGTTTGAAAATTTCCAGTCTGATGAAGTAGAAGAAATTGGGAAACCAGTAATGGTAAAAAAAATTAGTTCCTGCGCTTATATTGTTGTTGCCTTAAATTGTTTACATGTATTATATTCTTTTTCTCCTGCTGGGTGCATTGAATATCAACTCCTCTATATTTTTTGGCAAGTCTCCTAATCTGTGGCAAGCAATAACTTTTCCATTTTCTCCTTATCTGTAACAATTATGATTGGAAAGTCCTCTGCAGTGAGGAAGTAGGAGAGAATTTCATGTTTTCCATATTCTAATTAATAGCTTGATGAAATATCCCAGAGAAGAAATAGTTGCTGTAATTGGTCTAGAACTAATGAAAGAGGAGCTCTGATGAAACATATTGATATTTACCATAGTCTGCCTACAGAAGCAATTTTTTTTTCTTTTTTTTCTTTCCCTTTAAATTCATATTAATCCGTGATAGTAAACACTAAATGCTCACCATTTAGAGCGAGGGGGATTTGTCACAGAGCAGTGGCATTGTGGCATTTGTAGAGACTTTTCCATCGCTAAGGGATAATGGGTTTAATGATGGTGTGAACAGATTGCTAAGTGCTGTGGTGAGCTTTCTGGGCTGCAGGGAGGAGGTTGGAGTCTGGCAGTGTCAGCAGGTACCTGGCAGGAAAACACCATTGCTTTCTATACCAAATGTCACGACGCTTTTGTTTGGTCTTCATTTTTCTTGTGGGCTCTTGTTCAGAGCAGCAGTTTGATTGCAAAGCGCTGTAGTATCACACTGGAGCTGCTCACTGCGACCTGAAGGGCTCTCTGCCCACTCAGGGCTCCAGCCCCGGCTGGGGTCAGTGCTTCCACACAGCTGAAGTGCACACCTCAGCCTCTCAGCTGCTTTATTCTGTCTCTCCTGCTGGCTGTGATCTATCTGTGCACGGCAAAGTGGGCACGTTTTATTTTCAAGAAACCTGTGTATGAATCTAGTGCAATTAAAACTGTTCAACATAATTAACAATTCTGTAGCATCATTGTCTGATGCTGTGAAACAAGCAGCTGGGCTTGTTTTTGACCACAAGCTTCAATAAGGCTCAGACAAATAACTCCTTGGTTGACCTGTGAAAGGGGAAACCGCCCAGACCACCTTGCTCTGCCACCTTCTCAGGTGAAGACAGAGACCCAAAATCCAACCAAAGTCCCCAGACAGTGTCAGCCCTGCAGGAATCACGGTGCTTGTGAAATTCAGAAGGTTTTCACAGCACCAGGGATTACTTATACCAAATTTCCTCTTGTTTCAAATGTATGGATGAGATTCAGAATTAAAAAGCATTTCTCTAAAGCGTGTCTACTTAGCGGAGCCCTTAGACAGTGTCTGTGGCAGAGGGTTTAAGGAGGTCCAGGCACTTCACTAGGACACAATGAGGCATCATCAGGAGAACTGGAAGGTTGATGGGGATTTAACTGAATGCATTTCCTTTTCTTTTAAATTTATGGTATGTAAGACACTTATTAGAATATGCAATTAACCTTGAGTTCCTAAAATTGTGATGTATTTCCTTCCTTGGAATACAATTCTAAATGAACTGCTGGCATAACTTCAGAAATGTCCTTGAGGTATTTAATAAATATTAATTTAACAGGTGATTTTATGTACAGGTGGAGTGCCATATAAATACCCATTCTTGGTTATAAATATTAGATTTAATCTCGGTAAGGACACTTAAAGTAAAAGTGAAATATAGGTAGGCATCAATTCCCTGGTCACCTAATTAAGTGGCATCCTTGCTTTGTAATTTTTATTGTGCTAAACAAGGAATGTGTGTACTAATTATGATGACTAATAGTTATGTTCAATCTAATTATAGCACTGCCAGGAGGCACTATAATAATTAAGGGTCTGTCAATGTTTTTACTACAAAATCTTGGCATTAGTGGTGTGCAGCTGAGCTGTACTGTACTTGCTGCCTTATGATGTGATAGAAGATTTCACACTGCATGCACTGTCTTGATTTGAATTACATTTGTTTACTTGAAAGGCATCTTTTTCTTAGTGTTTGAGATAGAAGGTTCAAAGTAAAAATGCTGTTTATTGATTTTGAAGCACACACAAGCAAACTTCAAAAGTTTACATCACCACTTGTTCTATTTGCATAAATATAAATATTTGGTTGTTTATTTGAGTGGAACCTCCTGTGTTAGCCAAACTGAACAGGAAATCCAGCAGGAGCGAGATCTGAGCAGAGCTTTGGGTTCAGTCTTTTTATCTGGGATGGCTCAGACTGGCATGAATGGGAGGATTTGCTCTGCATTTATATGAACAGAAGGCAATGCCTTTGTGTTTACTGGGGCAGAAATGGGAACAAGGATGTAAAACACACCTGGGGCTCACACAGGCCCTGCTGCTCTGCTGGGTGTAGGTGTACGGCACAGGATGGGTGTTTTGAAATGGAACTCATCAAAATCAGTATTTATTGTTGCGTCCTGTCCTGAATGGAGAAGTTTATTGTTCGGATTAACCATTTCCCTTTAACTTTTATGGTTGTGGTGTACTGAGGACTCTAAAAATTGACAATGATGAAATAGATTTGGTGAATGCTATGAGCAGAAAAGCTGCCCACTTTTTTAAAAGGTTGAAGAGTTCACAGGTTGGGCCAGTTGCTGCCAGGGTGGAGTTCTAACTGTTTGTTGTTGTAATCACCTCGTTGATGGTAAAGAATTCCCCTTTTGTCGAGTGGCACCCTGCTGCTTCCTGGAGGATGGCACCCAGACAGTGAAGAGGAAGGGACATGGAGTGGCATGCAAATGACATCAGAACCAGCATGCAACGGGAGAAACCCCTCACCAAACCTAGATAAAAACCCCTGAAAACAATGAGCCAACACAAAATTGATAGATCAAAGTGATGTCTAGATGTGAGCAACAGAATCCAGTGTCCACTAAGACCCTTTTTAGCCCGGACCCTAACCTAAGTGTTGCTATAGGACTTAAAATAACACAAGTGCACGCTGCTGCTCTCAAGGTGAAGAAAACGGAAGTTTATTTTCCGACTCCAATATTTATAGTTTTCTAAGAGTGACAGTGGATTGGAGGGTGCAAGTGCCACCTCTCCAGTGACACGGGACAAATTAACAGTCTATCAACTTTCTCCTTCTCCATAAAGGAATGCAAAACAATGGGTTATTTACAGAAAGTGTGTGAGAAAGTTCACTACAAAAATGTCAACATCAGAAAGCTTAGAAAATCCTAAAAAACCAGAGTAACAAAAAAATGTCGGCTGGAACAGAGGACCTCGAATGTCAACCTGAAAAAGAGGGAATCTGATGCTCTGGTGAGGATGGAAGCCCCAGCTCTGCCCACAGACCAGTGGACAAAGCTGCACTTTTTCTTCTCCTCCGAAGTCACTCCTTGGAGCAGCAGCTGCTCATGCTGCCCATTGGTTCTCCCCACCGGAGCTGATCACTTTTAACAAAGGCATTAAAAAGGAGAAAGATCTCCTGCTCTGTTTATTTCAGGGAAGGATGGTAAATATGGATTCAGAACAATGTATTTAATTATAAAAACCTTTATTGAGACAGGGATATATCTCATGAGAAATCTGTTTAAAACTATTATTACACATGCTAAAAAAGATTATTTTGGTATGGCTGCTGTACAACAGGAGAATAGCAGAAACATGCAAAGTCTTCTTAAAAATGGATATGAGAGAGATGAGTTTCTTTTGGTTGGTTTGTGTCAATTTTGATATGGTGAAAGGCAGGACAGGTTGGACAAATCTCACTTTCAAATAACCTAAACCAGTGCTCCTTGGTACACCTGTGGCAGGGCTGTGTTCTCCCTCTAACAAGAATGACATTTTCCAGCTGAATTTTCAGGGTAGTCACTGCACGCACGGTGACAGGAGCAATGATTGTCAGCTGTGCCCTGGTGTGCATCATCCTGCTTATGCAGGAAAAGCACCACGAGGTAGCACAGCTCCAAATGAGCCGAGTCTGGGAGCGCCAGGGGACTCATTAGCAGCCGTGTCTGGGCACTCAGCAGTGCTGGGGGAGGACATTTCACAGGATGAAATGTTCACAGGGTATTTCAGGAGCTGCCAGAGCCAGGGGAGGCAGTGGGGCTGGGGCAGGAGCGTTCTCCTCTGGGCTGGGACTCTCAGCTCAGCATGGTCACAGGATCAGAGGCAGGGGCTGCTTTTTCTCCCTGAAATGCTCACCTGGAGCATCACCAGTGCCAGGATCTGTGGAGGGGCCAGCTTGGTTCGTTTTGTGTTTCTGGCCTTGCTGGCTGAGGCCAAGCACCTTCATTCCAGCTGCAGGGCTCAGAGCTCTCCCTGAGGGGCCTGGCTGCCTTCTGCCCCTTCTCCCAGGGACACAGGCTGCCCACACCGCTCATCCCATCCCCTGAGCACCTCTGGCTGCTGCTCATCCCAGGGAACTGTTTTAAATCATCCCCTCTTTTATGGCTTCCTCCTTCTCCAAATGGAAGCCCCCTCAAGGAAAGCAAAAGCAGCGCAGGAGCCCCAGCTCTGTCCTTGGCCCAGGTGTGGTGGTACCTGGTTATTGGCTCAGCACACATTCCCAACGCCCAGTGTTTGCTCTGTGTCACCACACACACAGACCCTCCTTCTCCACCCTCTCAGAGATCAAAAAGAGTTGACAGTTGGTGTTTGATGTTATCTTTTGTGTGCTGCTTGCTTGCTAGAAGATTTGTCGCCCCTGAGAACGTCAGGTGTTTCATTCAAGAGACCATTGAGAGAGTTGATGAAGAGCGAAATAATGCAATATAAGCAAAAGCCTCTTAGAATGAGCTTGGAAATTCACTACCAGTCTTTGTTCCCTTAAGGAGTGTCTAGTGCTGCCTGCACAAAGGAAAAACATGCAGTCTTAGGAAATGGTCTGCCCCCTTAAACGTGAGCTGTGTGACACATTCTGAATGTGCTTTTTAAATATAGAAGGGGTTTTTAAGCAAATAGAATAAAGATTTTCAGCTCTTCATTGTCAATATTTCACTCCTCTGCTATAGGACTGAATACATCTCCTAAGTCTTCATTAACTTTGATTTTCTTACATCAGCTGTGTACATTTGTAACCTGGTAGATGCATGGATTATGGAAATCTTTACTCAAGGGGCTCAAATTCAGCTTGAACTTTGTTATATTCAAGGGTTTATTTGGTGCTGGCAGAGCACCAAAACCTCAGCCAAGGAGAGTGTGCAAGGAACTATGTGTGAGGAACTGTGCAAGAGGGCTGAGAGCCAGGTGAGGAGCCTTGCTCTGATGTCTGCAAAGAAAGATTCAGTCACTGGACAGCCTGCTTGGATCTCTCAAAGAGATAATTCTGATGGTTTCAAACAGGGAGGCTCAGGAGTTTGAGCAGTAGGTGTTTTCACAGCCTGTCTTGGTGATGATCACTCCTGAGTTTCGTTTGACAAGGCTCACAATTAAGTGTAACACAGCTGGGAGAATGTAGGTCAGCGGTCTCTTTATTCTAACTATGATTTGTTTTCAAGGGAAAAAAAAGCCCAAACAACTTTAAAGGAACTGAGAGAGAACAAAGAGCAGAAAAATTACTTCAAAACAAACTTTTAATGAAGCCTTCTGCTACACACTTAAAGAAGAGGCATTGTGTTTCCTGGAGCACTATTTACATAGCTGAATTATCTTTACGTGCTGCCACTTTATCCTGAGCCTCTCCTGGTTATTCTGACTTTGCTGTTTGCCACAGCCCACAAAAACTCTGCTGGGAAATTAAGTCCCAAGGCTGTGAGTAGGAGACCAAAGAGATGCAGAGTTGGGCTTCTATAAAATAGGGGTCTCTGCAGAATTAACAGTCCAGCTTTTATAGTAATCCAGCTGCCAGCCCATCTGCACCCCCATCTTTGACGCCCCTGTAAAACCCTCCCACCCTGGCAGAGCTGTCCCTGGATTCTGTGCTGGGATGGAGCAGGGAGGGTTCCCCTGTGCCTGGGGCTGTGAGAGCAGTGCTGGGTTCCCCAGGGCAGCTGCTCTTCACACACCCCTGAGTCAGCAGAAATTCTGCCTTAGGAGGTGTTGAATTTAAATTTCAGCTTCTTCCTTCTGCTGAGACCACAATTACCCTGGAGGCACACAACTGATTGTTTTTGCCTTACAGCAGCACAAGCCAACGCAGAATGGCCATAATGGAAGGCAGGAAAATGTTAAACATTAATATTTAGCATGTAGCAGCCTGAATTAAGGACCCTTTATGTGAGACAAGACAGAACAAAAGCACATTGCTGTGAAAGCCCCTGTACTGTTGTTGGGAGAAACAAAAAATGACTGAGGCAGCAATAAGATGAGGGTTATTCCAATAAGCAGCAGCCACAGCGCACCAGCTGCCTAACACCATAGCAGAAACATTTTTGGGTAGTTTGAGAGCAACTTCCAACCATTTGCTTCTCCAAAAAGCCACTTTTTTGCATCTTAATAATTACTTGGCCTGCTATTTCATTCAAGGGATATCAAGGTATTGAGTGTAGAAATTAACCTGAGTGTGAATTTCCCTGGTGCCTGGCTTGATACCAGAAAGAGATTAGAGATGAATTTGCATTTTGTGAGCGAGAAAATCTAGTGTGAAATTGAATTTCAGTCTTTTGTGGGGTTTATTACAACCCTTCCCCCAGATAAACTATGATTGCTTTAAAAACAGGTGAGAAATATATGTTTAACTGACAGAAAATAGCATTCAGACAGCTGATTACTTGATTGATTGCCACTGAGATGGATTGGCACTGAGATGGATTAATTGATTTTCCTGCATTTGGCAGGAGCCAGGGCTGTCGGAACAATTCTGAGCACTTCACAAACATTTCCCCTTTGCTGTCAGGTGTAATTTGCCTTCCTGTACAGATGGGGAAAACCCAACAGGTCAAGGATGAGTGCCCCAAGTGAAGCATCTGCCAAAAGCAGATGTGGATTATCATCTGGGATGCAGATTATCATCTGGGGTGCCACAAGGAGCCCTGTGCCTCAGTGGCCTAAATTTTGATCTCATTTTTTGTTTTGGGGGGTATAGGGCCTGGTTAGAATGAGGTGTTTGCAGAGCACAAGGTTCTACAAATGCTCTCTCCACAGGAGTGAAGCTTACAGCCATTTTCCTGATTCACAGCAATCATTGTTAAAGTATTATGGATCCCAAAACATAGGGAGATGTAGCCAGCCAGCCTTTTGAGCTTCAAATATGTAACTAGTTTGGAAACCAGATGTTTCTCCCACCTCTATTTGTTATCTTTCATGTCTTCTCCTAACTCTGACAGGAAGATTAAGATAGATGGCCTTATAAAAGCCTTAAAGCACTAAAGACCAATTGTCCTGGCCAGCAGAGTTTGCCTTCTTCATTGGATGGGGCCAACGTGAATTACCAGCACATCAAATACAAACACATCCACTAAGAGTCTCATCTCTGTCTTTCTTTGTTCTCCTTCTTCCGTTTTGGACAGAGGTATTAATACAGCAGTGACAAACTAGAAATCAATGTCAGATGTAAAAAGTGTTTATTATCCATGAGAAACTGAGTTCTGCATTTCCTGTGGTGTCAGCAGTGATTGATGAGGCTGACACAGGAACGTCCTCTTGTTTTGACAGGTTTGATAGAGCTTTTGACTTGATATTTTTTTCCTGATGGATAAAAAGGAAACAGGTGTGGCAGGCTTAGTGTATATAGGGGTTTTTTGGTACAGGTACTGTCTGTTGAGAAATCCTGGTCTTTGCAAATAAAAACCTTTGAGCAGGAAGCTTCTCTCCACCTTCCTTTGCAGTAGCTTTTCCCACTTTCATTTCTGCACCACCATTTCCTATCCTTCCATGCCAATGACATGCTTTCTTCTCCCAGCCAGTACATAGTGGTAAGCAATTGTTGTTTTTCTATTTTTACAATCCCTGATCTTTCCTATATATTTTAATTGAGGACACCCCTTCATTCATTTATGCTCCATGACATTACCTTCTCTTCTAGCCTGTCTCTCCAAGTGATGCTGTAGTCTGGTCTGCTGGATTCAGGATTATCAGTGTCAGTAAAAATTAAACAGTGAGCACTTGGTTTCACATGCTCCTGCTTTTCCTGGAGATCTCTGCATTCTAAGTGCTTGTGCACTTCTGCATGGTAGAAGTAAAAGAAAATAACAGTCCAGCTAAATCAGATCTTGTTTAAAGCAAGGGATAAAAGGAGATAGGGTAACAGAATTAGCTCTTAAATGGAACACTTTCCTCTTTTTTAAAACCTAGACTTTAAATATTAGAAGCACAAGACCAAGTCCTGCTAAAGCCTGACAGCACACAGTGCTTAGGGTGGGAGTGTAAGTGCTATGTTTATTAAATGTTTGATGTGCTGCTGTGTTGGTGGGATTAATTCACCCCCAAATCAAAAGATATTTTACAAACCTGAAAGTTAAAGTGGTCATTGAAATGCTGAGAGAAAGAGCAGCCAGGTCTGGAGACAGGGGCAGAACTTCTTCTCATGACTGTGTTGTGTTTTAAATGTTGGCAAAGCCAAACCTCTGTGAAGGTTTATTATGTTTTCTGTGGTTGTGGTAAGATGTCTGTCTTGAGCTCTCAGACAGCTCTTTTTATTCAGTGATTCAGTCAAAAGAAGCCAGTGATTGCCACTTGGAGGCAGCTCTTTTCACCAGAACTTTTGGGTCAAGGTCCTTGGGATTTGGCTACAAAGCTGTTCTAGGCACATCCAGCTGCACAGCTGGAAAAGGAAATCACCCTTCCCAGGTCAGGACAGAGTGTTCCCATGAGAGTTAATGGCACAAAGTGTGCTGGGGATCAGTGGTGCCTTCAGAAGACATCTGCATTTCTGAAATGTCATCTTGACAGCATTCATGGAACAGCTTGGAGCTTTTCTGGATCTCTTTGGTGGTCATTTGACCACAGTGACACCCTCCATAGGCAATGCAATGCATGATTGTGTTCAGGCCTGCTCTGCCTGTGTGTGGAGCTGGGTGATTTCAGGGTTTATGATGAGGGCTGTATAATTCTGAGGAATGGAAGAATTGGGAAGTTGAACCAACCTGTTCAAAGTAGCATAATGAATTAGAGATTTCTACAGAGATCTGAAACTCCATGATTTGAATTCCTGTCTGGTTTGGTTTGAATAGCTATAAATAAAACTAATTCAGAGGAAGTGTCTTTACTGATCTAAAAAATAAAAATAACAATGTAACGTCAGATGTATCATTAACTTTTGTCATTTGCTTCTGAAGAAAGCAAGGCATTTTTCCATGAGATAAATCAATTATTTTATCATGTGTGATCTCTGCCAGTGACAGAGTATCTGTCATGTCTATTAATTCATGAAGCACCTGTAGATTTTGTTTGTCAAGAGCAACTCCTCTGGGCTCTACAAATATGTATTCTTCAAGTTTCTGCAGCCCAGCATGTCTGGCTGTAGCTCACTTCCACTGTGTCCAGAAATCTCAGTGCTGACATAGTGATCATTGATACTCTTATCTCTAGAAAAAGGAATAAGCATTACAAATCAAACAGGAATGGTGAGTGAGATAATACCCCTTCTCTGTTGCTCCACAGAAATGTCTGCTCTGTGAGATTGGGGCAGCAGCTAAAACTTGTTCACAAAATTCAAACAGAAATGTGAATTTCTAGGAAGTAAAAAAATTCAATGATACAGCCTGGCTTTCAGGCTGGAGAGGAGCTCAAGGGGATAAGGCATAACATTTTTTTTATTATTATTTAAGAAATGAATACACTTCATGTTAGCAATTTGCGGTTTTTTCAGAGTTAATTTTTCTGCCCTCATTTTCCCTTGAGTTTATTCCAAGTTATCTTAATCACAGGCTATAAAGTAATTAAAAAATAGAGATCTTTAGATCCATCCCTCAGAATGGCTCAGAAGGGAGTATGTGGGTCAGGGGAACAGGGCACCAGGGCCTCATCAGACTGTGACAAAATAAATTATTCCACCATTTATGAGAGCAGAATATGAGGTTTGACATAGTGAAAACTGAAGCTCCTTCTGTGCCTGAGATTTTACATATAACAGTGGTTGTGAAACATCCCCAGAGGTGTTTGTGCAGCTGTTTTATACCACGAGTTTTCTTTACAGGCACTTGAACAGTCAGGCTTGCAGGAGTGGCTGATAGAGCCATGCTAAAGGAAAGTGTCAGGGGGGCAAACCCATCATTTTGTCCTGCAAATGTTCAGGGACTAAAAGCAAAAAAAAACCCCAAAACTCCAAAGCACAAAAAACCAACACAGTGATCCAGAGCCCTTGCCTAAGGAGAGGGTTTGGGTGAACAGCCTGGCTGGGTGTGTGAGGATGGAGGCTCTCAGAACTCTCAGAACCACTGCTCTGCACCAGGAGGGTCTTTTCAAGGTGATCTGGACAAACTGGTAAACTGGGACAAAATGTGGCAGGTGAGCAAAAACTTGTGCAGGTAACAGAAGTCCAGAATGTGACTGAAAACATTTCAGTTCACTGCTGAGAAGTGCTGGCCAGCAAGAGGAGCACTAATGGCTCCAGCATGAGTGTAAATGGACAGGGTGTTTCAGGATCTGTTCCTTCTGCCTGGTTTTGTCATCCACAGATTTGGCTTCTGCTGGTGGGAAATACCTTTTTCTCTGAAAACAGAGCAGATGCTCATGTGCAGCATGTAGAACACAACAAAGCCACGTGTGAATGTACAGACTCTGCTCCAGGCTGGCTCTGCAGAGCTGCAGCAGCCCAGGTTCCCCTGTTGTCCTGTGAGCTATGGATCCCCCACAGCTGTGCACTCATGGTCTGCACACACAGAAATACCCCCTTCCTCCCACTGCCCAACCTCCCACAGCCCAGCCACTTGTTGAAAATACTCCTTTCCACCCTTCACTCTTCCTGGAACGTCACCCTGAGCTGTGGAGACAGGCAGGCGCAGACAGTGTGTTCACACTTGGTGCTGATGGAGCAGGTATCCAAGCAGTGCCCCAGCGTGGCATTTCTGGGGAGCTGATGCCTTCCCATTGTCTTTGGAGAGAGCCTTGGGAAGGAGCACCAGCCTTTTGTCAGGAGCAGAGCCCAGGTCTGTCTGCCCTGTCCCAGGGACAGATGTGTTTGGCAGGTACAGTCCCTGGTGGTGGATGGGTTTTCTCCCTCCCCAGGCAGAATGTCACACTTGTAAGAGCTGCAGTTGTCCCAGAGCCCTGCTAGCTGTGGATTTTGCTGAGCTATGCCAGGAGACAAGGGTGGCTTCAGCTCCCTGAATGATGGAAAGTGTCCCATGTGCAAAACTGCCTTGCTTGGACTGTACTGGCAGTGGGAAGGATTGTGAGGCTGATGTCCATGGGGGTTTTTGAAAGGGTGAAACGAAGCCCACTGTAATACCAGTGATGTGGATGATGTTCTTCTGTTCTGCAGTTCTGAGCATTATTTAATTTTTCCGTGGTGGTGGCAATATGGTCCAGGAGCTCAGGGATCCTCAGGGATCCTGCCCTGGGTAATCCTTTGGCAGGTGAGGAGTGGGGATTCCTGGGACCCTGCAGCGGCAGCTTGTTCTGCAGTCACTTTGTGCCACTCTTGGCTCCCCCAGGGCACAGGGATGGGGCAGAGGGAGAGGCCTCAGCTGTCACCCTCCTGGCTCCAAATACTTGCACTCCTCTGCCACCCCCGCACCAGAGCTGAAGGGTTTTTTCAGAATTCCTGACTAAATAATGACTAAATAACACCCAGGCTCAACTGTAGCTTGTGTAGAAATAACTCCCCAAACATCCTTCCTGTGCAGCATGTAGAGAGATCTCAGCACTGCTCTCCTTATTCCATTATTCCATGACCATTTAACTGTGGTAATCCACAAACACCTGCTCAGTGCTTACAGAAAGGGTCATTGCAGTGCTGTCTTTACATTTAGAAAATATTTATTTTCTCTCTGCAACCCAGGAACCCATCTGTGAGAGAATGGTCTGAGCTGAGAAGCTACTGATCTCTGTTCTATTCTTCTACTCTCCCCAGTGATGTTTACATATAAAGTTTCAAGAAATAACATCTACACAGAACTTTGAATTCTGGAAAACTCCTTTCAGTCATCTATCAAATGAGGAATAATATTTCTACATCTTCAGCACTTTCAGAGGTGTTAATTCAGATTATGATACAGCTGCAGGGCTCAGGATTAGCAGCTTCCCCAGGCAGTAGATTTACAATTGGAATGTAAAGCTGCATCCAGTATGGCTTAACTGGAGAAGGATGGTCAGACAGCTGACTTAGAGCACTTCCAAAAGAATAAAACAGCTGGAGGAGTGTGGAGGGAGAAAGTTCATCCAGGCAGTGTGGCTGACTCTGTGCTGCAGATTTGTAGTTCCCTGGGAAGCAGCAGTATAGCTGGTCAAACTGTAATTAAAGCCAAAATGAGGTGTTTTTTCAAATAAATTAAATGCTTCAGAAAAAAAAAAAAACCCCAACACAAAACTCTTTCAACTCTCCTGTGCAGATACTGTTTTTGCAAAATGGAGTTTTGGTTCATTAGTGCTTTTTTCAGAGAGCCAGGATTTCTTATTGGGTGAGTTGCTGAACAAGTTACTGGCCTCTAAGGAGCACAGGCTGATAATTATGCTACCTGATCTGGGATATTTCACAGGTTAAGGCTGTTTCACTGTTTTCCATCTAAATCAAGTGAAGCTGTTCCTTTTCCTGAGTGATTGGCCTGTGTTGTGACATTGTTCTGTCCGGTGGCAGCAAAGAATTCTATTGGTTGACTATTGGTAAATGCACAGCACAGTAAAGTGACTTGAGCAAAAAAGTGACAAAATACAACAGAAATGACACAATGACTAATAAAACCAGATGCTCTCCATGGCTGATGGCCTCAGTGACATAGCCCCTTGCTTTTTCCACAGCATTAAACTATTCTGAAGTCTAATAGCTCCGTAAGTGCCAAAACAAATGGAAGAAGAAAAAGTCAAATTAAAATCCCAACAAAAATAACTGGAATTTTTTATAGTACTGTAATGTTTGTCACAGTCATCTGACTAGGACTCTGTTCTAGGTGCCCCCAAATCAGCAGGCAGAGAAAGTGTTTGGGTTTGGAGCTGGTAACATGCAGAAGGTCTGGGCACCGAGAGGGTGGGGACAGTTCCAGAACAAGCCGTGCCTGGGAAGAGAGACAGCTATGACAGCGGGCTCCAGCAAGCCTGGGACTGGGTGAAAATGATATTTTAGAGTTTTTGTTGTTATATATAACTGTGAGTAACACAACAATTGCCTCCATAACTTTTCTTGCAGAAATGAGGCATGTTGAACTGCTTCCAGGTGGCAGATGGTAAAGGATCCCACTCTCGTGTTGGCTAGAGCTGCAACTGGCTGCAAAGCAGCTTTTCTTCTGTGTTGTGGGTTCTGTCATGGGAATTCTCAGACAGAAAATAAAAGGTACTGAAATGAAAAGGCTGGTAAACATTTCCCCTTATTCCTGCATGGGGAGGCAGATCCTGCCTCAGCAAACTGCTACAGCTCATTGTAGCTCAGAAAAACACTCTGTATTCACCTCCACACCTGCTGACTGGAGATATAAATTCAAATGTCCTTTTCCTAACTTTCTGTTTTTCTTTTTTATTTGGCTCTTGACAAAAACTCTTTCTTTTTAAGCAGAGTTCAAAGTAAGGTAGGAATGTATCAGTATTTCCTGTCTGTTATCAAGGGGATCACTTCCAGCTGATAGTCCTTACACTATTTATCAAAGATTGATAAATAGATCGACCCATCTTCTTGAGTCAGCCAAGCTAGAGCCAGTGGGAGAAATAAAAATAGTAGCTCCCAGTGATTCTTCTTGTCTCTGTAAAGTGTTTGAAGTCATTATCTGAGCTGAGACAAAGTAAATGCTGCTGACTGTGCTGTGCTTTGTGTACTTGGCTTTCACTGGGCATGGCCAATGAGAGCATTTCCCAGTAAATTCTATGGCTGCCCACTGATGTTGCTTTGCCAGGCAGTCAGTTTGTCTGGGAGGTGTTTCAGTTTGGGATTTGCTGTTCTCTCCACTGCACCTCATGGTGCTGGCACCCCTGAGGTGCTGACTGGTACTGGTGATACAGCAAAGGTGACAGCCAAGGCCACTGGCAGGGGTTTAGGGGTGGTGGCAAAGTGCTTGTGATTTTAAATGGCAAAATGTGTAAAGTGCCTCTGACTCCATAAAGATGCTGAAAGAATAAATAATATAAATGGACCATCTGGCACTCACAACTTTCTCTGCAGCCTTAGCCAGCAGTTTGTAGGAAATTAAAACATGATAATATTGTCTCTCTCAATGGTTGTTAGGAGTGATCATTGTGAAACACATGTAAACACTGAAGTGGAATTTTTGGAAACAGCGGTGCATGCAAAATTGGCAGAAAATCACAGTTGCTCTGGGGATCAGAATAACTGGAAGGAGCGCACCCTAGAGCCTGGAGAGCCTCTTGGACATGCAGGACAAGGAATGGCTCGTGCAGAATTGCTGTGCCAAGGCTGCCAGGCTGAAGTGCTGCTGGGGCTGTGGCACTGCCCAGGCTGGGGGCTCTGAGTGACACCAGGCTCCCTCCCAGCTGCTTGTCCTGCCCTCATCCTTCACAAGGGCCAGTTGTCAGAGCTGCTGTGAGGAACAGGCTCTGCTGAGTGTGTTCATAAACTCTTATTGTTTCCTGAGTGTTAATGAGTAAATCATGGAGAGAGCTTGTAGGAACAGGCATCTTATTTAGCAATTTATAACCTATTGACTGCAGGGTTTAGTTGATTTGAAATTACAATGCCTCTCTCCTCCCAGTCTAATTTTTTAAATTCTTGGCTTATGTACAATGGATCTCAAATATTTTCTTATATTTGAACCTTTTAATAACTTTTTAAAATATTAAATGTCAGTTTTAAGATTGAAGAGGAAAACATAGTAATTGCAAATCTTTATTAAGCTCTAGTGCTTGATGTATTCATCTCCTTGTTTAGGTATGTGGAGCTTCTGAAAAGCTGGAAAGAAAACCTAGAATGATGCTGTGCTGAATATTTGGGTTTTCTTTTTTTTTGTCATCTTCTTGTGGAGTTAATGACACTAAACATAAATTGGGGATGAAATGGACAACCCTGTGTGGAGGGATAGAATGTAAGGAAATAAAGATAGTGCAGAAGGTAATCTCACACCTGAGGAGTTGCAGCTGTACTAATCACCAAAGATGAGGAACAGGCCTGCCCTTAACAGGCCACAGCTGTGTCCAATAAGAAGAGGAGTGATACAAAAGAGTTGGAGTTAGCTGGTTGAGTAGAGAGTTTGTTGGCTGTACTGTGAAGAAGAAGGAGTCAGTGCTGTGAGGAGCTGCCTGAGATAAATCACCGAGAAGGTATGAGAGCTTTGCAATAAGATGACAACAACCCTAAGCTTCTAGTCTGGCTGTGTGTAGCAGATTGTGATAAAAGGCAAATTTTAAATCTAATCAGCAACTTGAGATGTAATGCCTACCTCAAAATACATCAGCCTATTGATGCTGGATTTACCCATATATGGGATATTTGACTGGGAATATAAAACAAAAGATTCAGCTCTCATTTTAAAGTGGGTGCATAGGCAGCTCAAGGAGCAAGATCAGAAGAAGAGGCTGAAAGACAGAGTAGCTTGAACCCCTGTGGTGGAAATTAGAGGCAAAATTGACTGTGTGCCTACACATAGCAATGGGATGGATTGGATTTGCTCCTTTGTAGTGGAGTTGTGGCATATGCTTGCACGTTAGTGGAATGTATAGAGAGAAATAGGTTTTATTTGCTTCTTTTCTTTTATCTTTTAAAAGATGACAGTTGTGGCTGAGTCTTGTAAAAGGGCCATACCCCTGCCCTGGAGCCCTTCTGCCCTTTGTGACATGGAGGAAACCTTCCCTCCTCCCAGGCCCTGACACTGGGACCAGCTACAGGATCCAGAAATGCTTCTCAGTGCTAATAAACTTACTGAATCTCATGAATTCAAGTGTTTCATGTTGCACTTCTAAAGAAAACTCTTTAAAGTGTGATGAAAGCAACACAAGTCAAGCTGATGCTGGCAGCTGGAATCCTTGACATCAGGCCATGAGCACAGGCAGAACTGAGGAGAGCCAAGCTTTCATCCTGCAGTTCCTTATTGTGGGAGAAGAGGTGGTTGATATCCAGTGGTTTTCATACATTAATCTTTGGAGAGGACTGATTTCACTAGCTGCTGCTGCCTGGGAATGAGGTGTGTGGTGTTACCTGTGCTCAGTAGCCAGCTGAGAGAGGCAGGGATCTGCAGAGAGCCCTGGGTTCCACCTTGGTGCACACCTGTGGTTAAGTGAGCTGAGGGGAGTCCCACTCACCATCCTGTGTTCTCAAGAATTAAACTGTTGATATCACAAGACTTGACTTAATAAACAGGCTTGTTTATTGTAGTCAGCATTTGAATGAAAGCATTTCATTTAACTTGGTAAAAATAGATGAAAATTATTTTTGGGAGGACTTAAAATTGTAGTTTTTGTACACAAAATACTCATTTTGCTGCTCCAAATGAAAATAAGTGTGTTTTTCATATGGCAGGTTCTGCTGAAACTGGATGGGAGAAATTCCCACCTTCAGAAACTCATGAAGAAGTTTTGGAATTTTCCAATTGATTGGGCTTGATGATTTCTATTCCTTTATCTTTTTGGTTGTTTTGCAATCAGTGAGAATTACTGATGGGCAATGTGCTATTGAGAAGCAGTCAGAGCCATGAGAGAGAGAGCTGTTTCATTCTGTGTCAGGCACCTCCCTGCTTGGTTGTGAGTAACACAGGACTGGGAACAGCAGTCAACAAAACATTGCACCTTGGCCTTAAAATGTAAAGTGCAACTCTTCGGGAAAAGGATCCCAAAAACTTATTTTTGTAGGCACAACCAGCTGAGGTTTTGTTTTCCAAAGCTAGTAAAGTGACTAAACTTAGGCTGATTTCTGTGGAGATGGCAGGAAGCGGTGCCAGCAGCTGCCAAAGCTTTGTGTTCCCAATTGCAGGGTGGGCAGAGCCAAACGAGGAGAAGGTTGAAAGTTTTTTATTGTGGGCAAAGCAGCACAGTGCCTCCTTCATTTTAATCTAGAAACACTGTATTGTTTTAGCTGAAAATTAAAAAAAAAAAGAGAGATTGCTTGAGGCATATGCCCAGCTTGTAACTTTCACCCTAGAGCTTGGCAATGGCATAAATAACTGACAAGGGGTCTTATAATGGAAAGAGATGGGTAACTTCAATAATGATGACTCTGATCCTTCTGATATGTTTAAATGGAAACATCCAATGTCCATTGTTTTACTGGGTTTCTTGCTTGCAGCTGGCGTTGTTTCTTTAGTATAGAAAGAAATACTGGAGCATTTTGTTGGGCAGAAAAAGGAAAATTTTCTATGCTGAGAATTGTGCAACCTGGCAAATGTTGGCAGAAAATCAAGAGGAACTGTGAAGTACCCTTTTAAGTTTACTCTGGTTTCTTCTGCATCTCAAGCACCGTTTATTTATTATTGTGTATTGAACCATTCTGGACTTTTTTTTTTAAACTTCCATAGAGCTCCCCTAACTTGCATGTGATACAGATCATTTACAGCTCAAGGAGGCAGCCCAGCTTTAGGAACTGTGTCAGACCTTTCTTCCAGCGAACCAAAACCCAAGTGCTAAAACTGGACCTTCATTTTCAGTGGCAAAAATGGATCAGTGCACATTAGATCACCAGAGACACCTTCCTGGAGCAGATCCTGCTCTTCCCATTCCTCAGGAAGTGTGAGATTGGTTCTGTGAGAGAGGATTAGCTGTTATACCCCAGAGGAAAGGAAAACAAAGAAGGGCTTCTACATCAGTACCTGTGCATGACTGTAACTGCCTTAATGGACAACTTGTTGCTGGTATTTTTAATGAGCATTTTTTAAAAATGCTGGTGTGCTATTGAAAGCTGGAGTTATTTCCAATTATTAAGATTGCAAGATCAGGCTTCTCCTATTTAGCTCTACCTTCTTGCTTTTTTCTGCTTCATTTACTAAAAGAAGCTGTACGCAGCAAAATTAGAGCGCAAAACACTAATTAATTGTTTGTTTGGGCAAGGCAGGGTTAAAAACCCAGCTCTCTGCATGAACAAAAGCAACTTGGGTTTTTGATTTAGCAATGTCTGATGCAGGGGATGTTCTTACTCCAAATTCAGTCACCATGGAAACTAAACTCTTCTTGAAGTGTGCTGTATCTTTGACGGAGCAAGAGGTTCTTTTTGGCAGGCATTTTTCCATCTTCTTTGTGGATGATGAATACTTCTGGAATGAGCCACTTTCTTCTGTCTCCTCTGAAATGCACTGAGTTTCTACTGTGCAGTAGACTGTTCCCCTTGAAACAAAGGCACCACTTCTCAACCTGTTTCTAAAATCTCAGGAGGTTTAAGATCTCTCTTTTCCTCCAAAAATATAAAAAAAATATCAGAAGGTTCTCATGGTATGTTGGTAAGAATTTCTATTAAAAGACTCTCAGAGGTAGCACAAGCAGCAAGTGATGTGAAAATTGCTATGGTAACTACTTTTACTCTACTTTTAAGTCAAAAGTCCCATAAAACCTGTGCAGACACTAGTGAGTTAGTGAAAACCTAGGGCAGAGCTCACAAAACCCCTCTCCACGTTGTCTGTCTGATTCCTGGAGTGGGAGCTCTGGGTGCCTGGTGCTGTGCATAGAGGGTGGTGACCCAAATGCTCTTGAGTGGCTCTTGATGCTGCTGCTGCTGAAAGGGCTGACCATAAACCACCAACTGAATAATTGGCACCGAAAAAGCAAATGCATGATGCTAAACACTGTGTGGCTGGTGATGTGGGATCTGGGGTTTAACAGACCTGCCTTTACCTCACCAGAATTTGAGCCACTCAGCTGATGGAAAGAGAATGTCTTAATTTTTTCACGTGGAGAGCCACTGATGAACAGAGCCATGTCCCTCCAGCTGCGGTGCTCTAAGGGGAAATTGGGGCAGACAGTAATGGGCTGATCCATCTGGGCAAGGATTCTCACAACTTGGCATCAACTTTGAATGTGGACAAGAGCATTAAAAAGTCCAAATTTAAAACCTTGAGAAGTGCCTGCCTAAGGGTTTTTTCATTTCATGGGGCTCACTCAGGTGGTTTTTGCTCATTATCCCTGCTGTGTGGAGAGGAACATCTCTGACATTCAAGATATCAAAAGATGTTTGTCTTTTCTAGGATTTGTTTTGTTATTCCTGAGATTTGTTAATGCTCTCAGGCAGACTCATGAGGAATTTAGAGCTGAGTGTAGTAAATCAGTAGCAAAAAGGCTGAAGGAAGTCATGGCAGGATTTTAATTGCTGTATGGTGATTGGTAGAATCAGCATTCCTGAACCTCATTATACTAATTACTCTGTGGAAGTTAAAAGGAAAAGATTCAGTTCTTGCTCCAAAGCTTCATAATCCAAACACAGGTTATGCATTCTGGAGTGCAGGGAGGGGAATTGGTGCTGGCTGCTGCAATGTGCATTTGGATTCTCTGATGGTTTTGTGGTGCTGGTAACACAGAAAAGAGAACAGAAAAATTCCAGTGGGCCCTTTAGAGTGGGGTCTGGACAGATGTGCCAGCTTTCAAGTGTCACTTATGTTTGAAGGTTCTGGTCAGGAATTTTTCATATATGGTTGGGGCACTGTTTAAAGATAGGAAAAGGCTCTCTTTGAACATACTTGTAATCCACCACATGTTTGCATGTCTTACCTTGCCCAGGAAATTATTCATGTCTGTTACCTTCTTAAAGCTCTGTGAACAACCTCTGTTAACAACTTCTGTTAACAAGCTACAGCTACACACTTTGAATGTGTGACATTTTGGCTTTTTGTACCAGATTTTTTTCCTGACAATTCTGCAAGCTGCAGAGGACTGGATGTTTCATAAAGGATTATAGGCTTTGGTTCACTGACCCCCTCACTGGCTGCACACACTTTTATCAAACTTGCAGCAAGCTGCTTCAGAACTCCAGGCTTAGGCCAGGAGGTCGGTGTCTGTTATGGTTCAGGATAATAACAGCTGTGACAGTGTCTTGCTCTGAACAAAACTTTCCAGGGCTGCCTTAGCAGAGCCCATTAGAAAGAAGCAGGTGTGTCTCAGTGCTGCTTGGATTGCTGCAGGTATAAATCCTATTACACAGCCAGAAAGGTACCCCTGTGCCTATTTCCAGCACAGTCACATAATGAAGTATTTTAGAAATTTTGTCCTTTTTTGTCCCTGAAGTTGTAACACCTAAAGCTTTGACGTCTTGCTGCTGCATTATAGATACAAACCATGAACTTGTACTCATTGTGTTGTGTTGTCCCATGTGTTCCCCAGGGGGGAAATTACTCACTGTCAGCTCAAGTCTGATGCTCCTATTGGAAGTTTTTCCTACTCGTGTTTTGCTCTGTGGAAGACTTTTGCCTACTAGCAGTAAACAATACAAAGAAACTTCAAGGTTGGGTGGTGTCAGAAGAGGTCTGTGCCACATTGCTATTTGGCTTTGTCAGAAAATCCATCTGCTGAAAGAAGCTGTGTATGTCACCAAGAATTTGGGATGATGTTTTAGGTAATGTGTTTCTGTTTTGGGTGGGTTTGACAAATTCAGTAGGTTTGGAGGGTATTTCTCTCCCTGGAACTACACAACTTGGACTAGAAGCATTAAATCCAAAGTACTAACTCTTGTGTTTACCAGCTTGCAGACACTGAAATGTGTAGGGTGACTGTGAGAGGTGTCAGAGCACATAATGCTGTGACCTTGGCAGTCAGGCTCATGGCACTAAAAATTCATAGAAAGCATCACCCAGAGAGGTGATGCTGCAGTGGAAAAATTGTGATGTTTCTGTATTTGACTAAGTCATCTATGAAAGGCCCTAATGGCATAGCTCAATGTCATTGACCTCTGCTTTTACAGAGTGTTTTACTCTAATTATTTCATGTGGCTATAGATGGCTTTGAGATGTTTGGCTTGATTTTTTTTGAGCAACAGGTCTGTCTGAATGTCTGTCCCTTGTAAATAATATGTAAAGATGCTAAAATCAAATTAGAGGCAGGCAGAGCTCAGCTCAGCCTTTCTGTCTGCAGGCAGGAGGAACAGTGCTGTATGCCTTAAATCTGAAAGCCAAAGGGGCTTCCAAGAAAGTTACTAGTAGGATAATGTAAGAAAACCAGCCTGTGCTCAGCAGCTTCATTGTTTGTGTACTGAGAACCCCATTCAATATTTAACCCAGCTTTTTGTGCTTGTAGTAGTAAGAAATGCTCACTGGGGAATGCTACAGTGGAAACATTTGTGCTAAGGACAAAAACAGGCTGCAGAGGACAGATACCAGAGCACTGTGGCTTTTCAAAATTACTGTGCAAACAGAGCAAATGAAGTGATTTTTTTTTTTTATTTGCATGATACCTTACACTCAGTATTCCATGTCCTGACCCTGGAATTAGCAGGGCAGCCACCCTGGGCCACACTGTCCTCTCCAGTGAGGGGGTGTCACAAGGGGCATCCTCATCTGCCAGTGGGTTGAGTAGTTGGGATGCAGCTCTTCACTTGTACTCCTCAGTACTGTGGGGGCTCACAGCCCTCACTCATCAGCCTCTCGGGCCAAGGGGCAGGGTCTGGGTGTGTTCTGGTGCTCACAGCACAGACTCAGTGTCTGAGGGCATGTGGCACAACACAGCACTTGGCACAGGGATAGTACAGTGCCCATTCACATGGAATTCATTCCCTGAAACAATGGAAGCACCTACTCTCTGGAGTATTTTTGCCGCTATTGAAACATTAAATGACTTTGTACAGCAGTTTGTGTTTGCTGTAGCTGGTGATTCCCTGCTCCAGAGGCATGTAGGCAGAAGCAGCCTGGTACCAAGGGTGGGCTCAGATCTGCAGCCACAGGCTTTGGCATCAGAAAAGGTAAAACAACGTTCAGGAGCTGCCTGAATCATTGGGCAGTGCTGTCTAGTGTTTTGTACAGGACACAGAAAACCAGGAAGGCAGGAAGGAATCTCACAGGCTGAGGCTGTCATCTACAGATCCAAACCCCCTGTCTGAGAGTTTAGAGCCCATGGAGACCATCAGCAGGCTTCAGTGGGCTCCTTCAGGGGCTTCCAGGCTGAGGAAGAATATAGACTTTCCCCTGATTTACAGAGGGAGTTCACAGTCTCTGCTGGCCTGAAGTGTTGCTAGAGGCTGTTGAACAGGTGCTGTCTGTTATTTGGACACTGGGATTTATGTGCAAATGGTACAACTTGTCACTTGGGTGAGGTCTGAATTTCAAAAACGGGTGGTGTGGCTGGTCCTGTAATAGCTGATGTTCAGAACGTGCCTGTGGCTGTTTGCTGAGGTCCTCTCCAGCCTCTTGGCAGGAAGAACAACTCCAGTTCTTGTCTGACAAGTAAATGTGTGTGTGGGAGTTCAGTTAATTCAAGCACTCTTTGGAGGTCTCAGCTTGTGTGGGTGAGGCCACTGCTGACAAGGATGAAGCTTTGGTCCATCAGATCCTCTCACTGCATCCCCTGCTGTAGGCCAGTCAGCCCTAGCAGGGAAGGGAAGGACACTCTGCTGGGAAAGTTTGGACCAAAGTTATTTTTCATGTCTCCAGCTTTTCTCTAATTCGCAAGCCAAGAAACTAACTGAACCTTCAGCCTCTTAATATGAGTGGAGAGCATCCTGAAAATAATTGCTGCAAACCAAATTAATCTGGCCCTGCCTGCAGAACACCCAGAAGGATTGCCTCCAAAGTGTTTGGAGTTAGATAAGAAATAAGCTCTCTTTAGTGATGCGTGTGCTTTCTAAATAAACTCCTTTTAAACAGACTTGCTGTTTAAATCTGTTTATTTACTGTGGCACATTGTGCAGATTATGTTTTAAGGAGCTCAGCAACCAACATCAGAGCTTTTACATAAGTGAGATCTGAGGAAAAATGGGAGTGAGATTTCAAATATCCCATTAATCTTTTCACTTTAGGTCTGAGCCAGCTTCAAATTGCACCGAGCTGCTGCCAAGCGTGAGTGAGTTTCCATCCAAATAAAGGAGACTTGGCAGGTCTGAGCTGAGGCTTTGTTTCCAGGAGTGTTTCAAGGGCTGGGGATGCAGGGCTGGTGGAGGCACAGGGCTCTGTGACTGAGTGTGCCAGGCAGCCCCAGCTGCCCACGCTGAAGGCACCCCTGCTTTTTACATTTCCTTGCCTGTGTTTTCAGTCTGTATTTGCGGAGGGGGCTGTTAAAATGTTTGTATGTGGGAGCCTGGAGTTTGTTTTGACTCAATCCCACACGCGCAATTCAGCATCTGCCGGGCACTGGGATTTAGGACTTGGTGCTGAGGCTTCACCTCAATGGCAGCTGCAGGGTTGTGCAGCTTTTGGATCAGGTTCTGCTCCTGCCCATTGCAGGACCTGAGTTCATTATGTCGGCCTTCTGTGATGTGAAGCAGAGGGGTTAGAAGGGTTTAGAGCTGGGAACTCGTGGGTGAGGTGGGCTGGCAGCGCTGTGACCATCGGCCACTCTGAGGAGCTGAGGGGAGGCCTTGGGCCAGGGGAGCTGCAATCTCACAGCCTACCCAAAACCAGAAAGGCCTTTTTGGTTTTGCCTTTCGTTTCTGGGGTTGTGGATGGAGTCCAGCCTCCCCACTCCACAGAGGGCAAGCAGGGGCTGTCTGGAGGGACAAGCTGTCAGGATTCTGCTGAGGGAAGGGGCGCTCCCTCCATCCAGCGTGTGCCCAGCTCAGGCCTGTGCATGCAATCACCCTGAAATTCATCCTGCGGTCTGCCTGCTCTGTGTCCTCCACAATGAGCTGTTTGCTGAGTCTTCCCAAACACTCTTTCCTTGAATTTTCCCTGAAAGAGGGACTTTATGACAACAAAAGGGAGGAGACCATGGTGGCCACCTTCTCTTGTCTCCTGCAGACATAAATTTTGGATATCTGCTACACAGCATGAGCACTGGCCAGCCTTGCCAGGATCCCAGGTATTAGTCTGGAATTATTTGGCTGTGATCTGAGTGATGACATCCACGTAAAAATCATTTGCTGCAAAGCACTTTTACTGTTTCTGGGGGCTTTGGGGTGTTTGTGTTACTTCTTGCAGAAACCAAGGATGACACACAAAAACTGTTGGAGTTTTACCGGTCCTCATTCTTTCTCCTCTGTCATGCCCTTCCCACTCCAATAAATTTTTTCACTGTGAATATAGGCACTGTGAGTAAAGAAAGTAATTGAAGAATTCCCTAGACGACACTTGCATTTTTGGCAGACACAAATTTTGTTAACTTCTTGAAGGCTCTACTGCCTGGAAAGCAGTTCTCAGTGCCTCTGCTTTGTGTTCACACCATGACTGCTGCCTTCAGCCTGGCTGCTGACTTTGCTAAGCTAAAGCATTAAATAAGCTAAGTAGTTTGGTGCCCACAGGCCCCTTTCTCTCAATAGCCTCTGCTTGATTTTAAGATGGTCAAACTTCTTCAAAACCTAGTAAACTTATGTAGCTGGATAAAATCCTTTCCAGGAGAGGTTTTGTGTGCTCCTCCAACCCAGTGGCTCACACCTTTTTGTGGGATTGTAGCACTAGGTTCCTGCTGCTTTTACTTCTCTGCCTGCTCATGTTCTTGGTTGTCTCTGCACCCTGTTTTATCCCCCCCTTTTCCCCTAAAACTTGGTGGAGAAGAGCTGCTGTATTTTGATTTTCCTTCATCCTCAGTGCGCATAGAGTGAATGCAACAACAGATTGTGGTGCATTCTCCCACACAGAGCTTTCCTCCTTTTTATGGCTCTCTGGGGTGCCTAAGGCCTGTTTCAGACATTCCCTCTTTTCCCTGACTGCTGACCTTGGCCCTCCTCACACACACTCAGTTATTCCCTGAAGTCAAGCAGTGCATCATCTCTGGTGCCTGTGGAGCACACAGAAAGCTGCGTGGCTTTTCCACACCTACAGAATTAGGTGTTAGCCCCTGGGCATCCTTGTGAAAAGCCAGCACAGGGAGGAGGATGGAGACTCCATGGTGTTATCACCTGTCTGGCCTCTTAGCTAAAATCCAGCCCAAGTTTTGCTGAGGCAGAAACTTGGCCACTGAAGCAGCAGATGCTGCTGAATTTCAGAATGAAATGTCCTGGTGTGTTGGCACAGCGAAAGGCGTGTAGCACCGTGCAGAGCGGCCAGCAAGGACAATGTTCCTGCCTGGGAGCTGAGAGCCAGCAGCAAGCCCATGGCTCCTGCTCCTGGTACCTGGGTTGTTTGTCTGCCTCCTCTCCAGGCAATCTGTCTCTCTGGCAGAGCTGCCTCTGAGCTCAGGCTGCTCTCAGAGAAATTGGAATCCAAGCAGCCACTTAACTGGGCAGCCCAGGGAGAGCTTTTTCCACAAGATTGTCTTCCATTGGTGTCAGCTACACACTGGCATCTGCTGAGCCTTGTGGTCCTTGTGCCACCTTCTCCATGTGTGCGACAGACAGGACACAGTTTATCATCCGAGGGGTTTGTTGGGGAGCTGTGCCTTCTTTAGGGACAGCTCAAACAGGTCCCCCTGTGCTAGATGAGAGACTGCTCCCCAGAGCATTCCTGTTGGGAAGGGGATTTGTATGTAGAGGAATTTCCTCTTGGGTGGAATGAGGAACAAAGCTCAGGTGTCTCTTATCACTCAACTCACTCTTTCAATGAAGATTTCTTTCTAGTAAATGCTGGTTTGTTCTCAGAACAACCTTGGCTATGATAGAATTTTTTTATAAAGAATTTTGGGTCTTTGAGGAAGTGCGAAGTTTTCTGCACTGCACACCTATTAATCCCTGGAAATCCAGCTGCCTGTGCAGCAGCAGAACACAGGTGGGTCGGGGGGTCTGGTGTCTCTCTGGCTTTTAATGCTGTGCCAGTGTCACCCATAGTGCCCCTCACTTCCCTGGCCATCCCCAGCCTTCCAGGATGGCAGTCAGCCCCCATGAGAGTGTGCGCAACTCATTGCTGTGCCAGATCGTGAAAAGAACCCCAAAAGTAGAGTGTAATGTTGCTTGGAGAAGGAATAAAAATTGTGTCAATTTTCAGGGCAAAAGAATGTCAACAACCCCTTCTTGAGCAGCATCTGCTGAGGGCAGGGCTGGCCCTCTCCTCTCATTCTTCCTCTCTCTTTCTTGTTTAGAAGTGTATTGTGCACTTTGTCTTCCTCTACCTTGGATAAAACGCACCAGCCTCTGCTGAATGCAGCTGTCCCTAAATTAGGGAAAGGCTCTTCCCCCAGGAATGGTGGAGCACTGAACCCGGGAATGGGCACAGCCCCAAGCCTCACAGAGCTCAGGAAGTGTCTGGACCACACTCTCAGGCACATGGGGGGATTTTGGGGTGTCTCATGCAGGGCCAGGAGTTGGACTTTGGTGATCCCTGTGAGTCCCTTCCAGCTCAGGATATTCCACGATTTAATTACTTGTATTTTTGGATGTCATGTGCATTCCTGTACTCTCTGGCTGCTGCCCTTGTTGGAGGTGTCATTGCTTCTGTGGAAGGCTGGAAAGTGAAAAGTGCTCTGCAGCCAGGGAGAAACACTACAAGAAGTCATCACCTGTACATTGATTTCTTTATTTTTTCTCAAAGTGCAACTTGTCTGCTGCCTTTCTGCTGCTTCCTAAAGAAGACAGGCATATTTGTTGATTTTTTGAAGCTGGAAGTTTTAGGAAATGTGGTTTTGTTTTGCTCGGGGGTACCTAAAAATTGCTACATTAATTTTAAGTCCAGCGTTGAATAATAACTGCCTTGAGGTTTGTTACTTGTGTAGCAGGTTGGTGCCTGATGTGATTTTAAAGATGACCAAGACGTAAAACCCTGAGAGCAAGAATTTATGGAGAAGAGATAAGAAAATTTTTATTAAGAGATTGTGCTTGTCTTTCAATTTACTTTTTTTCCCCTCCTTAATATTGTCTGTGGCCAAAAACATCCTAGAATTTGAATTGTCCTGAATATTGTCATTCTCAACAGCACTTTCAAGGGCAAATACTTCCTGAAGCACTGAATAACAGGTCTTGTATCCATTCTTCAAAGGAAATCCTGTGCAGTGCCCTGAAATCCTGGCTTGTTCCACCACCACCTAAGCTGGAATGTAGTTTTCCAAATGAAGTATCACTGATGCTACACCAGGACACAAAACACTGCAAAATGTGCATCCTTCAGGGTGGGGTTTGGAGCCTTTTCCTTGGTGGGGCTCACTGGTCCTTTTGGGGCCATTTGCTTCTCCAGGTGCACCTTGGTCCCTGTTGGTGCCTCAGGTGCTGAGAGTGCCAAAACCAATCTCCTGACCAAGCCAGGATGAAATTGTGCACTGTTATGCTTCAAACCCTGGGCTTTGGGGGGGTACCTAAACAGCCTTTTCTGTGGCAGCTTTGATGTTTCTGTACTGATAACATTATAAAATTATTTTTCTGTATGATGCATGAGGCTGAAGTTTGGAAAGAAATATGAGGGAGTAGTTGTTGGGAAGTTTTAAGCTTAGAATAACTGTAGATTTAAAAAAGCTTTTTAATTTTCATCTTAGTTGTTCTAAAGTGGATCTGATCTTGTGAGATAAGGGAGAGTTGCTTTTGAAGCAGAAAGGGAAACGGATATGTAAATAACTAATGATTGAGGAAGCACACACTTAAAAACCCCCACCACTCCAGCAGGGTGTTCAGGAGAGCAACATGCACATTCCAGTAAACAGTGTGAGAGCTCATGGCTTGTTCTGGGGGAAACACACATCAGCTCAAATGCTGTGAGACAGGGACCTGAAACAGTTGCTGTATTTTGGAATCTAGGCCTGCAACTCTTCTGGTTACTGATAAATGTGCATCCTGAGATGCAATAGGAAGGCTCTCTGCTGAGCAAGGTGTTCTCTCTGCTTCATCCCTGCAGCCCTTGTTAGCTGTGCCTGTGGATCTAGATACTCTCTGGGGATCCTGGAAACATTCTGCAATTGTTCCCAATTAAGGGGCATGATATTTGCTATGATCCTTCAAAAATATCAATGGCAATTTAAATGCTTATGGCACATTTAATACACTTAAACTGCTATGCTACTTCTACACCATGTCTGCAGATCCCATGCACTATGTTGTAAATAGCAAATTGTGGTATTGGCATTTCATTTTAACTCTTGCGATAGTCTCTTGCAATTTCAACAGTAATGGTATCCTGGCTACTTGCTTAAACGTACAGCATTTATTGTAAGAGCCTTGTCCTTTCCAAACAGAACTTGGGGGAATGTGTAGTAAGAGCATGAGAAGCAGAAACAAGCACCATACCTTGGGGGTAGCACAATCTGCACTCTGTAATCAACAGAATCCTTGCAGCTGTGCTGGATCTGATGAAATGGGATTGGCTTTTGAAGGTTTGGGAGAGAGAATTTTTGCTTGTTTGCTGCCATGATGCTGCTGTTGGAATCCAAGGAATATCTGTAGATTGTTCAGAGAGGACTGCACAAGGGCACCTGGAAATGTGGGAATTTGGTGGGATACCAGCAGCAGAGGTGGGTGCCCTTGCACCCCCTGCAGCCCTGCTTTGGCTCCCCACGCAGTACTCATGAACCCCCCCACAGCTGTTTACAGCAGGTCCTGCTCTAGGGGATGTTTGCCAGGGGTTTTACAGCTCCAGGTATGTGGCATCTCACCCAGGACTCCCTAGTGCTAGAGGACAAGCATCCAAAAGAAGTTGAAGTAAAGGCCAGGGATGTGGGGGTATGGGTGACTTCTGTCCTTCACCCTAATGGGTGCACTGTCTTACACTGTTGCCTTGCTCTGCTGCCAAATGTAACTTGGGTAAGAATTAGAACCAGGTTCTTGATGGTTTGTAATCACATAAGATCTCATGATGCTTTTGAAAGTGTGTAGCTGCTAACCCCGGCATCCTGGCCCCCTTCCAGCTCACAGAATTACCGTCGGTCTTTCCTGCCCCCTTCCCTCTACACCCCTGTAGTTTCAATTAGATAAGTCATTCCTTACTTCTCTCCAGAATAGTGCACTGTATTCTCCCCACAGAGAAAACCTTCAACATCTACTGTATTTTTTTTTCTCTAGACATCATTTGCTTTACTTTGTCATTTTGTTATCTAATTAGTATTATCATGTCAGTGCACCTGATGCAACCTGTCTTGTTCTGGGGCCTGAAGTTTTGTAGGGAGTGCAGCATATATCTAATTTATTAATCATCTAAACTCTACACCCAGTCACTTATTTAGGCTGAGTGTAACAGGCTTCTCAGTAGTGATTTTTGTCAGGAGGATGTTGGTTTACTCATCTGTACATGGTGATACAAGCATCAGAAGTTGGAATCCTTAATGACTCATTTCTGGCTGCTGAGTGGTTTTTGCAGAGTGTTCCCAAGAGCACTGTGGAGATGCCGAAGCAGGGTTTTCTTACCCTGCTGGCAGGCAAAAGCACATGGCTTGGGCTGGACCAGTGTTCTGGAGGTGGCTTGGGGTCTGGTGAGTGTTTCAGAGAGGCTGCAGCAGTGCCTGGCACAGTGACACAACACTGAAAGGAGCTGAGCTTCGTTCAGCTCCAGCTGTGCCTGCGGCAGCCTCAGCCTGGGCTCCAAAGTGGGAGATTTTGAAGTCCTTAAATGGCTAATTTCTCCTGATATGCTGTGACAGTGCCCCTGTAAAACAATCTGAACTTCGTGGCTCACTGCATGTGATAGCAGAGGCATTTCTAGTGCTTTTCAAACTCAAATGACTTTTTACACTTCAGCAAAGAAAGCCAGTCCTTTACCCTGGGATGTGAGCTGGGAACAGATGGACAATGATTTTTCACCAGCCAGTCTGTTGTCAGAGCAGTGATTCTCATTGACAGAGAAGTTAATAAACATTAGGAGGATATTCCACAATTGACATCTCCAGTCCACTGCCTTAATACTGGTTGTAATTCAGCTCAGGACCTTACAGAATCTTGTGTTTCCCAAGCTGTCATTTGAATGTGTTGGATGGAATTAAATCCAGTCTGGTTCGAATGTGGAAAAATTGATCTTTATTTTCTGTACTTAGGCAGGATTAGGCTGGGACTGTAAATTTTTGGAGAGAGCCTGTGCAGCTACAGTATGCTAATGGTGGGTGCTTAGGTTTGCTTATGGAATACACAAAAGGTGAGATATAAATAAGAAATGACTACATAAAATAATGGAAGGAAATCAACTGGGAATAACAAATTGTCCTTAGAATCTCTCAAGAATATACTGTTCGCCTAAGGAGGAGAGTTTAATTAAACTCCAGGGTGAAATGCATCCCTGGGGAGGGGGCCAGCACATGGCTTATGAATCAGTTGCACATTAACCTGTCTCTTCTAGTTTAGAAACAGATGTAGGGGGTAAGTGCTTGCTTCTCAGGTCATTGGGGAACAAATCAGTGCCCCCTGATGTGTGCAGGGGGAAGGTGCTCTGAAGGATTTGGGCTGATTTCCTCCCTTTACCCCTCTGTTCTGTTTCTCCTCATTAAAACCTAGAAGATCAGCTCACTGCAAGAGCATGGAGGGACAGGACAAGGGGGAATGACCACATGGAAGAGAGCAGCTTTAGGCTAGATATTAAACTGGAAGGGTGATGAGGCACTTGCCAGAGACGCTGTGGCTGCCCCATCCCTGGAAGTGCTCAAGGCCAGGTTGGATGGGGCCTGGAGCAACCTGGTCTGGTGTAAGTTGTTCCTGCCCATGGCAGGGAATTGGAAGGAGTTGTGAGTCTGTGAGTTCCCTTCCAACCCAAACCATTCTATAATTCTGTGTTTCTGTGATTTCCCACTTGCTGTTGATAATCCTTCTCCTTTCAGCTGCTCAGGAGAGCTGCTGGCCCCCGCTGCTTCTTTCTGGAAGTTTGTGTGTGCCAATGGCCCCAGGGAGACCCTGAGCACCCTGTGCTTGGAAGGAGGAGGTGCAGAGGCAGCACCCAGAAATGTCTGAGCTCTGCAGAGGGTTGGAGCAGGTGACCTGTGTGTCCCAAAACAGCTTTACAGAGTATGTGCCACTCTGGGGATCCATCTCTGCCTCAGAAGAAGGTAGGAGAAATCGTATTTACCCTGTAGAGAGCAGCACCTGCCCCGTATTGCTGAGTACTCTTTGTTCTGATGAAAGCCCATGGAAACACTGGAATAAACCAGGATGTTGTGGTTGCTTCCTGTCTTACTTTCTTCACAGTCTGTTGCAGGTGTGATGAAAGCAAATGTGGCCCATTGGGCAATTTTCTATCGGGGTGTGGGGTACTGTGAAGGCTGTGATACCTATTCATCTGATAAGAATAATTATGGGGCAAATCTTGATCTATTCCAAAGCCAGCTGTGGAAAATGATACATTCTTAGTCAGGTCTGCTTTCTGTGGTTTTTCAGAGAAGTGTCTTACCAAGCCTGATGAGCACAATCATTTTATGTCTAGTATATGAAAGGATGCTATTCTGTTTCATAATTATGGTTTAGTAAGTGCAGTTCTTAGGAAAAGTCAGTTCTTTACCAGCCCTAAGTAGTCTTGCTGGTAAGACAGACAGTAGCAGGGAACTGGTAAACAGCACGAGCAGAAATGTGTTGGTAAAAAAATCACACTTTGAGATTGAAGTAATATCAGTGAAAAGTCTGAGTATGAAGAGAAGAGGCACATGCAGAGAACAAAATCTTTCTGGCTAGAAATTGCCCTAGTGAAAAGACCAAAACCAGACCTCGTAATGCTCCTGATCAGCCATTGTGTCAGGTGCAATAAGCTTGGTAGGGCATTAAAGTGCTTGAAAGAGCCCTAAAATGAGTGATAAGGTTTTTTGTGGCAACTGAGTGTTTTTCAGACTCCTATTACCCCAGACTTTTACAGGAAAAGTGGCTTTTATGTAAGTTCAAATACATTCTGTGTGTATGTGAGCAGAGTAGTTGTGCACTGCAGGTCTGGGAGCACTGGGATCACTGACTCCTATGGGGACAGAGCCTGCAGGGGAAGGGAAAGCCCTGGAGCCCAGGCAGACAAGCTGATCAATAAACCACATGGAGTCCAACATTCTTAAGACAGGTCTGAACAAGTTTATTAAACCTCTGCTAGAGCTGAAAAATCACTGCATTCTACAAATCCACGTTCAGTTCTCTCTGGGTAAAATTGCACGGTAAACATAAGCAAAAATCCATGGCTATTACTTACAGCTGATTTAATTTTTCATCCAAAATGTTTCAGTAAAAAGGAAATAAATTGGGAGGTGCATTTTCTATGCATGGGGGCTTTGCAGTGCAGCATGTTTGTAAATAAGTGCAGAGTTTGGCATTTCAGAGAATCAATAAGGCACATTATAGGAAGTGGGAGCCAGGAGTTTTTCCCATCCTTTGTGTACTGGTAAGCCTGGGAACAGATCAATGAGTTTGTCAGCATTCAACAATGCCACAACATCTTTTGAAGTAATTGGGCAATTCACAGAATGAAAGATGCCATCGAAGGGCTCTAATACTAGCTTTTGTAAGAGGAACATTCATCTGGTATTGAGGTGTTTTGAGGAGACCAGGCAGTCATCCTTCTTTTTCTTCCTCTTCTTTTTTGAGGTAATTCACTTCCTTTTAAGGTAAACAAGTAAACAGACTTCAAACTGACAGTAGAAATGCAAATGTTGTCTTTTCATGGCTTCACCACTGATGGATAGAACAGCCTCAGGTTGGTTCACTTCTTTTTGCCTTGAGGACTCTTTCAAAGGAGGTCTGAAGCTTTCATACTCCAGTGCTTGCAATGCAGATGGAGCAGAGAATGTCTTTATGCTTATTATTTGTGTCTTCCAGTGCCTGGAGGTGAGGTGTGCTTGGTGACTGGTGCCTCCTTTTCCCCCCTTTGCTGCTGACCTGTGAACAGCTGTACCCATGGGGAAGGAGAGAGAATGGGAGGTGTTTGTGCTCAGGGCTTCCCCACAGGCAGCACCAGCCCCATCCCCGTGTGTCTTAGAGCAGATGCTGAGAGCAGCACCCCTGTGGTGATGGGGGGAGCAGAGCATCCCCCAGTGAATGAGAACTGCTGGGTTCAGCCCATCCTGTGATAAGAGGAGGGTCTGTATCATGCTCCTGCTTCATTAGAAAGTGTCAGAGCTGTTTTGGGCTGAGAATTGCCATTGATGTCAGGAAGGAAGAGTGAGGAACAGCAAACATGAAGGCTCCTTAGACTTGTCACCATCATACCCTGGTCAGAGACCTCAGGAGGTTTGTGGTGTGGCCAGCAGAGAATTGGGAAACTTGTGTGCGACATCCCCTTGTTCCTTCAGTCATGGTCCATACACCCTTCAGCAGCACAGGAGGAACCTCAGGATGCTTGTGGGCATCTCTGTGGGATTCAATGGCTCTTGTTTGTGCTGTCACCCTCTGTAAACTGAATGTGAAGCCTTGGCCTGAGAAAAATAGTTGTGCCAAATATTGGAGGTCTGTTTAAAAAGGATGTCATTCCTGTGCTGATGGGTAAAGCTGTGGGAAGTATTTCCTTCCTTCTGGAAAAATGTCAGTGGCCATACAAGTCCAAAGCTGGGTGTGCCTTTGGGAAGTGGAGATAAAGGGCAGCAAGGCCCAGGCTGTGCTTTTGTTAAGTGCTGTTTGTTTCTGGAGAAGGGATACCCAAAGGGTGGGTAAAGGGTGTTTGTAGTGCTATGTGACAATTCAAACCAGAAACTGAGTCAATCTCTGGAATAAATGCCTGTTGTGGAGTTGTTTCAGGAACTGCACTGGTTTGGTGTCTAGAATCCCTTCTAGTCTAGTGGTCTTTTCCTTCCTCACCAGTCAGAAACTGCTGCTTCAATCTCTTTTTTTATGATTTCCACTTGCAAAGTAGCATGTTCCCACCATTGCTTTTCTAGTGTGATCAGGCATCAATTTTAGGAAGTATATGGCATAGAAAGGGGATTACTTTCTCCATGCTTCTTTCCCCAGCCCTTGGGCCATCCTTTCTCTCTTATCTTTGTCCTGATACAAACCTGTATAAAATGGCATGTCTTGGCTGGTGCTTGCATGGCCAAGTCTGGGAGCTGCAATGGCAGCGTGGGGAATCCTTGGTTCCTCTGAACTCAACCTGTGCAAAATGCAATCTGTGCACAATGTCTGCAATGTGAGCATGTCAGGCACAATCATTGTCAGGGGAAACCCAGACCTAGAAAGAAAATCATTCATTGCAATGTTGGGGAGATTAAATCAAACCCTGTTTTAGTTGTTGAGGTAGGAGGTTCCTCCTCGTGGTGCTAGCAAATGCTTTGTTTGCCTCAGTGAGGTATTTGTCCAAGGTCTAAATTCTGAATGGCTTCAAAATAAAACTCATTTAAACTGTGCTAAATACTTCCTGTCATTTCCTTCTGTTTCAGAAGTGAATTCCTTTATTTTTCTTATAACTTAGTTCTAACTCTTCCACTTCGAAGGGGGGGATTGCTGCTTTGTTATAACATGAAATTTACCTTGTATGCAAGTGTTTGTTTTGATATCTGCTTCAAAATTTGGCCCTCAGCTCAGGAGAATGAACCATTATTTCTTTCAAGCTGATTTAGTCCAAGTGGAAGAAATTGCCTCTCTACTGCTACATGCACTGTGGAACCAAAGAGCTCTTGGATAATTTTGCTGAGGTTGCAACAGGGTCTTGCTTATAGTGCAGAGCTGATATTTATTGTTCAGCATTTCCAGAGAGCTTAATACATGGTTGCATATTAAAATAGAGATAGGAAAGGATAGTCTGTGGCATGTAAGGCAGATTTGACCGGAAATCCCTTACAATGCCCAGAGCTAAAGCAGCACTGATGGCAGTGGAGCAAACCTGGCTGCTGTGCCTCAGCCCCGGGTGACAGAGGCATGATGTGCCAGGCAGTGTGTGCCTGTGTTCCACAGGGGTATCTCCAAGGGAAACTCCAGCTGGACAGTTTGAACAGCAATGCTCAGCATTCCTGATGTGATGCAGCCTCTCCCACACTGCCCTGGCCTTTGCATTTCACCTCAGGGTAAAACCATGCTGTGGTTGGATTTTCTGTCTAATCATTTGTCTTCAGGCACAGGTGCAAGAGAGCAGGCCACAGGGAGAAGGCATCATTTAGCAATCATATTTTTGTTGTTCTTCATTTTTAGTAACACTATTTTCATTTCATGCTATTCAGCTAAAATTAGCCTTCTGTCTCCTTGCCTCCTATTCTCCCACTCTCTGACTATTTGGCAGTTGAGGTTGGGTTTTGTTGTTGTTTTTTTACCTTCCTCACTGACTGGGACATAAATTGTTTGAACAAGAAGGAATTAGAGTAGGACAGATGGCACCACCTGCTGCTAGTGCTTTGCTCCTTGAAAGGCTTCCTGGCCACCGAGTCTGTTCGGGCAAGATGAGGAGGAGCCAGTCAGGTTTATGTACTTTTCTGAAGTCCAGAGAGTAGCTGTTATTCTGGTTCTCCTCTCCCTGCTGTGAGCAGTGCTGTATCTCATCTGCTGGTGGCAGGCAGGATAAGATTCCAGTTTCTTTGAGTCTTTAAGGGCTTCAGGTTTTTCTGCCATTTCTGCTTGTGCTTTCCAGCTTCTGCTGCCAGCTCAGTGTCTTTCTGTCTATCCCTTCCCCTCCTTGAGAGTCCAGTACTGGCCAGTTAAGGGAGGATGCCAGCTGTGGAGGAGAGGGAGGAAAGAGAAGAGGAAAAGGTCAGAAATTGCTGTGGTCCTCAGTCCTGTGTGACTTGCGCCTGGCAGAGCTGCTGGTCCTGGCAAGAGCAGGCTCCCCATGTGATGTTCACTGGGCTCCCTCCCACAGCTTACCAAAAAATGATACCCGAAAACTAAACAGGAAGAGTAGAACCCACTCACATCTTTCCAACCCCATTCCAAGCTTTGTCTAGAGTCTTTAGTGAACCTGATTATGAACTTAACACAATAAAAAAAAAAAAAAAAACAACAAAACCTGATTTCTCTTCATGGACATTAATTCAAATGGAATCAAACAAAAATGGGAAAGTCACACTGGAGATCCTCAGCAGTTTTCTTAGCTGAGTTGTACCCAGCAGAGTAACTTTGAATCTAAGTGAGGATCTGGTTCTTGTACCCAGTTACATGCAGAATGCTCACTAATTATGTGTGTATCTCATCAGGTGCCCTGTCAAGGACCCCAGGCAGGCTGGAAGCACCTGGGGTTACTCCGGAAATGAATGACGCTACATCCATACATGGGAGCAATAAGCAGTCAGAAACAAATGAATTTTTAATAATTGCAAGTGATAGCTGACATTTCTTCCCCCCTCACTTAAAAATGGCATCTGCAGATTCCAAAATGTAGAGAGGGATCTGGTTTAGGGGGAAACATGCTCCAAAGTTTTCTTTGCAAAGGGCTAGAATAATGGGTCTTCCCACAGCAGCACTATCTATGTTCCTTGCTTATGGGGCATTGAGGAAAAGAGTAATTTATCAGAATTATTATGTTAAGGGAACAACACCAGCACTTTGAGGCAAGGGCTTACTTGAATAAATAACCATGTAAAGAAATATTAATTCTAATGGATTTCCTGTACATGCCATATGGATGCAGGAATATTCACGAAGTGACTCACCTGATTATCCTTATCCCATATGCCTGAGGAAGTTGTTAAAGTAACTTTCTTGTAAAATCAAACAAAAAATCCCCCTAAGAAACAAAACCATCAGAGGCTCTAGTAGGTAATTTAAATACTTTTTTAATCTTAAAAGCATATACCCATCTTATTCCTGGTGGACTTTGCTTTAGATGTTTTTCCTAGAACTCTTCCTAATTAGCATACTGGCTGCCATTTCCCACTCTTTAAATTGCAGAAATCACATACCTTGTGATTTTTGTTGGCAGCTCAGTGGACAAATGTTCCTGGAAATCCCAGCTTTTTAGAACCATTTAAAAAACATCACATATATGCAGGAAAAAACCCACATCTTATTTTTTTACGCTGTAGCCTTTTTGAGCTAACTCCTCACTTTTGTCTATGCTAGTATATCCCAGGTGGGGAGCAGGGACCTGGCAGGGCTGGCTGATGCTGCTAAAGCTGTATTATGATATTGCCACTAATCTGTCCCCCAGCTCCAAGCTCTCTGCTTCTAGTTTGGTGTAATAAAAACATGTAGCAATGAAAACTCTTTCTGTTTCCAACAAGCTCAGGGTTTTGCTGTGTTTTGGGTTACAGCTGCAGGCTGATTTCCTTCCCTTCGTCACTCACAGATCTGGAACCCTTTTTCTTTCTCTTAAATTAACAGGAGATTCGGGGAAATCCAAAGTGCAAACCCACTTCTGCCACGAGCAGCGCCAGGTACCTGCCCAGGCTGCGTTTGTCAGCCCCGTTAAACTCCTCTGTGGGCTCTTCTTCCGACGCAGCATTCACTTAATCCTCGCCCTATTGACTTCACCTAACAATACACGTAGGCTCCTATCTGGAAAACCTGTGAAGAAATTGATGCAAAATGACCTCTCTCTGAGGCCTGTGGGAGAAGTGCTGCTGAGGCAGAATGCCTGATTTTAGCGGGGCTGTGGCTGGGAGGAGCGGGTGTCCATCCTTCCGTCCCTCCATCCCTGCCCGGGTGTTCGTTCCCATCCCGGCTGTGGCTGCGGGAGCTGCCCTGCCGCCTGCTCTGCTCCCAGGAGAGGGCAGCTCGGCTCCTCTGCAGGGCCGCAATTCCTGCGGGAAGCGCCAGCCAGTTTCAGGGTTGGTACGAGCAAGCGGGGAGGGAATTTTGCATCCCGATGGTTGTTTGGAAGTGAGGAGCAGTCAGAAAGGGGCTGCAGCTTTGCGGGGAAGGAAAGGACGTTCCCGGGTGGAACATGGATTTTTAATTCCTAGCAGGTTGTTCGTTTTGTTCTCTTCTGTGCTATGGCTGAATTCCCCGACTGCCGACTTCCCTCTGCCTTTACAAACGAGATCTCAGTCTCTGTCTGCCCTCGTTCTCTGTGATGTCCCCACTGCCGGGGGCTCCTCATCTCTCTAATCACCCTCATCACCTCTGGCAGGCCGAGGGGAATGGCTTCCAACTGAAAGGAAACAGGTTTAGGGTGGATATTGGGAAGTTTTTTACTGTGAGGGTGGTGAAGCCCTGGCACAGGGCGCACGGAGAAGCTGTGGCTGCCCCATCCCTGGAAATATTCAAGGCCAGGTTGGACAGGGCTTGGAGCAACCTGGGATAGTGGAAGGTGTCCCTGCCCATGGGGGAACTGGATGGTCTTTAAGGTCCCTTCCAGCCCAAACCATTCTACAATTCAAAAATACAGTCTAAATTCTCAATATATACAATAAGCTCATTATTTCTGGGAGAAGGTTGAAGAGGCAGCTGTTGGGGTGGATGTGATTGTTGTAGAGATCACAGAGAAAAGATGCTACCTGTGGTTTTGGGTTTTTTGTTTGGTTTTTTTTCCCCCACATTCATGATACTTTCAAGAAAGTGAAAACTGGGGCTTTGGTAACATCAGGACCCAATCTTTCAGCACCCACCTGTCTTGATTTCTCAGAAGAATAGAGGATCAGTAAAGCCCACAAGAAAATGCTGAATGTTGGAGTGGCCCAGAGCAGAGAAATGTATGGCAAGATCTTGTTGCAGTTCTTGAAAATTCTTCATTTTCCCACTTGCTCTTTCACACAGTTTTCTTTAGATTAGAGCTGTGAAATAACACATGGTTCTGAGGAACAGTTGTTTTGTTATAGAAAAAAACCAGGGGTTTCAGTCTGTGAGCTGTCAAAAGAGTGATGATAGTATCTTATGAAATGTAGTTTATGTTTCATCTCATGTTTGACTACAGAGAATTGTTTGAGCACTGACAAATGGTGTTAAGGGCAGCGTGATCCTACAGTATTTGAGTTGTGGTTGTGGTCTGCTCTGGGCTTCAGTGTGAGTTACTGAATGGTGCATCACTCTGAGACAAAACATGAATAACACTGAGAAAAGTAGTTTCAAACTGTAAATATTGTTACTATTATCAAAGCATTTTTCTTTTTCTCCTATTTGTCCTGTAGTCTCAGGAAGTCTGAGTTATTGCCACGTGAATAATTTTATAGCTGAAAAGAAAAGGTTTTGTCTGGATTTTAACAAATACTTATTTTAATTAAGATTTTAGAAAACCCCAAAACTGAAATTAATTTGGATCACATCTTTGATGTAGTCTGGAGAAAAGTAATTTCTAGATTACCTTCTAAAGCCATGTTAGCAGGACTGAACATTGAGCTGTTCTGTTCATTGCCTTCAATATCAGTGTTTATCCTGGGCTGACTTCCCAACTCGTTGTTTTTCAGTAATCTGTATGTCTCATGTTATTTTTGCCCCCTAATTATTAATTTAGCTCAGAAAATAGAGCACACTGTGGGTAATCTCAGATAGCTGAGCTCTTCTAGAAGCTGATATGAGATAAGCTGGTTCTCATTAGGTTGCAGAGGGAGAGCAGAGGACCACACATATTCATGTGACATCAGGAGCAATAATCTGGGTAGCACATGAAGAATTAGCCAAGTTTGAGGCATCTGGGCACAACAGGGATTTTTGGTTTCCATCTGAGATTTTGAGAAAGCAATGATATACTGTGTAAGGTGATGAACTTAGGTATTGATTTAGAAATTGCTTCAGCAAGCTCTTATCTTTGCTATTATGGTAAAGTGTGTTTCAGTGGAAGTAGTCTTATGTTGTAACAAAGCAATAAAATTAGGAAGCCAATTTTGGATCATTATGGGTAATAACAGCTCCTGATCTGTCCAGACCTTCTCTGCTGCAGAAGTCAGGTGGAAATCCAGTTGCATATGTCTCCTGATGCACCTAGAATTATGTGGGAGCAGAAGGAAACATGGGAAAGTGAGGAGCTTAGGTATTGGGGAAGGTTTATAGTGAGGCTGGTTTGGGGTTGTTTTTTGTTAAAAATCCTTTTTTTAAGAAAACCTTGCTGTTGTGTGCATACTGCCTGTGCAGTGGGACATGCAGGTGGCAGCAGGCCATTGTAGGAGCTCCTGCAAGTCTTAGACTACAAGGGGAAACTGAGGAATCTGTTAAAATATTTCTATCTGGCACTCTTCATGCAGCCACCTTAGTCCTCCCCTCAACAGTGGAGTGCAAGTGCTGGCTCTGTGACCCCAAAGTTGACCCTCCTTAGAGGTGCCAACATGACCCTGGCAGCCTGGCACAGCGGTGTGGCAGGGGTACTGAGTGACAGATGAAGTGGGAAATAAACTTTATTCAGAGATTTAAACTGTCACAGTCCCATCCAGGGAACATTCCAGAAATTTATGATGATAATTTTGTTCTCCTAAAGTAGTAAACTCCACCAAATGCTGAAACATCTCCTGCAACTAAGACTCCAGACTCTTCCCCAAGGCCATGTAACTCTTAGTTACTTTACACTTGACTTAAATTACTCCAGTTAATATATCTTTGTCCTCTAACCTTTGCCAGAAAGGTCAAAATCATTTGCTAGCAAATTATAAACTCCTTCCCTACCCAAGGACCCTCAGGAGTATAATAATTTCTTCAACTTACAAATATATTTCTTACCAGTCTGGGCAAACCTTGTAAAGGATTTTACCTTCTGCCACCTGCTGTGCCCCATGTACTATCCATTTCTACAGGGGCTGCTCAGGAGCTGAAGAGAGTAAGTCCTGCCACTATTTAAAAATAAATAAGTAAATAAATTCAGTGCAGTTAGATGCATTTCATCTCTTTCCCTTTAGATGTGCTATGGTCCCTGTCAAATTACACCATGTGAAAGGCCAAGATAAGCAGGTTTCAGTCCTGCACCAGTGACAGGTTTTCCATGCATAAACCCCACTGCTTTGAAGTCCATTATCTTGTAGTTCTGGGTTAGAAACTTCTTTTCTCTTGGAGATGGGACTCCCTGCACTCCATATCAGCTGGGCTTTCTCTCTCAGCACCAGGAAGGCTCCTCAACACCAAAGCCAACTTAGTTTTGGGTCATTTGTGAAGGTACAATGTGTTCTGAGCATCACCAAAGTGTGTGGCTTCGCTTATGGCAATGTGAGCAGTGACAAGCAGAGCAGCAGTGCTGCAGTGAGCAGCAGGTCAGAGGGGGAGAGCTGGGAGTCCTCCCCTGGCACTGGCCCTGTGGGTGATACAGAATTTGTTCCCCGCGTGATCTCTCCTCTTGGAGCCTGTCTGTGATTTTAGAGGCCAGGATTAAGATCTTGCACACTTGGGTCACCTCTGAAGGTCACACTGATGGTTTCCCAGGGCAGGTGCTCCGTGCAAGGACAAGGTTCAGCACCTGCCAGCAGTCAGAACTTGGCTGATGGGTGTTGGAAATGCTGCTTGTGTTGGAAATACTGCTGTGCCCTGAGGTGTGAGCAGTGCATGGCTCTGCCTGTAGGTCTGCTGGAGTCATACACTCTCATGTGTATTGAATGTGTAATGTATTCACACATTCAAATGTGGGACATATTTATTTTGTTTTATTTGTTTTTCAGTTCTTGCTACAGTAACTTTCTGAAGTCATGCACATACTCCACACAAAGCAAGGAAGAAAATATATTTAATTTGGCTTCCTATAGAAGCTACACCCTTTTGGCACAGCTTTCATTTACAACTGCAGTGATAAGCAAGCAATTCATCTTTCAGTGCAAATCAATGGGAGAATCTTGTTTCATCTCCATTTCCTTTCATTTTGTTTTCCTTTGCTCACCACTCTTCTGTCTAATCCCTCTGAAGGGAAGCTCAGCCCTGCCAAGAGCTGCCTGTGGGTAATTGAGTCACTCACTCTTCCTCCTGCAAGCTCTGTCCAGCTCCAGAACGGTTGGAGCACTCAACTGCTGCTCACGTGTGCTTAGATTTAGCTGAGTGTAGCTGTGTGTAGGAGCAGCTCTGTGAAAAGCTCTGATTTATTTCCTGAGCTGCTCTGGGCTGGCACATGGAGCTCATGCTCTGGTAGCCCTGCTCTACACTCTGCTGTTTCCTCCATGGGTTCTCTGCCCCTTTGCTGCATGGGTCAAATGAACTGGGGAACAAATCCTGTCTGTGAGATCTCTGCCTCCACTTGAGAGGCTCTGTGTATGTGTGAGGATGAATAAGGATTTTTTCTATGTTCTAATTTACACACAGTAAAGACAGAACCCAGAGTAGCTTTCAGGGGTTTGTGGTAGATACTGGTGCTTTGAACTCTTCTGGTTAAAAAGTGTCCTTTCCTAAATGTTTCAGTGGGATTTTGTTAGGGATTTTCCTTGTCCTTTTCTAAGTATGTTGTTTTCATCAAAAAATCGAAAAATTTTAATTTGGATATACTGGCAGAGCAGAAGGGAACATATCTAAGACATCAGTGGGGAATCTCTGCCTTCAGTCTCTTGCCTGAGCAAGTGTCCATGTCCAAACTGTGTATGCTGTGGTAAGCTGTTACATGGAGCTCCCTAAATACTCTGCAGTGGCCAACAGCTGGGAACTGTTACCTGTTTTGCTACCAAAATAGTGGGAGGCAGAGACTCCCCACTGGTGTCTCAGAGATGCTCCCTTGGTCATGAAGGAGAATAGTGACCTGAAGTACAGGACTGCAAAGCCACCAGGATGGCAGAAGAGTTGTGAACAAAACTTCAAGTGATCTGTTCAAGATGTTCTGCTTCTGCTTAAAGTTTTCTTAGGGGTTTAAAATAGTCATGTCAGTCTTTCCCTAATGCAATCCAGTTGTGGAACCAGCTGTAAACAGGGTTTCCTTTGCATTTCCTTGTGTTAGTGTTCTCCTGTGCATCATTCAAATGAACTTTTGAACTGATGAGAAGAGCTGCTGCTTCTTCCCTTTTGTGGGAAGCACTTCTGGTGGGCAGCCAAAAGAATGGATGTTCCTTCCAGTTTAAATTAACAGCTCTTTTAATGAAGTAACTGAGCTGCAGTTGAACCTGTCACTTGTCAGCCTCATGCTGCTGACAGTAGCATAGATATAAGTTTTATTACTGTGAGCTTCCAGATGGAGAAACTGTCCAGTGCAGAGAGCATCTCTATATCATCTATATCTATATCATCTCTATATCTCTATATGTATATCAGTCACATCAGCACTGATAATTATTTATTAATTGTTTAGCTTTTCACTCGGTGCAGGCAGCACTGTAAGTATCTGCTGAGCCTTTTATCCACAGGTTTGGGGTGTGCTGTGCTGAATACAAAGGGACACCTATGTAGTAAAACATGGGTGTGTTTTAGTAGTTTGCCTGCAATAAAAGGAAAAAAAACCCAAATCAGGCAAAATTAGTCATAGTCCAGCACAGAACAGGGTGTAAACTTGGCCTATCGCTGCATAGAATTCTAATATTCTGTATGTGCAGTTTTTGCTAGGAAAAAATGGATGCATTGTTTGCTATTTTTAACTCATGAACGTGTGTCAAATTGTTAAGGAAACAATCAAACCCCATGCTGAACCAAAGAGCATAACCGAGAGGGGATAAACAACTTCTCACTTTTGAAGCTGCATGTTGCTGGAACTTGCAAAAATCGGAGGATATTGTGCTGTTCTACTAACTGCTGCTTCAGCTGGGTAAGGTCCCCAGAGGCACCTTTTGAGGGGCACCTGAGTTTGCTTCATGGACATCCAGGCAAAGGCAGGAACCTTTAAACCCTTCTAAAACCATGTCTGTGAGAAAGGGAGGTGACACTGAAGGGGATGCACAGCAAGGGGCTGGGGGAGCCTTGAGCACTGGCAATGCAGCTTTTATTCTGTGCTGCACTTCAGAGCTTCCCCCCACAACTCTGAGCCTTAATAATAGTTTTAAAACATTCTCCTGGTGAGTCTTATATAAATACAGGGCCTCTAGAAAAAAATCCAGGCGTGAAACTTGAGATAAAGTGTTGAAAATGGGCACTGCTGCTCTTTGTGGGAATACCTGTCACCAGGTGTGGAGGTCTTGCATCGTCACTGTTCCCTGCTTGAGACCAATTACTGCTGGGCAGGGAAGAAAGAATATGCAAGAAATCTGTCTAATAACCACTTTTGAGATGCTTTGTAGTGACTTCTTGTAGCTAGCAGTCTGCTAAACTGTTTACCTCCTAGAGGGCATTGCTGCTGAAAGGCCCAGTGTAGTTTTAGCTGTAGCTTTTTGCAAATTCCTCTCAAAAAGAGCCTTCTCTTCTCATTGTCACCCCTTTTGTTACATCCTTCTTGCTCATTTTTATGGACATAACCTGAATTTTTATTGGAGCAAGTGAGGTCAAATTCAACCTTACCATCTCTGCTGTGATTTGGGAACTGCTTTTCTGTTTAGGGAGCAATTGTTCTTCAGCCTCAGCTTGGAGACTTCTCACATGGATAAGGCTATCTCATAAAATTAAAATCCATGCAGCCAATTACTGGGATTTTTTTTTTTTTAGTAATTAACTATTTTGACTGACATTCTGTCCAGGTTTTTGGGGAAGGATTTTGCTCTAAGGAAATCAGTCTACACATTTAATAGCTTGGCACTGAGAAAACCTTGAAATATTAAAGAGATTTTTTAATATAGGCTGTAGCATGGCTCAAAGCATCAGAGGTTTTTAAAAAAAGTTTAATGTTTGGTTTTGTGGTCAGAAACTGAGAAGTACTCAGCCAATACAGATGGAGCTCTCCCAAAATCTGTTTACAATTAGGAATACCAGCTCTTTTGCAATCTGACCTTCAGTCCTTTGGTTTAGACTTAAATATCATTTTCCTTAGGCTGAAAGGGCCACTACAGAAATCTCTTTTGCTGTCAAACACATCCTTTGCTGGACTCATTTGCCAACAGCAGTGACAGGAACTCTTGTTCACTCTCTGTCTCTGCACAGTAAAGCATATCCTTGTAAAAAATCTTGTAAACTTGGGGTTTTTTTACCATGCCAAATCCCACATAGCTGAGGCCAGATTGGATTAAATTAAATACCAGGTCCAGACTGCAAGACCTCTCAGAGGACTGTCCTGGCAGCCTGGCTCCAGTGCCCATCCCCACTTGGTTTTGTGTAAGGGGAAGGCACCAGCAGTGGGTTACTGTGGATGCACTGGAATTTCTGCTCTCTCCTGGCTGTTGCCATTTTCTCTTCTTTAACCACCTGTAGCTTCAGGTCGCATAAGAGTAGCACTGAGCACATCACATTTGGGAAATGCAAATAGGGGGTGATGCAATACTTACACACACAAAATTCAAGCTGTCTAATATACAGCACCCTCTTCTTAAAAATTCCTAAATGTTTGTACCAGGGAAATTTGCCTCATTTTAAAAATTTTAACCAAGTCGCTTTTAAGTGCTAAGTGATTCCAGAACCCTAACCCAAAAAATCCCAAGCCATTAAGGGAAATTTTTTAGACATTATTCTGTATTTGTCAAGTGCAACCTAAATTTTTGACAGTGGTGGCAGAGAGAAATGTTTAATAGTGCTGTTGTGGGGTCAGGTCATTGTTTAATGAAGATAACTTCCATTAAAGTGCTCTCCAGATCTGACAGTTACTTAAACCATTGCTTTTAATCACACTTACTGTGATTAGAAACCAGTCACATTCACTGCCCAGCCATACCTGAAATAATCAATGCATGGAAACCTGAACTGGTTTTTCTTCCACTGTTTTCAAGAGGATGTGTAGGAGTTACCACTGAGACACAGCAAGTGCCCCTTAAGGAGCAGAGAGTGATCAGAACTCACCTAAAGTAGGTATTATAAGAAAAAGATCAATTTATTTATTTCCTTAAGAAAGATTTCTGAATGCTACAGAAAATTTAGAAAATGGAATATAAAGGAGTGAATAATCTGAAAGTGGCTCAGTGTTTATCCTGAGAAAATGAAGCTTTTTAAGGTGTGTCAAGGTGGGCAATGGGAGTGGAATCAGCTGCTCCTTCTTTAAAAAGTTTGGAGTTGTTGATGTTGGATTTTCTTATTTTATTTTGGGTTTTTTAAAGACAGCATGTGATGTTGGTGCTTTTGCAGTGCTGTGTAATTGAACTCAGCAGCCAAAGTGAGTCTGGTTTTCAGATGCCCATACCCTTTGTCTTGTAAAAAGAGTGAGGACAGCTTTAAACATTCAGTGAATGGCTGGGTTGGGATTTTTGGAGCGTAGGAAGAAAGACCTTTTCAAAAGCTTTATTTAGGTACAAGGCTCAAGGAAGCAGCATCAGTCTCTGACACAAAACTCATCATCCAAAGTCTGGCTGTGATGCTTTAACGTATCAGACCAACTTCACTATGCACAGAACAGTCAGCACTGGCAATCCAAGCATCAGTGCTTTAAACATTCCCAATTTTCTGCAAAGAATTGAGACCTCAAATCAAACAAATATGCTGTGTTCAGTCTATGAATTCTGATTTTCTTTTAAGATGCAATTAGCTGCAGGTGGCCTTCAGTGCCTCCTCATTTGCCAGCCTGAATCCCAGCAAAAACCCAACTTGGGCAAGAAGCTGAGTGCAGATTTCTGATGGCTGCTCAGGGGTCCATGGTGACTGCATATGATCACTGAAGATTTTGCCTTTATGTTTATAAAAAGCATAAAATACAGATATATATATATATTATATAAATACGCACAAGGTATTTGTTTGCAATATAGAGCACACATATAGAAAACAGCACATTGTCATTCTACAAGGGGAAATGATTTCCTTAACAATGAAGAAATACTTTAGGTTATTTTTAAAAACAAAAGAAAGAAAGTTTTCCTGAGCAGTTCCAGCATGCCAAACCCACAGCATGCTGAGGAAAGTGTATGCTGAAAAGACTGAATGACTGAGTGTCAGCACGAAAAGAAAACAGTGGCTGACAGTGAGTGAGTGAGAGATTGAGCTGCCACATCAAGGGGGAAATCAGTGCATGGAAACAAAAATGAAGTAACATTTTACCAGCTGGTTGGATAACTTATAATGATGTTCAGCTTTTGGACATAATGCCTTAAGCAGACTGCTGATGTGAGAGGAGCCCCAGCAAAGATCTGCCAAGTCATATGTATTTTTAGGTGTTCACACAGATTTCAGTGGGTGCAGGGAGAAAGGAGAGGTGGAAAAAAGAAAATACAGTAAAAGGTGCTAGTGCTCTGACACTATGATCTCTGGGAAATTATGCCCCTTAGAGAGGAGCAGGACCAAGGAAATAGGACAACCACAGTTGCATTTGTTCTCAGTCACTACTCTTGTATAAAATGAATGCTGGCAAAAATTGAGCAGCTTAAAGCCAAATCTGAATTCTAGAGATTTTCTTCCTCTTGTTATTTTGCTTCCCTAGGACCCAATTATCTGGCTCATGGAAAGAGATGCTTATACATTCACCAGATCAGTTGTGTTTGTGCAGAAGCTGAGCCCCCTTCTCCTGCAGTGATTTTCACCTGCTGGAAAGGAGAGTGCTTTGTGACCTCTCCAAAGGAGAGCTCTGCCAGCCTGGTGCTCTCATTTTCTTTGTTTAACAGCTACATGTGTACCTGCAGGAAGCTCAGCTCATGACTTGTTAGCAGAACACTGGAGAGGTTCCTCTCTGTGCCCCAGCATTGCTCCAGTCTGGTTGTTCCTTTGAGTTGTGCAGGAGGGCTGGGGCAGGGCAGCCTGGGCAGCAGCTTCCCTTACAGCATTTCAGCTGTATGAAAGAATTTCATGCCTTGGGTTGGGCTCTCAAATACATGTGGGTCTGCTGTGAAACAGAGGTCTGGATTAAGGTTTTGATTAATTTCCCAAATTTCTGAAGAATTCACAATATTATGGCTGGTCATTTCTCTTACTCTTGCAGGGTTTGGAGGGAGGTGAAAGCCCTGCAGCTCCATGGTGCAGCTTTTACTGCTTGGGCATCTCCTTGTGCCTTCAGGCTGGGCAGGAGCTGGCAGCCCCAGTTTCCTCCATCCATCCAAGGAACACGGGTTCACCTTTGCGAAGGTTCACTGCAAAATTTGTAAACCTTTAAAATAAACTGGTCCTATTAAAACTCCCAATTTAAAATATCTGTGTGCTCCATGTGGGTCCTAAACTGGAAATAAAGCACCATGTGGGCTTGCTTGCCCTCATCCTTACAATGTTTGGGGAGTTTTTGAGTGGGTTTTTTGGTATTTTTTTTCCCTGTGTGCTTTTTCCAAATTTTTAAAACTGTCATTGTGTCCAGAAGTCTTATCTCCAAAGTGTGTTCAGGTTCTGTAGGCTAACAGGTTACTTCAGTCAATGATGCCTATATGACTGTGATGTTAATTAAAGAACATATTTTGAAGTTATGGTGAATTTATTCAAGAAATAATGTTACCCACCTGAGATATTTGTGCTTGAAAGGTATCACTACAGACAGAAAGAAAAGTGTGAACTGACTGCTTAGGCTGATGTTTTCATACATTTGTCCTTGGATGTTAGAAGTAAATGCATGTGAGCATTGAGCTGTATAAAACTGAGCTATATTTTATCATTTGAGTTCATACTTCACTTCCAATTAGCTTTCTCTCTGTGCTTATTTTGACTGACCTCTTCTTATTTGCATTAAGAGCTCATGAGTAATTTCCATTTCTGAGGACCTTTGCTGGTGTGCCCCTTGCTGTGGCCTTGCCGGGGGTGATGCACTCACCGGGCTCCAGGCAGGAGCAGGGGGCCTTGGCCAGGAGCTCCCAGGGAAACAGAGGAGCTGCTGAGGAAATAATGGAGCTGCTCAGCAGAAAACACTCTGACTGAAGTGCCAGTTGTATTTGGTATTAAAGATCACCATCCTGATGATACATGAAATAGGGGGAGGGGTAAGGAGTGTTGTTTCTTCTAATCTTTCCTTTGAAGTATTTGCGTGTGTAAAAATGATCATTTTGGGGAAAAAAAGCATGTTTGAAAACCAAAATGTACTAATCTGGTGCTTTTCAAACCAAATTACTTGGTGTGCTTTTTGCAAAACATTGATGAAGTGTCTCTGACAGGAGAGAGAATGCAATGGTTTCGAAAGACTCTGTTTCCTATTTATCCTACAGAAATATTCTGGATGGATTCCCTGCTGCTGGCTCCTTGTGAAGTGGCAGTCCAGGCTGAGAGAACCTTTATTCCCGTGGTGCTGGAGTTTTTGGTCAGTGCAGGTGGGGAATGATTGTCCAAACTGGCTCCTTCTGAGCATCCTCCTGCCCTTGCCCTGATCTCACAGATGTGGCCAGGCCAGTGCTCCTGGTGCCAGGAGCTGCTCCCTGCAGCTTCTCCTTTGTTTATACCCAGACCCACAGAACAGACCTTGGTGTCACATTTAGAACGTTTGAATACTTTCCACATAAACACTTGAAGAGCCTGTGAAATAAAATTGCCTTGCATGTGTTCTGAACAAACAATAAAAAGGGATATGTCGAACAAAAAAAGGGGGAGCTGGCCAGTGGGATGGCTGAGCATCAGCCAGGGGTGGCATTGCATTGGGCACCACTTGTTTGGCACATTCTTTTATCATTATTATTGGTTTTCCTTCCTTTTCTGACCTATTAAGCTAGAAAAGTATTTCACCTTTTTCCCAATTCTGTGTTTGGCTGCTGCCAGGTTAAACCACAACACTAATTAGTGCTGTTGCTGAAAAGGCACCTTCTTAACAACCCTGAAAGTGGTGTGGGACAAAATGCAGACCAGAAAGTTTCTTCTGGAGAAAAGATCAAAAAGTGATTTTTTTAATGAAACTCATTCTATTTTTCTTCTGTTTTTTCCATTTTTATATGATTTCACAGCCTGCTAATACCAGCAAAGTTGGCTGTTACATGTCAAATCACACCAGCACTTCCAATCATCTCCCAGGCTGTAATCCCAGTAGTGTATTTCATTTTTATTTACTTTAAACCTTGTAGGCAGATGAACATTACTTTTTATTCTCAGCTCAGAAGAACTGTTGTACGTTACCAAGAAATATTTTTATGCTGTGATTAATGCTGTTACTAGAAAGCAATGCTGTTCCTGCCCTGTCATACAGTCAGGTCAAACAAGAAGCATAAACAATTAAGTAAAAAAACTGTTTCAAAATTCTTCAATCTTAATCTGGGGGGGTTGTTTTTGACCATTTTTATTTCAGTGTCTTTTCCTTTACAGGGAATTTTGAAAATTAACTGGGTTTTAATTCCAACCAGAAAGACACACTTTGGACTGAAATCAAATCTGGAAAAACACATCAGGAAAAGCTGAAACCTAAGCTCTGTGTGCCATCATAAAACTTTTTGCTGCAGCTTCTAATCAGGTGAGACTCCAACTAAAAATGATAGAAATCTTGCCTGTGGAGTTTTGGCTTTGAAAGTGAGCTGTGAACTAAAAAATTTAGAAAAAAATATCAGGGAATCAATGCCAGAAAAACTCCAAGAAAATATTAATGATGGAGAACAGCTCATCTCTTAAAAGAGGTAACACAATGTTGAAGGGAATAAAAACTTTAATAGCATAATTTTACAGGAGTAGTTGTTGAAATTCTGACGTTTTAGGGCATCAAGAAAGTAACACTGTGGCAATTAAGAGTTCAACCCACAAGGATATGTCCTTTAAGGATACTTACGAGGATCAATCGTTGAGCTTCCACATTCTGGTGTCCTCTTAAAAGAGCTGTGTGATCAGGGGGAAGTGTTTTGGGAATTGATGCTAGCCAAGCTATACTCCACCATAAGTTACAATCAGTGGTAATTATTTGCTTAGGATATTTATCTAATATTGCATCCTGCAACCCAGTATTCTCCTCTGTGCAAAAATACCCACTGTTCATTGATCAAGGAGCTCTTTGTGTCTTTTGAATCTTCTGAAGTTGTTTCAGGAATGTTTTGAAATCTGTCCGTCATGCAGAGATGAGCTTCGTGTCCAACCACTTGTTTCAGCTAGGGCTATCAAAAAACAGTTCAACCCCCCCCTTACCTGCTCTGGGACAGAAATGCTCTTCTAGAGTAGTTAATTCCATCAAGTGTCAACTGACAAATGACCTCATGAATCAGAGGGATCTATGGAGACATCAGTGTGGAAGTTGCAAGAGGATTTATCAGTGATAAAAATCTTCTTACTGTGTAATTCAGAGTTCCCTCTGGGAGTTTGGGAGGAGTTTAGGATGTGTGGAGTTAAACCCCCTGCTCTTCCCTTGCCCCATGACTCACAGCAAGGCTCAGCTTCCTCTCCCTAAGGCAAGGCTACTCCAAAACACCACAGGGTGACTCGGGATAAAAGTCCAGTGAACTCCATTTTCAAACCACTGAAGGAAATTGGTCAATGCAGACTCTGTGCCAAATGATTGTTTGTCTAGTTTAATTGTGAATTAAGGAAAGCATAAGTAAAGGTAAGTTATTAAAAACCAAGGAAGATAAAGCAAAAGGCAAAATATGCATCTGCAAAAGCTATTCCACTTGTGTGTATAAATCAGGAGACTGTGTGCTCAAGTGGAGAATTAGGCTGAGTTGCCTGCTGTCATGCATTTAAATTAAGCAGGATTCTAACAGCTTTTTTAAATCTAGCCCTAAGTGTGTTTGGTTTTTTTTTTTTTCCTCTCAGGGAAGAGATCACCTAATCAAAATAGTGCTTTGGAAGGAAGAACAATTCAATACTGAACACAAATGATGAGCTCTAGCTCTGATAAAGACTGCACTGCCCAGGGAAGATTTGTTGCTGTTGGTAAAAGCCTGAAGAGGCTCTTTGCAGCCAAACTGGGAGCAGAGAGGAACCATCCCAAGTGCTAATGGGATGAGTGAGTGGTGTTTCTGACCTTGGGACAGCTGCTGATGGAGGGGCTGCTCTCAGTTGTCCTGTTCTCTCTGCCTTCCCTTGTGCAGCTGCAGAGCTGTGCACAGGTTTTGGTCCAGGTGAGCCCCTGGCTGTCAGCTCAGCAGTGCTCAGGCACAGGATTTCTCCCTGTCAATGCCTCAGTTCCACACAGGGTTCTGTAGAATTCCTCTCCTTTGATCTTTTGAACCGCATTCTAAAACAGGCAGCAGAAATTTCCTAGAAAGTTTTGACCTAATTTCTTGTCCTGTGAAAAGAAAGGCTGGGGTTGAATCAGCTGCTTGGAGGCAGGGAAGGGAAGAGCCTTTCCCCATCCCTGGAGCAGAGAGGTCGTGCTCCAAGCACGGCTCCAGGGCTCAGCTCTCTCATCTGCCCCTTTCCAGCAGTGCTCCTCTACCTCAACACATCATTTTGCCTCTTTGTCAAAACATCTTTCTCTAAACATGGGCTTTCTGTGTGAGCTGGACACACAGAGCATGGGCTAAGTATTTTTGGTACAAAGCACCAGAGCCTTTTGCCTGCTATTGTTGTACCCTACAGACAGCTGAACATCAGAGGGAGCACTGCACTTGTCCTGCAGAGATCAGTTGCTGGCAAGGACTTTAAAAGTGAATTCAGTCTAATTGCTGCATTTTTGAGCTTTACAGAATGGCTAATTTCACTTGACTATTGGGAGGTGAGTTAGTGTTTTTAGTTCTGCAATTAGGAGACCTGAAGTGTCTGCACTGTCTCTGAGAAGAATGTGGCTAAAAAGCAAGCCTGAAATTCTAACTGTATTCTCTTTGCCTGCCCTTTTTTGGGCCTAGAATTTACTGTCTGTGTCTGCTGCAAATCGAGATGCCCTGGCAGCTGGAGAGGCAGAAGATAAAGGGGGAGGCAGGGGTGCTGAGCCCGTGCTGTCTGCATGTTTGTGGGTGCACTTGGGAGAGAAGCAGGAATCTGAAAGAGCTTTTTTGGACACTTTGGGTGGTGAGTGAAGTGCTGGGACAAGTGGGACACGGTGGGGAGGCAGCAGAGTGGGGTGGGAGGCAGTCCTGGGAGTCACAACAAGTCTCCTAGAGGCCATGGGTGCTTTAGAAAGGGATGCAATGTGTCCAGGTATTCCTGACTCTGAGCAAATCAGCTCCTGAGCAATCTCCTTTGATTTACCCTCCTTTGATTTACTTATGTCCTGGGCTGAACTAATCTACAGCACAACTCCATTGTCTACAGCACAGAGCACCAGCTGATAAATCAAACCATTATTTCAACTTCCCTTTATTATTTTTCCTCTTTATTCCTGCTGCCTTTCCCAATGCAGAGCTGAGAATCTGTGGCCAGGTAAACAGAGCCCTCTGCACTTCTGCTGTGGAATGATCTCTTGGAGCCTGCGTGTGTGATCAGCATCTTCAGCCCTTCTCAGCCTCCTGTGTGGCTACACCTATTTATACCCTGTTAGCAGCTTTATATCCTTCATATGAGGAGTTCAAGGCCTGCTAATCTTGCATCATTTGTAGTCCTGTCTAAATTCTGATCTTTACAGCCGCTGCTCTAGAAATGAAAAGATTAATCAAATGCCAGAAGATTACTAGAGCTTCAAACCAGTCAAAATCTGACTGGGAAAACATGTTAATCACTTCTCACTTAACCTGAGCACATACTGCACCCTGTATTTCTCCTCCTGCTCTTGTCACTGATGTTCTGTATAATGAGCACCTCTGGCTGACAGATGCAGAAGAAATTATAGTGCTTTTTGCCTTCTTTTTTTACCAGATATCTCTGTGTTGGTGCTCTAGATACTCTTCAGACATCCTGCTCCAGCCTACACACAGAAAAGGCGAGATCTCCACACCAAAATTCACAGGTAGAAATACAATTTCAGAGAATTATAGAACCATTTGTAAGGTTTACCAAGTACTGCAGAAAAGTAGTAAATAAGTCAAAGAGTAAGGATAAGTTACACTATTCAACAACTAATTTCTTTTATTTTAGTAATTTGAACATAAAGCTGTTTCAGCAACGAGCAAAATTTGTTTCAAGTGTTTTAGTATAAATGCATTTACTTAAACAGAAAAAAAAACCTTGACCTTTATTGCGATTTTGAGCATGTGAATAACAAAAAGCAGCACTTTTCAAACACCTGATTTTTTCAGCAGCACCCAGTGGATTAGTCCTGCTGCAGTTGACAGGATTGCTGCAAAACTGCCCCAATATGGAGCTGAACTCAGAGAAAATCCTGGTACACCCTTTGGGCAGGGAAGGACAAAGAAACAGAAGTTTGAGGGGTTTTTGCTCTTCAGGCATTTGTGCTTGTCCCACAGTACCACAGACCAGTCCATGCACAGTGCCTGACACTGATATCTGACTGTATCCCAGTGTACACTCAATATACAGATAGATCCTCTCTTCTGACTTGTGCCTAAAGACAAAATTGGCAGGAGATAAAAGAGGAAAAGATATTATTGTGTTCTGCTGTTGTTTCCATCAGGTTAACTACTGATACGATCCGTGTTGGTTTTTATTTTCTTTTTCTGCTTTTAAATTTATAGAATGACTCCATTCCCCAGCACGCCTTGTTGATTTGGCCTGGAAAGAGAGAAGTTCCTTTCACACAGCTCTCACACAGCTCAGGTGAGTTTAATGGGCTTCATTCTCTTCTTCACTTTTTGAGTGATTTCATAGTGGGAGTTGTTCCCTCTTGTGGTCCTCTAAGATTATTGATATTTCACTGTTGGGGACCAGAGGAGTATCTATAACTGTGGCTGCAGCTCCTGCAAAACCTGCAGGTTCGTACTGTGTGGTGGCTGGACTTGGGAAAATACTCATTGTGTGATGGGACTGTGTCTAACACCTCTGGATATAATGGTGCTGCCCAAAAACTCTCAGAAATACTTGGGCTGACCACTATTATAAATGCATAATGGAATTTCTGTGATTATGTTATCCAAGTAACTGCAAGGAGAAACATTAGAATGTAGAAGACAGAAAAGTGATGAACAGAAAACCATTTTGTTATAATGAAAATAATTTCTTGTGCTGCTTTTTTCTACTGCAATAAGGGCAGGACTGTGTATGCATAAATCACAGCTTTAGAAGTATAAAGTAAGAGTATGAAGAAAATCTAAGATCAGACTTTTTGGAAAAGAGTCTGTAGGATGGGAAAAATATTCATTGACTTGCAGGAAACAATAAAATGTCCCAAAGAAAATATAGGATCCAATTGATTTTATGTGCCACCATTTGCAATCTATAAATACCCCCGTGGCAAACTCAGAAGATCTCAGTTTATTTGTGACTGGGAAATGGAGACCAAAAGCAGCCTCATATATAAATACAATGGATTTCACAGCCCCAGGATTTATTGTGTCTCCTTCAGCAATGGGGGTTACACACTGAAACAAAGCTGAGCCATAATGGGAAAACTGTCCTGCTTGGGATTTATGAATTTATAAAGGATATAGCCAGTTTTGCTGTGTGATTCAGCAGTAAATCACTGCCTGTGGGTGCCAGAGCTTGCCTTAAGTGGGAAGGTGCTCATGGAAGGACACAGCACAATTCCTAAGCAGCCACTGGCACCAAAAGGGAATAAAGGGAAGAAGGGTGAGCAGAGAACCTGCCCCAAATCCAAAGTGCTCACTGAAGCACAGCACTGGAAAGATAAAACTTCACAGCCAATATTTGGAGAGTTTCTAAATTAGGAAATATTTTCTGTCAGTCTTGCATTTAACTTTGTTTGCCTCACCCTTTCCTCACCTTTTTCTCACTGTCTGCCTGTAGGTAGATTAGGACAGTGCACAGTTCCATGCATGTTTTATTTACCTGGAAATTTAAGCTTCCATTGCTTTATCTCTGTGTTATAAGACATACAGTGTTTGATGATGTGCTGCAGCACCTGTGAATGGTTTTCCTTTTCATAATTGCAGCTGATGTATTCAATTTTCTAAGGGGGGTGGAATGTGTGATGGAAAGAGAGGTTTCCATCCCCAGTGTGACTGTGGCAGGAAGGTTCTGCTCTCATCCTTGCAGAGGATGTGCATGTTGAGAGACAAGTTTGTGAACAGCAGGCACAGGGCTGTGCTGAGGCTCAGATGGGATCAGACTGTGTATCAGACTTCAAATGGGGCATAATCAGGCATTTCAGACTGCTGCTCTTCATGCTCCTGGAGGATTGGCCTGATTTTCAAATGTACCAGGCAATCAACTGCCCCTTACTGATTTCAGTGGGAAGTAGTCAGCCCTCAATGCATCAGAAAAATTGGGCTGGTTACCTAGAAACCTGCATATGGTTTTCAAATCTTTACTCTGGGGTTGTTTTGTTTTGGTGGTTTGTTTTAATTGCTGGAACTAGCCTCTGTTTTCCTCGGCTGCAAATGCTTTTCATACGCTTTTGCTTACTCTGCAAATAGCGGCTTTTTTGGCACACTCGGCCCTGGAAGTGCAGTTGATTAATAAATTTTGTCTTCTCTAGATCTGCCTTGGAGAAGATCTAAGAGTTAAATCTAAGAGGAGTTAAGGAGTTTGGTTTTGGTAAACAAAAGATGGCTTGCCCTCTCTTCTGTTTCTCCAAATTTTCCAGTTAATTTTGCTGCACTGGGAGTCTTGCTTTGGGTCTCAGCTGACAGAGACCCTCTGCTATTGACACAATTTATAACCATTGATGACCACAGGTGGACGATTGCTTCTCCCCTTTTGGTACAACAGGTCCTCTGCATGTTGTGATTCAGCCAAATGTCTGCTGTCCCCTCTCATCCCAGGCAAAATGACCTGCAGGAAGAAAGAGGAGAGGGCAGGAGCAATGATCTGGGAGCAAAAGCAGAGTTTCAGCAGAGGAAGGAAAAATCTCAGCTCTGACAGTCATCATCCCATAGGTGAAGGGCTCTATGCCTCTTTTCCTCTGCCTCCTCCTCCATAAGAGCAAGACAAAAGGGTGCAAATTCTGGAGCAAAGAAAGTGTGACTTGAATATTAGGGATGTTTCTTGCCTGTTGGGGGTTGAGAGAGTGCAAAGTGCTGAAGGAAGGCTGTGGAGGTTTTGGAGGAGCAGTTGAACAAGCAGATTTTGGAACCACAGGGTGTTGTTTGAGTCATTACAGACTGAGGGAAGCTCCATCCAGGGAACTGCAGATAAGAGAGGTCCATAGGGGGCTGCAGCTCCCGTGGGAGGACATGTGGGTAGTCCTGAGCAGAGCAGAGGCTGAGAAGTGCAGCTCTGGGAGCAGGTCCCTAGAGGAAGCAGGTCCCCAGAGGAAGGATGGCAAAGGGGGGGACCATTCCCTTGCAGCTGTGACTGGAGCTGTGATGACTCTCACAGCCAGGTGCTGCTTTCCTTCCATCTGACGCTGGGAATGTCCTGCTCCTCTGACTGACCTGTGCCAAATAATCCACAGGCTGGAAGGAGAGGGAGCAGCCAGGGCTGCTTGTCCTGCCTCTGCAATGAGGGGTCTTTGCCTAATCTCATGAGTCCTTTCCCAGCTCTCAGCACAGAAGCACCATCCACCAAGGCAGCAGAGTGCCACTGAAACTTTGGAAAACAGCTGGAGTTTGCAGGTACTTTCAAACCAAAGATCCAAACAGAGCCCTTATTCCCACAGTAGCTTGGTACATGTTTTTGTAATCAAAACAGTGAAACAGGCTCACAAACAGCCCCTCCTAAGGGCTTTGTGAGGGTCAGGGGTCCTGTCCCTCTTCTCTCAGTCTTACAGCTCTCCACAGCTTTCACCAGAGACTGGGACAAAGAGTGGTTTTTAGGTAAAACTCCCTATTCCTTATTCTTTTAGTAGCTTCCTGTGCTGCCAGGCAGGAGAGGACAAAAGGGATCCCTGCCAGGTCCCCATGTCCCCAGGGCACCTCAGCTGCTTCCAAACCTCTATGCAGAGCCCTGAGCAGAGGTTTTGTGCAGCCATTGTGACACTAATGCTGTGAGAGATGCTGCTGATACCAGTCTGAGACAGGAAACATGTAAGGAATTAGAAACAGACTCCCCTGAAAGAAGCAAGACAACAGGATATATTACAATATCAATGTGCTTGACAGGTGGAATTTATATATCACATAGTGAAAGAAGCTGTTTGGTGAGTGATACATTTCATATTAATATATATAAATCATTCACTTGGAGAAGAATTGGACTCTCTGGGCAAGTAGCTTAGCTACTGCATCTGACATGCTGCCTGTTAAAACAGATATATTCATTTATGAATCTGATAATCATTACCTACTTCTTGTATTTATTCCATGGTAAAATTCAGAGTTGGATGCATCAGTCATAGCATCTGACAATATTCTGTGTCTGTTACTGGCTTGATTATGTTATTCCAGTGTTGCAGGATAGTTAATAGTCCCTAGTTAATCAGAGTATCTATTGATTAATATATATTCCCATTAAGGTAAATATAAATCATAATAAATTAGATAATATAACCATAATAAACCTGCTGTATCCAGTATGTAACACACTAAATCAAAATTAGCAATTACTAATTGAAATTATATCCCCTAGTATCACATTGTATAAATCAAAGGCATTTCTCTAAAATCCATGCATCATTCAGAAGATTAATCCTCTGGCAACTGTAAATGTTTTTCTACTCCATTCATTTGGCTAAGCAGGATAATGGTAATAGCCTTGAGGTTAAGTACACAGCACTATGTTAGAGCTGGCTGTTGCCACAGGTGCCCCTCTTGCCCATCCCACTGCTGTCCCTGGGCATGCCCAGGGCACTGCACCCACCACCAGCTCCCAGGGCTGAGGGGAGATTTTCTCTGCAACGTGCTTGGAAGGCTTCTACCCTGTGGAAGGACCCTTTTGGGACACAAAGGGCACAAAAACAAAGGGCTCACCTGGAAGAAACATTGGGGACTTGGGCGATCCCAAACCCACTGAGGTTTTCCTCTTCCTTCCTTCCTGCTTGGAACTGGAAAGACTTGAGAGGGGTATTTTGAATTTCACCTCCACCATCCCAGGGAGTGGAAGGAGGCACCGTGAGGAGCTGCTGTGCCCTGAGAGGGCAGGGCAGTGACTGAACAGCTCTGCATGGACCCAACAGCCTGGCGTGGACAGGCCTGAGTGGGGGATGCTGCCGGGGTCCCCAGAGGGGATCTGGAGAGAAATGCCCTTTGTGAATGATTTTGGAGTGTATTTCTGTAGGGATCACCCCTGCCCTGTCAACAAGGGTCTGGAGAAGCTCCATCCTGCAGCCCATGCAGTGGGGGAAGCACTGATGGCCATGGGGTGAGCACAGGGTGAGGAGATGCAGGTGAGACAGCCCGAGCTCCCTTCACTTGCAGCAGCCTCACAAAATGTCCTCACCACGCTCAGAAACCCAACGGGAGGTTACACAAACCTCTCCTGCTTACTTTGCACTTTCAAAGCAGAGGACTGGGCACCAGTCCAAACCCATAATCTGTGTGAGGGCATGTCACAACAAATAGGAAAGGGATAATTAGAATTTTATGAAGTGGCTCTCTATAATGCTACCTACTGTTTACTTACCACCAATTTTAAATTTAGCAACTGATGCAATTTTAATACCAATTAAAAAAAACCTCTAAGAAGCTCATGTTTGCTCGTAGTTATGTGTGTTTTTAAAATAACCCCATTTTCCCAGTGGGACCAATGTGTGTGCACGTGTGTGTGTGTCTGCTCATAAAACGGTACTGAAAAGTATGAGAGCATAGGAATGTGGCTTAGCAGACAATAACTCTTGATTTCATTGTTTCAAGTCTTGTGTTTTTTCTAAAAGTCAAGGAAAGTCCAGTTCACTTCAGAGAACAGAAGAGAATGAGCCATTCCTGGGCTTTCTAGCAGTGTGGGAGAAGATCCTCATAACAGGTAAATCTCAAAGCAGCACGAGATGGAATGATTCCTTCATTGTGTTTGATCACAGCTGTGTCACTTAGCTAGAGTGGTTTTCTTTTACCCCAGGCAGGACACTATTTCAGTGGTATCTCACACCACTACATGGTGTCCAGAGACAGTAATTTGACATATTGTTTGGAAAAAGCAGTGCTTTAGCAAGGCAGTACATTTTACATTATTGATTTGTTGTAGCTAATAGAGCTGCATGGATATCCTTATCCATGGGCAGATCTGAGAGTATTAATCTACTCACACAAAGATTTGTGTTAAAAGCCAACACAGAGAATGTAGCTCAGCTCTTGGGCAATTTGATATCTGATCACCACTGAGGCTCCCAGTGCACAAACAGAGCCACAAGGCAGGGGCAAGGCAGCCTCCGCTGTGTCCTGCCAGGAAATCACCCCCTTCTTCCAGCCTTAGCACACTGGTCCTGGGCACTGCTCTCTGCTTCTTACAGCACTTGAAGGGCCATGGTTTGAGGAGGAAGACAGGGAAATCCTGTGTCAGACAGAAGGGCTGTAAATCATGGGCTAAATTATCCTTGAGCATAAGCTGGCAGGGATACGGAACAATTCAGCTTCAGGTATTTAAATCCAGTTCTCCCACCTATGAGAACATTGCCCTGCAAAGTGTTTGCCCTGCTCTCAGAAGGAATTTCTCTGTGCTTTCTCCTTCCTATAGCAGGAGTGTGGACAGCTCTGTGTCACCTGTGTGCGCGTCTCTGGTGTGCCAGAGTTAAGGCTGAGTGGTTTAAGGAGTTGACTTGTGCCAAAGGTAACCCCAATAGACATCATCAAGGTCCAGTCTGTTCATGTAAAAAGCCACACATCCAAACACTGAGTTATGTGCAGAATCTGACAGCATTGCTTCGTAGTGCTCATGTTTAATAGTTTAATATGTGTAATAGGTTCTCACTCTGTGGACAGGGTGAATGGTGAAATGGATTCAGGTCTTTTTATTTTCTTTTTAGCTTGTTATTATCTAGAGGAAAAAACCACTAATTACTAGAAGCTAATAGCTAGTGTGTTACTTATCCTCTTAATTAGTACCCTAATTATTAAGTGTGGTGATAACCACCAGTTAGAACATATTTGCTTTTTAAGACTTTGTTTATCTGTCTTCCCACTCCCTCTTTTTAATGACACTGATACCAGCAGAGTTGCTGGAAAGGGAATACCAGTAATTTCCCCCTGGGAAGTGAGTCATTTTGAGTCTCCTGAACACTGCTATGATTTTCATTCTGTTGTAAAATGCTTTTCACCTTTGAACTGCTGGCTCATGCTAGATTCTGATATTAAAGTGCTAACATTCAAAGCTGTGAGGATGAACTCAGGGCAGCAGAAAAGGTCATCCCAGCAGCACAGGAGCTCACTCAGCTTCAGCCCTGTGGGAGGCTGGAAGGAACAACACAATCTTCAGCTGCCCATCCCTAAATCCTGGGGTGTTCAGTGAAGGATTGCCCATTGTACCTGTCTGAAGTCATGGTGTCAGGCTGGGATGTGGCTCCACTGACCATCTCCTGCTCTCCATCCTTTGCAGTGGGAGGATGGAATTTCTGGGTGCTGCCACCCCCTGTGTGTGCTCTGAGCCCAGCACCCCTGCCACAGCAGGTGTCTGTTCCAAGTTCATCCTTGCTCAAGTGAAATGCCAGGCAACTACATGTGAACTCTTAATAAAAGAGTTGTTTCAGTAGAGAATTAAGTGTAAATACCTGCCAAAAATCCTCTATTGAGGTGATTGGTATAGATGAGCCACTGCCAGAAGTTGTAATACAGCATTTTTATGGAGTCTTATTAACTTTTTCCAGAGAGTGGCACATTGGAAGTGACTGAAGCCAGTGATTTAAGATATGTGGCAGAAGGGAAGAAAGATCTCTTGGTTACTGAGCACAGTGTATGGCTGGACATGGGCTGGAGGTGCTGCAGCACACCAGAAAAAGTGCTCTCCTAGCTGTAAAATCTAATGGAAGGAGCAAGACATGCCTGCTCCTTCTGCCCTTGACTCTTGGCAGTTGGGATTACAAAGTGCTGAAGGGATGTGGATTAGAAGAGCTGTGTTAGCTGTATGTCCAGGCACTGCTCCTGTGCCCTCATTAGCATTCACCATGCTGCACACTGATTTGACATTGTTTCTGCCCCGAGGAGCTTGAAACCTAAAGGCAAAACCCCGTGACCATCTGAAATCTGAACATTTCAAGGAAAGCTCTGAAGGAAGGATTCATGAGACTGAGAGCAAATACATTTCTGTTGCCTTGTCAGAAGCAGGGAGCAGGCAGGGAACAAACAACTGGAGTGGAGGAGAAGAATAGTGAGAGAGTCCCAATTGCTGTCAACTTGATTCCAGCCCTGTTCACCCTGACAGAGCCTTTGTCAGGGAAGGCTTTGCTGATTTACACCTATCTAAGTGAGAACATCCTCCATGCTTTTATCCAACCCTGCACAGCTTGTATCCAGCTGCTGCTGGAGTGGTTTTAACCCCCTGCTCCTTTTGCCTTTATGGGTGCACAGGGAGCAACAAGCAGCAGCACAGCCAGGCAGGATGGGCAGGGAGCTGCTGCTGCTTCTCCATGCAGGGACACACTTGGAAGAGCTGCAGGGGTTCATCTGTGCTCCTGCACACCACCTGAAGCTGGGTGCAGGTTTTTCTGAGCAGTGATGACCTTCCATGTAAGCAGCTTTTCCTTTGGGGTATTCTGAGCTACCGTGAGCGCTTGGTTTGTGCTGTGAAGTGCAGGTTGTCAACCCCATGACCAAAAAAAGATTTTTCTTGTTCCCTTCTGATTTTTAGCTGTAAGCTCTGTTATTGGCAGTAGAAAATTTTGGTTTCCTTGAAAGACACTCAGCCTGGGGTGGGTGGGGGTTTCTTAGTGGAAAAAAATATGATCAGCACTTTCTGATTCCAATTCTTGGCAGTACTGCAGGAGACAACAGGCTTCAAAAGCAGCTCCGTTTCCTGGGCTGGTTTATAAATGTCTCTGTAGCTACACTCATAGCATTGCATGTTCTCTCTTTTTTTGCCTTTTTGTTTTTTCTTTTTTCAGCTTTCTTCTGCAGGAGCAGTGCTGCAGCAAGAGATGGAGATGAAGGAAAACTCTTTGTCTTGAGGGTTTGGCTCCTGCTGTCAGGGTCCCACCACCCAGAGGGGACCCAGCTCTCTGAGCACTGATCACTTGAGGCTCACCAAGAGTCAGCAGAGTGTTTTGTAGGGTCACCACGTGTCCCACTGCCAGGTAAATTCCATTTGTCCATCTTGCCTGGGAGGCTGGGCTGCCCTGGAGTCTCCCACATGATGAATTCTTACAGACTTCTCTCCATTCCTGCCTGCAGCAGTTAAACTTTGGCTTTCAAATCTATTTTTTTGCATCCATGCAAGGATTTCTGTGCAGTGATCAGAGGAGCTTTCAGCACAATTTATTTATTTATTATTGTGCTCTAAGACCTTTTTAAAACATTATGTACACTGATAGGAAAATGTGTGATCACTTAAAATTGAAAGCTGCCTGTTGCTGTTAGAGCATTTTAAAAAAATTAATGATTACTGGGGTGGGGACTTACAGCACAGTGCTTTCTAATTTTGTGTTCATTTTATGCTTTTTTAGCACAAAAAATTGTGTGCAACTGTAAGATGTTGGCTCACAGAGAATTAGATGTGCTGAAGCTGCCCCCTGATGTTTCCTGATGTTGCCACACTCAAGGCCCCTGTGTGACATCTGTCTCTGAGCCTTTCTTGTCACTGTCCTTATAAATGGGATCATTTATAGAATATCAGGGATAGAGAGCCCTTCCAGGTGTGATCTGCTCAGAGTTGCCTCAGGTTTCATAATTATTCACAATACTGGCCCATGGACAGGAGATAGCTGCTGTGTGGAAATGCCAGGAAAGTAATTTCTGGAATTGTGCTGCTCTGTGCATTCAGCATTCCCTGGGAAGGAGCCTCTATTGGCACAATTCCCTTTCACAGGGCTCTTGCCCTTACTGGCCGCTGGCAGAAGTGAGTTCACAGATATCTGTACTTTGCACTGGGTTTCTTTCCCTCTGAGCCTGAGAGGTGCAAGGAAATAAAATCATGAAATTGTTCCAGCAGCAGGAGTCCAGTGAAATGGGTAATTGTCACACAATGTAAAGGTGTTTGAAAGAATGGAGGAAAAAATAATCTAAATGTTCTCCTTTTTCTGGGCAAATGTATTATTATTTATGAATAATTTTTGCTGTTGAAGGGAAGTGTAAGATACAATCAGAGAGACCATAAAAATGAAATGTATAAAGTGTTATTTACATTATATTGGAGGAGAAGGAATCCCTGGCAGGAAAATGCTGGTTTATTTAAATACAAAATCAGGTTATTCAGAATTGCATTCTTAGAATAACTGCTGTACAAAATGCAGTCCATAATTCTTCCTGCAGTAGAAATATGAATCCTGGTGAGCGTGGCTAAGACTCTAAGTTTTGTTTGTATCTCCACACCGTGCTGGTGTCTGGGGTTGGGGCTATATTCTGCTGCAGCAGGAGCTGAGCAAACCCAGAGCTGAGTGAGAGGCAGTTTTCTGAGAGGTTTGCTGTCCCTACAAAGGGTGAGAGAAGCAGTGAGAGCACAGCAGCCAGCCCTGGACACTGGGGAGCATCCACAGCCCAACCCCCTGGCCAGGAGCTGGCACTGCCTTTCTTGCTGCTCTTAAAGAATAGACACATTTTTAATGAGGTTTGCTACTAATTGTCAACATTCAAAGGTTCATCACTACACCAAGGCATGAAATTGTCCCTGCAGATCCTCTCCGGGCTGCCAAGCTTGTAGGAGTGGGGTTGTGTTTGGGATGTTTCCTGCTCTGTTTATCCATCCCTTTCTGGTTACAGTGCCAGAAGCAAGATCTGGAGAGCTCCTTTGCATCTTGGAAGACAAAGATAGCACAAAAAGGAGAAAAATACCACATTTCTTAGTTCCCAAGATGCATTTGGAGACTGGCGTTGCTGGACTTTGTAGGTAGATGCCTCACCTGATTTGTAGGATGGATGATCTGTAAAGAAAGTTTTTGCCTTTGCTGTTACAGTCTGTCAGTAGTGGAGCATGAACAGGCACAAAATGTCATAACCATAAGATTTTTGCACTTCTATATTTTACCATAAAATTGACTGCTTTCTCAGATTGGAGAGACTGGACTGTGCTGAACAGATTAGGGGCAACCCTTTACATCCATTAAAGAGATGAGCACTTAAAAGGGGGTTGTAGTGCTGGAAATTCTGCCCAGAAAAAGATAACTGTGGCCTTGAAGAACATTTTCTCATCTCTTCCTGTTGACAGAAAACCAGCCCAAGCAATGTGAGCATATCAGATCCCTGCCAAGGGCAAATCATTGCTTAAAATCAGCTCAAACCTGCTCTTTCCACTGGGAAAGGGAACTCCTGCAGAACTGCAGACTTTGGTGGGTGCTTTCTGCTTTTCATGACAAATGACAGCTCCCAAGAAAAGGAAAAAGCCTTGGATTGGAAGTCTGGGTTTTGATAAAGATGCTGAAGTTTTAGTGAAAGCTGGAGAAAGTTTTATGTTCTGACACAGCAGGACAGAAGCACGAGGAGCAATCAAGGACTGTGCAGAAGGAGGAACTGCTTTAGAAATGTCCACAATATTTGTTTCCCTTGACAGTCTGCTGCTTCCTCAATCCCTGCCTTGATGTGTTCAGGGGGAAATTCCAGCTGCTGTTCTGGGCTGCCTGCACCCCCCTGTGTGTGTGTGTAACCATGCCTGGGAAAAGAATAAAGGGAAAAGCACTTTTGCTTTCCATTTTAAGAGCAGTTCCTCCTTCTGAATAGTGAAATAAAGGTGATGGATGAAAGACAGTTCTGTGTCACAACTTCCTGAGCCACAGACAGGAGATGCTCAGACCCTCTGGATGCCCAATTTTCATTGTGAGGCTGAATGTCACAGTCAGCAAATATCTTAAAGAAAGGTCTGGAGAGATGAGGAATCCTGGATTTTGTTCTCTCAGGAAACGAGATTCTGAGTGGCCCCTGTATAAGGCTGCCTATAATGAAAGGTCTGCACAAAACAAATGCAACAGTACAACTCCTTTTTACCATTGCAGCACCCCACACAGAGCACAGACCTTGTGAATAATTGGCACAGTGATATATCCCCAAATTCATGGTATTGCACAAAGTTTTTCACTGGGAGAGTAAACACAGGGGATGTGTTATCTGTCAGGGGTGAGAGGGGACAGGCAGGCTCAGAAGCTGGAAATCTGGAGCAGTCCCTCATGTGAGCAATGTCTGCAACCCAGGGAGAAAATGAAGCACTGCCAAGTGTTTAACAATCATTCATTTTATTCCAGCATTACTCAGGGCCTGTAACTCAGTGAAATATTGTTTGGAAAACCAATTGTTCAAATGGGTGTGGATATAAAACCAAAGAAAATGCTGCCCTTGGAGGCAAGGCCATAGTCCCGAGTTTCAGTTAGAGGAAAATAAATAGTAACTATTACTCTGCAGCCTTTTGAGAGCTTTTTGTGGTCTTAAGTCCATGAATGACTGTGGGGGGAATAAAGAAGGAAAAGGTAACATGCTTAAGATAAAAACAAGCTCTAAGTGATTTCTCTTCTAATTTTGGCTCAAGACTCCTGCTGAGCCTAAATTAAACACTGTGGTATTGGAAAAAAATCAAACTGGTTGTTTGGGGTTTTTTTTTGCACTTGTTATTTTTATTTTTCATTTTGTCATTTCTAGATTTTTCTGGGACCATCTGCTAGTCCCTGCTTATATGACCTATGAGCTGTGGGATTTCTTTTGGTTTTTTAAAGCTCATTCTTTCCAGAGTTAAAAAGGTTCTGGTTACTTCAGAGACAGGAGTCAGACCTTGCTGTGTATTGTTCACAGAATGCACCCAGAACTCTTCAGGCTCAACAGTTCCAGGACACCCTATAAAGTTCCTTGGAGGAGGTTGCTTGATGGCAGAATGCACAGGAATTAAAGGAGAAAAGGTCTGGGTGATTTGTATGGTTTGAAAACCTCTGGACTTAGTAATGGAAAAAAAATCCTTTGAAAATCAAAACAGAACTTGGGAATTTCAGTTTAAATCAGCCTGAGAAGCCATGAATTGAGTCATCAGTACTGAAATGTGAGTCGCCTGTTTGCCAAAACATGCAAAAATGTCTGTTCTGTGTTAGAGCAGGGATTAACCAACATCAGATCTGAACAACTGGCAGGTCCCATCAACACTTTCAGATAGCACAAGTGGAGATAAATACTTAAACTGAAACCTGAAAGGAGGAAGTTGAGGCTGCTCCTCATTTTCCCCATGGACCATTGCTTTACTTGCTCTCAAGTATATAATCATTTTATCACAATCAAGCTTTTCAAGTTTTCATTTTTTAACATTTAATCTGCTTTGAAATTTTTCAAGATGGACTTCAAATTGAGTTTGGTTTTGGTATTCTGAGAGCAGCATGAGGAGTTCATATAATAATACTATTTAAAATGATTGCCAGCTTTTTTACTTTGGAGGCTTTTACAAAAATTCCAAATCACTACTTAAAAGTGCAAATATTTACATTTATAGATGAAAATCTGGCTATAGTTTTTATTTTGCAGACCACATTTCAGAGCCAAGACATGAAAGAAATGGATTCCTGGGCTGCAGAGTCAGGTTGGTTTATTTCTTGCTAATAAATTTCTAACAGTGTGCATGTTTACTGAGATCCTCAAAACTGGCCTTTTCTGTGAAGGTTTGGAAGATCAGCTGTCAGGCTGTGCTTTAGGAATACGGTTGTGTGTTTTATTTATCCTCAGTCCAAGAAGATGCTGTGGGCGGGATCCCTGCCCATGGCAGAGGGATAGAAATAGATGGTCTTTAAGGCCCCTTCCAACCCAAATCATTCTGTGATTCCATTTTGAGCTCACAAAATGGCAAAGTCCTAATCTTTGTGATTATTTGGGGGTCATATAGTTAATTTGTCACTATTTCTATCCAATTAAGTACAAACTGATATGCTGAGTGGAATTATAGGGAGGTTTTTTTGTCTTTAATTTTTGGTACCAATGGTGTGTGTGTGTGTGATAGCTCAGTTTGGAGAGTGAGTATCTAGATGAGTAAGCAAACCTGTCCTCTTCCTTTTTCTAAAATTTTCACCCATCTGACCATTTTTATCTTGGAGAAAATGGGAAGAAAGAGAAAATCTCCCCACTGAGCTTTAAAGACTGCTGGTGAAACAACCAGTCCCACTGAGCAGAGTTATCCTCAGTGAGTGGGTACATTTGAAAGGTTATGAACTAAAAGGAAAAAGCAAAGTCCTAAATTGGATTGCTGGCAGCAGCTCCTCATGTTTCACTTAAGCCACTTTAGTTAAAATTACTTTCCTTTTTGTTTGCCAGGAAAAACAAGATGCTTTGTTTAAGTTCATTACCTGTAATAGTTTATAAGTAGGTGGGTACTGAGCTATGCTGTTTTCTGTGACCTGGGCTCTGGGATGAGAGCACTGCTGTCTGCAAGTTGCCATCCTGCTCCTGTTTGGGTGCAGAGCACCCAGCCCTGTGCACAGACTCTCTCTGGGCTTCCCTTTGTGCCCTCTCTGTGCTTGGGTACCTCAGCAGCTGAATAGAATAGAGCAGAAATGCTTTTTTCTCCCACTTGCTTTTATCCTTTGCTTCTCGGTGTTAGGCACAACTGAGATGTTTCTCTCTTGGGTCATGAATGAGATGAGACTGAAAGCACAACCATGGGCTGTGCTGACCATGCCTGGTGCCTGTAGAGATGTAGGTGGGGGTTTTGCTATTCCCTATGGCTGCAGTGGACAAAATGCCCAGTTATCACCTGCGTGGACTGATGAGCCCACAGAACACAAATATTCTGCACCCTGTTCGTCCCCTGCCTGAGGCTGGCTGGCTGCCTGGTGGACACCAGGCTCTTTGGGATGCTTTTTCACAAGGATTCACTCCACACCAGGACAAGGTCCTTTCCTTGTAGGCAGGTCCAACCCAGATGTTGCTAGAGATCTGGGACTTGTCCCAGATTGTCACTAAATAATGGCTTTTCTGAGGAATAAAAGCATTTCTAACTCTGCTCCTGGTTTCCTTGGCCACATCTGGTTTGGCCTGGGTGCAGCCACACTGGAGGTGCTGCTGTGGGTTCCTGCAGGGCTGTTCCTGGGGAAACAGAGCCAGAGGCACCTCACTGATCCCAAGGAACCCTCAGGACACAAGGGGGGTCCTGCTGTTGGGCATTAATCTCATTTCAGAGCAGAATAATTGAGAGGACAGAGTATGACAAGGAATGAGGGAGGGTTAAAGAGCAACCCCTGTAAAAAGGGTATGAAAAACTTGAGGAAGGCACATCCAAGTGCTCTCTTGGGCTAAGAAGCAGTCCAGCCTCATCCAGAAACTGTAAATAATATTGCCCCCAGGGTTCTGCTGCTCAAGCAACAGCACAATAAAATCCTTTCTGCAGACCAGGGGCTGGATTTGGACGCTGGTGTTATTGCAATTTCCAGAAAGTTTAAAGTTTAAGGACTGCAAAGACAGTGGGAACTCAGCAGTTTGGCTTCTCCTGGTGCCTGCCTCAAGCCCCCCAAACTCAGGAACTGGGACTGGGGGCCAGAGCAGCCCCAAGCCCTCCCCAGCTTACACAGGGGCCAGATTCTTTATATGAAAAACACAACAAAACAAAACCCCACAAAGCAAAACAAGTAAAGTTGCTGCTTTAAGGGCTTTTTCTTCAGTTTTAGCATCCACTAAATGACTGGAATGGGCTTTGTAGGCAGACACATGAGGCACACTGTGGGTGAGGATTAAGCAAGCCCAGTTTAATCCTACAAGGAGCAATCAAATGTGGAAACACCCTGTCCTTTCCCCCTGGGGGACATTCAGTAAGCAGCGGTGTTCAGAGCAAGCTTTGTTGTTGGCTGGAGCCACCTCCTTGCTGGTTTCCTCATGGTGCAGGAGTTGATGCAACCCTGCCTATTAACTTTTTATTTTATGTTCTGTATATTTTTATTATGGAAGGGAGTAGGGAAACCAGTGTGCTTGGCTAATCAGGTTTATTTATATCCAGCCTTGGTGTTGCCATTATGACTGGAACACACACAGTAAGGAACTGGGATCTTTTGCCTTTTTTTGAGAAAAATACCAGGTATTTGAGGCAAGTCGGTAGGGGACATGGTGAGCAAGTTTTATTTTAGAAATGTCACTCTGTGCTACCTGGAAATTGAAAACATCCATTCCAGGTATCTTTGAGCATTTGGAAATTATTGTCACCTGAAATCTCTGACCCGGGTTTCACACAGAAGGCAAAGTGAGTAACAGTAACTAAGTGAAAATGAAAAATTAATTGTCTTTTTCTCCCTGGAGAAGAGATCCATTCTGCTGGAGCTGGATAACACTTGCAAGCTACAAAGCTTCTTTTCATTAGAGAAATGAAAGGCTCATCATCCCTAGAGCTCTTAATTAGGCACCTTTTGCCATTCACAAAAATCTGGGTCTCGGCTGCCAACTCCTATTTGTTTTAAAAATTGATTCATTCTCATCAGTTCCTTTGTTGGGCAGCAGAAATGGATAAACCCAATGAGTCCAAACACTTTGGAAAGTGTCAGAAGTTTAATGCGATCAGCGTGGCCACGCCAAGCTCAGAGAACAAGCGTGCAACAATGCTTTGGTGCCAAAGGCTCACAGAGCAATAACAAAAACCATGTTCAAAGCAGAGAGGGCTACAGAGGAGAGGGAAAAAAGTACATGTGGAGCATCTGCTCCCTGCAGACCTATATGGCACTCTTTCATTTCTGGTGGCCATTAATCCACAGGAATTATGTACCAGTTGGGTAGGGAGGGTCAAAATCAAAGTGCTTGGGTTTAAAAATACTCAGGCTGAATGGGTTTTAGTGCAGGTTTTCTGATGAGGAGTGGTTTAAACCTTTTGTTTAAAGGAGATGAAATTTATTTTTCCCCACCACCTGAAAATAACGTCTCTTAGGTGTTGAATATAAATTTAAACTGAGACCAGCTGTGTTTGTAAGGCTTCCTTTGAAGCATTTCTAAATATGCTAATATTCAATATCTGTTTACAAGGCTTTGATTTCATGCAGGAAACAACTGCTTTTGTACAAACATGTAAATGTATGTAAGAATGCAGGTATTTGCATATAAATGTGTCCTCTTCATTGTTTTCTTGTTTAAAAAATCTCAACCAGCCTTGAGACAGGAACACAACAGTACCCATCACTCCTGGGACCTGCCTGACTGGAGCTCACCAGTGAACCCAAGCAAAGCTGGTGCAAGTCCCACCATGCAGGAGGCTGAGCCCTCCAAGAGTGTGGCTGCTGCTTTCCAGGCTGAGGAGATTCTCCAGTTTCCTGCATTTTCAGGTTTGGATGATCTGTTCAAGAGGTAGGACTAAATATACAGAAAGTTTTTTTGCAGAATTTGGTGTAAACACTCCAGGTTTTTTCCAAAACTTCTCTTTTAGGCTTAAAGCTACTATAAAATTGTTCTTTGCATGGTTAGAGGGGCAAATGGCCCATTTTTAATCAGTGTAGTGCATTTTGGAAGGTAGATACAGGGAAAGGTAAAAATTTATCTTGTGTGGAAGCGGTACATTCCGGGGAGAAAGAGTTTTAAATAAAGGCCAGCATGATTAGAGGAAAAGGGTAGATATAATTGATTGAAAGTCTTGCAGGAGTAGTTTTCACACTGATTATCTGATTGCCTTTTCAGTACATACATCTTTCTCCCTAGAAGTGGTGCCAGTTTGAGTCACTGCTTCCTGTGCTTTGTGGCTGCACAGGTGAGCTGTGGTGGGAGAAAGCCCCAGAGAATTTCCTCCCATGCACAGGAAGGATTGCAGGCCCTGTGTTAGATGCATGATGAATTCCTGCAAGCTTCCTCAGCCAAATTATGCCAACACTGGTGTCTCAGCTGTCACTGTGGGATTTTATCATCTTTTTTTCTCAGCCAGCTAGAGAAGTTGTCAACAGAAATATCAGTGTATTAGAAATAGTTTAAGAAATTATAAAAACGCTCACCTCCTGTATTTCTGTGCCCATTTGTTGTTGCTGCTGGCATTTACATGAGATCCAGCACAAACACCTTTATTTAGTTCAGTACAGTAAATTTTGCTTTTTAGTTCCTTCTCCAAAGATAAACAGGTCTCACTCCTATTTTATTGATTGAAAGTTGAAATTTCCATAACCACACGGAGAGTCTTGCTGACAGAGCAGTGTAAGCAAATTGTCTTGGAGGTACTCCCTTCCCAGAGGATGGGATCGAAGAGGATTTATGGAAGAGCTTCACACAGAAAGGAGTTTTGCTCTTTCCCACACGTAGACAGTGCTGACCATGCCCAGTTCAGATTGCTGAGTGAGATCATGGCCATTGCCAACAGGGCACGTGCAGCATTTCATGCACACATTTTTGCCCAAGGTTACAGGACTCCCTGCAGTCTGTATTTGCTTACAAACATGAGGGATGATCCATGCACATACTCTGCATTTGCATTAGATCAGCTGCAATTTGCAGCACAAGTTTTTTTGGGTGATGACAGTGAAAACATTAAACACCAGGGCCTGCTGGAGCTGTGCAAAATCCAACAGAGGCGCCCTGTGGGCTCTTAACTTCCTTATTTGCACTGTAACAATCAGCTTGGGTCTCCACCTGTGGAAATACAGAGTGAAACTGCTCAGAAAAGCTGTTTCATCTGGTGGTGTAGCAGGGCCAGGCATCCACTGGTGTCAGAATAAAAATGTGGCATGTTGTGTTCAGCCAGACCTGAGATGAATTTTGAAAGTTGCTCAAGCTTGGAAAGCTTTAGCTGATTTGGGAGGAGAAAGAGCTGCAGAAATGCTCAGCAGCCACTGCAGATTTCACTCTTGTTGAGCAACACAGGATTAACAAATTTTGGGCCTGGGAGAGGGAAATCATTGAGGGAGAATATGAACCATGCAAAGCTTCTTGTCTGTATCTGGGCAGTGGACAGCTCCAGTAAACCACTGAGGAGCTGGCAAAAGAGTATGAAAACCTGCAGTTGTTTCCTTTTCCAGCAGGTTTGTTTAACCCCTGACAGAAACACTCCAGTAAAGGGGAAGGGTCTGGCCACAGCTTCAGTTTGTGAATTTTAATCAATCTCAGAGCAGCTGGCTCAAAGCTGTGTTTCAGTTGACAATAAATCATGTTTTGGACCTGTTTTTACCTTTCCACCTGAAATTAGGACACTCAGGTTACCCCTGCTAGTGACTGGGAGAGCCATGGTGAGGGCACACATGAGCAGAATCTGAATTCCAGTTTTCCCTTCTCTGTGCAGCACTTCCAGAGCTCCAACACTTGCAAACAGCTGTGTTAACACATCTGGAATGGCTCCTGTGGGGATCCATCCTGTTGGGGAGCCCTCTGCAGCTCTGGGGCTCAGCCAGCCATGAAACCAAGTGAAAGAGCTAATTCCTGGCAGGAGGGCACTGCCACTTGTGCTGCTTTGCTGCGACAAACAGAGGAAGTGGTTACAAACCTCTGTCAAATCTTCCCATTTCACTCAGCTCCAGTAATTATTGGCAGGTCTAATTGCCACCAGATGGCTGTATTTTAGTGTAGGACAGCAGCAAAGACCCCAAAAGCTTCTGTAAATGCACAGGTTTTACCTGGAACCTTGGGAAGGCAGAGAACAGCACTGATTGAAATCTCACAGAAATCACAGCATCAATTAGGCTGGGAAAGACCTCTGAGATCATTGAGTCCCACCTGTGACCCAACACCACCATTTCAACCAGACCAAATAATGATTTCTGAAACCAGTGGGAGTTTTGCTGACAGATACCAGATATTTCAGCATTCTAAAACCAGCCACAAATCAAATTGGCAGCACTCAACTAAACAGGAGGAGGAAGGAAAATGTGTTAGGGAGGGGAAAACAAATGCTCCATTTACATAACAATAAAACTCTATATATAAAAAAAGAAGCAACCTGACAGTGTGAAATACCTTGCAGTACTGCTTGCTCAGGGCAGCATAATAATGCCTGACTGAGTAATCTCAGCTGGGAGATGTGATGTGGTGGGAGATGCAGAGGATGTGTTTAATCACCCTTTTTTTTTTTTTTTTTTTGCTAAGTGAGTCAGATAAAAGACTATGTGAGAACCATAGTCAGAGGAAGGAAGTTATTGTCAGTCCTGGGCCTTGAAACTGAATGAGTTTACATTTTTAAAAGTTTCATACATTACAGCCTTCTGAAAGATTCATTGATTCAGGGATCCTAAACCAACAGACAAGCAACGCAGTGTTAAAGGACAGTGCTGGAGAGGGACGTACAGTCAGACTCTGCAGCTGTGGGAATGTGGCCACAAGATATTGATTTTGTAGAGTCCTGAAATGATTTGTGCCCTCTACCATCTCCATTACTGCTTTAAAACAGAGTCTGAAAATGCCTGTGTTTGGAAGAAGCAATTCTGTGCCAAATTTCCCTGGCAAATCCCATCACTCACTCCAAGAGAGGAGAAGTTGCTGAACTCGCACATGCAGGGAAAGGCAGTGAATTACAGAGGTTTGCAGCCTCATGTGGAGAGAAAATTGCAGGATTCATAAAGCAGTAGCTGGAGGAAGTGTGTACAGATGCTTCAGAGGCCTCTTGTGCAAACAGACACCACCTTAACTCACAGATTTAGAAGCAGAATTAACTTTGTTCTTCAGCACTGCTTCTCTTAACTGCTTCACTGCCATCACAGATGCTACTGGAACACCTTCTGGGCTGCCTTTTTCTGTAGAATTGAGTCTGATCTCTCCCCCAGATTAATCCCCTTCAGCAGCTCTCACTGGACCTGGTGCCTGGACCCTGGTACCTTCTTCTTTAACTTCCAGTCTCTGACAATTTACTGTTTTCTTAATATTTCATCTTGGACTTGTAGGGTAGTACCTAACAGACCTGACTATCTGCACTTGATTTTACACCTTTGTTTTTCAATTTAGACACAGCTGACTCTGGAAGGGATTTATTACAGCATGAAATACCTGATTCAGCAGGGGTAACATCACATAGTGCCAGTCTCACTAGCAGAAGTTTTCTGAATTCATTTTGAAGTTTATAAAAGACATGAAGTATCAGAATGGTCACTTTTACATACCATGAAGCAGTCAGGATTACTCATGGATCTTACAACATGTTTGCTCTTTGTTTAGTTCATGCAGAATTCATTACATTTCAGAGGGGAAATTTATTTTGTACTAGATAAATAAATATACTTGACTCTATAGAATTTTAAATTTATAGTCTATTTTAAATCTATAGACTCTATTTTTTAAAATGTTCCTTTCTGTGTTAGGGATGTTCACATATCTACCATAGCCTTGCCAAACTAGCTCAGTCTTATTTCCCTGTCACCCAGGCCTTGTGGGCTACTAATAGATATTTTTATATATATATATATATATATCTTTAAATATATTTTTTTAGATATAAATATATATTTTTGAATGGATTTTTTTTTCTTCCTCTCTTCCCTTCCTTTCTTTTTTTCCTGTCTTTTATTTCTGTAATCACCTGACCATTTGTCCTGGAGCTGAATGCCTGCCCTGTGCTTGCCTTGCAGAAAATGTCCTTTATCAGGTGCTGTGCCTGTGGAAGCCCCTGGAAGGGAGCACCCTGATGAGGGAGGTGCTGTCAGCAGGACCTCCAGTGCCAGGAGCAAAGCTCTGTGGAGCAGTGTACAGGGATACAGTGTGGGTAAAGGAAGGTGGTGTAGAATGTAATCTTATCCCCCAATGAGGTGCAGCTGGACCAATTACTAAAGATTAGGAACAGGCCTGATCTTAACAGGCCACACCTGTAGCCAATAAGAACAGTGGCATAAAAGAGTGGATTGGTGGGATCTGGAGTCAGATGACTACTGCAAGGACCAAGAAGAGTCTTTGAGGAGCTGCTTATGAGAAACATCGAGGAGGCGTGAAACTCTGGTGGTATGGAATCCTTGCACTATAATGATAATAGAACTCTTGATATATAAGACAACAGAGCAGGATCAGGCAGAGCCTGCTCTGGGTGTGCTCTCTGGGAGGGCTTTCCAAAGGGCACAGGCTGCTGGGAGCAGTTCTGGGCTCTCCATGGGGAGCTGCAGACAGGGCCATGCACAATGTGCAGCCTGAGCTGGCAGGAGCTGGGGCTGGGGGGAGAAATGCTCTGAGGAGAATGGTTCCAAACTCTGGGGTGTGAAGCTGGTCACAGACCTACTGGGCAGCACTGGGCATGTTCTCCTGGAGCTGCTGCCCAAGGAGGGACAGGACAAGCCCTGCTGCTCACCCCAACTCCCGTCCCATGGACCCTGGGCCTGTTCCTGGCATCTTCTCCCTCCAGCCTCAGCCACACAGGGCCTTGGGGCTGCCTCTGCTGGGTGCTTTTCACCCACCACCTCCTCCAGGTGCCCCACCAGCCTGTCCCTGCTGGAAGAGCTGCTCTGGATGGGCTCTTCTGTGTGTGCAGGGTCCTCTAAAGCTCAGCAGGGCAGCAGCAGCTCCTGCAAGGACAGCAGGGATTGGAGCCCATCAAGCAGAGGCTGTGCAGGGTTTTTAAAGCTCAGCAGTGCAGCAGAACTCCTGCAAGGAGAGCAGGGATGGGAGCCCACCAAGCAGGGGCTGCTGTAAGCAGGGTCTGAAGAGCAGCACAAGGAGGTGAGTGTGATGTGCAGGAGGCTGAGTGTGCACTGTGGTTTTGTTGGTAAGAAAGCTTGTGGCGCTCTGAATGCGTCTTTCAGTTTTCTGAGCATGCTTTTGATTTGTGCAAACTAAATCAAAGGGTTTCCTACTCTGGAGGAAGAGGCAGTTGTGTTCAAGCTCTTCCCCTGACCTGAATTCCTGGTTGAAAAAGAAAGCAGTTTCTTAGCTGAAAAGTAAGTGTCAAAGGATACTACAATTAAATTATTTTTTATTTCCACCTATCAAAGAGAATTGAGTGAGAGGGATTAAGTGGATAAATGTATCAGGTAAACCTGCAGTGAAAACAATATACTCCTTTTCTACAACTGTAAACAATTACTGCCATGTGATTTGGAAACTGTCAATTAGCTCTGAGCACAGTGAATCAGAGCTGCTTTTGGTGTAATGAAAACAGAGCATCTCCCCATCACATCAGTATAGATTGCATTAACCTTAATGACTCCTGGAAGGCTAAACCTTGTCTTGCCAGGCAGATTGAACACTGTGCCTTGTAAGCTTTGCCTTTAACTTATCTTTGTAGAACTCCCATCGATTCTACTCTAATTTAAACTAGAAATACAGAAATTGTCAGGTCTGAACAGACCACTGGTGCAACTAATTTGATTTTTTGTTGCTAACTGCAACCAGTGATGGATGGACTCAGGGAAAAGAAGAATTATTCATTCCCTGTCCCCTCCCCTTTTCTCTTTCCACTTGTACCCTTTCCCTAATTCGTTTAATTAAGTGTGGTGTGATTTCTTTACCCCCAGTTGATGACAAGTTTGTGTACTGAAATGGAAATATTAACAGATCTTGTGTCTTCAAACTCCCCAGTATTATTAGAGGTATTATTCTTGCTAGTGTAAATGTCAAATTCCAGTTTGGAAATAATTCTTTCTGTTTCTTCCTGTATTAAATGGATTATTCTAAGAAGTTTCCAAATCCATTGCCAGGAGCTTTCTTTTTTAAAATCATTGAATGCTTTCTTTCAGTGGGAGAAAATGTAAATAGGACCATGTCACTCCATGAGCACCACCATCTGCCACATCTCCTGTTTCTTTATTAATCCCTGGCTAAAGTTTATTTGGTGAATTGAGAGGAGTTCCTCTTGGATTTATCACAGTGTAACAAAATCCAACCCTCTTTCTTCCACTTACAGGGAATCTCTCTCTTCATGATGCACTTAAATAAAATTGCTGACTCTTCATGGGGAGAAAGACATAAGCTGATGTCTCAGCAGAATAATGTCTTCTTGGTCTAATGACTGGTATATCTTTATTGTTTACCTTCTCCAAAATATCTCCTAAGTTCTTATAATGAAGTGATTTTTCTATGGGCTGTTGCTCAGCACTTTAAAATTGGGCCCACAGGGGTTCCAAACTCAGGATTTGAAAATGAAGGTACCAGAAGTTAATTACTTTTTGTACAAAAATAGGGTGTGATTTCAATTTCTGAGATATGTGAGCTCTACTTGGCTCATGCCAGGCCAGGCTTTCTCTTAACTGAATCTCTACCACACATCAGAACAATTCACCTATGAGCACAGCAAAGCCACTGCTGCTGCCAACCTCATTGCTGCACAAATTATTTCCAAAGCTCTGTTGCTGTGGTTTAGAGAATGTGTATTATCAGCTTTATTTGTTCCTCACATTAGGAAAAAAACCATCTGCTTATGAATTAGGAAAAAATCCAGGCATATTTGAATTCTGATGACAACAAATACCACTATCTGCTACAGTGCAGGCTAGGAGGCTGTACTTGAATTCAAGAGGGAAAAGAGTCCTTCAAGCTGGGAATTTAGCTGGGAATCTCTGAGTACAGCATTTTCCTGCTCAGGTGTGAAGATGGAACATCTGCTGGCATCTTGCCACCCAGCTTTGCAAACCCAGCTACGTTTGAAGAGCAGCTCCACTGCAGGCAATGTACTATGATATTTTTAAAATTCAAGTGTAACTACTTTTTCCTGTCTTTATTCCTTGCATTGGTATGTGCAAAAGCTTCTCATGGAAGTGGGAAACTAAAAATAAGCAAGTGAGGATGAAGCAGTAAGGGGTTAACTTGGCAACTCCCAAATCAAACAGGGAAAATATTTAAAAGCTGAGCACCTTCAGTATTGTGAGAGAGGAGGGGGAAATATCACAAAGACCACATTTGTGGGAACCTGTGCAAGATTTTATGGACTTTTAGAGTGTGGTAACTGCAGAGCCTAGTGAATCTGAATTAAAAAATACTGAAGGCCCAAATTGTTGGTAAATCTTCCCTTACTAACAACTATTAAAAGTAATTAAAATAAATCAGGAGGTAAGGCAGAGGGTTTCACTAACTACAGAGCCTTGTATTTGAAACTGAGCCTGTATTTCCAGCAGAGGTGTGTGCACACAGGATTGAATGGCCCAGTGGTTTCTAATCCAGTTCTCAAACAGCAGCAGAAAGCCTTTTTCTGCAGAAATCTCCTTTGCAGCTGCACTGTCAGGGGCTCACCCTCCACATCAGGTGCAGGGAGCACTTCTGAGCCGGTGTCTCACTTGTAATAGCCACCATTTCCGTAAACTCATTGTGCTCAGTCCCTGCAGAGGCCAGCACCCAGAAATTTGGATGGGGCTTTAAATGCATGTGGGTGATTTTGTACAGTAAAGGAGCTGCTCAGTTTTTGTGTGTCAGCCAAGGAGTGCTGAGCAGTGGCCTATGTAGCTTGGAGAAAAAAGGGAGAGGAGATGCTAATGAATACAAAATTTATAATAATCTCATTAATTTAGAGCCACCAGAGCTGCTCAGACTCAGTGTTAGTAGCAGAGCTTTGCAGCTGTTAGTTTTGATCCATGTATTTCTTTCCAGTCTCTCAGTCCTGATCCTCTCCCCCTTCATGCAGTAAATCAAACAGGACACACCTGAACTTCTAAAGGTTTCCAGATGTTTCCTTCATTAGTTTATTGGGAGGCAGTAACTTTCAAAGGGCAGAGGAGTTTTGGCTATCTGAATTCACTCAGAAGAGCAGGAGGGGGCTGTGTGAGGACAGGTCCCATCAGGTGGGCTCTGGGGAGCAGCAGAGCACAGCTGGGCCAGGAATCCCCTTCTGAGGGACTGCCTGGGGCTTGGACACCAGCACTGCCCAAATGGGCTCAAAGGCACTGGCAGGGAAGCTGTTCTGTGATCAGAGCCAGCCAATTGTAGAGCTCAGTTACTGCAGCCTTATCTGTACCCTGTGTGCATCACTGGGGTCCTTCTGGCTTTGTTTTCCCAATAAGTCAGGTCTCAGTGCTCTAAAATGTCATAGTTGTCACAACCAAGTGCATGATGGCTGAGCTGCCACTTGAGCAAGCAAAAAGACCTTGTTGTTTAGAGATCTCTTTCCTAGTGTACCTCCAGGCCTGTTTGCCTCTTCCATTCACCATCTAGGGAAGGAATCTAAAGAAAAAACAAGCATTTCACACTCTTTCAACTCCATTTCTTTGTCCCAAACTCAGTGTTTGTCCCTCTCAAAATCACATTTTTAAGCTTATAAACTGTCTGTATGAAGTAGTCTATCCAAGTGGCAGATTTCTGAGGGCATTTAGAAAGCTGAGAAGGACAGGAGCAGCTGCATTCAGTAACTCCAAAACTCTTAATTCTGAATAAACAAGGTGGGGTTTACAAAGACTTTGTTTAGAGAAAGGGTGGAACAGAGAAAACATGCCAAGGGGTCTGCACCTTACATTGCCATTGTCCATGATGCCATTTGCAAATTTGTCTCCAAAACCAGACAATTCCAGACTGAGGAACACTCTAGGGGTAGCAAAGGAGGGTCAGCATGGACTGCTTATCACTCCTGGCTGCATCTGCATCCCTGCCTGCAGGGGGATACAGAACGGGTAAATGAAGGTGGTATGGACTGTAATCTTATCCCCTAAAGAGTTGCAGCTGAGCCAATTACTAAAGATTAGGAGCAGGCCTGATGTTAACAGGCCACACCTGTAGCCAATAAGAAGAATGTTATAAAAGAGTGGATTGGTGGGAACTGGAGTCAGTTGGCTGCTGTGAGGATGAGGAAGAGTCAGTGCCTAGAGGAGCTGCCTACGAGAAACATCAAGGAGGTATGAAACTCTAGCAATGTGGAACCCCTGCAATGTAAGGATAATACAACTTTTGCACTGTATGACAACACCTGCCCTGGTGCCAGAGGGGGATCATTCCTCCAGAGAAGCCAGGAGGAACCCTGCAAACCTCCTGCCTTCAGCTGGGACAAGAGATGGAGCACGAGCTGTGTCTGGCAGAAAGGGATCCCTGCTGAGCTGCTCACCTGACCTGCACCAGCTCTGTGCTTTCCTGGGGTGCTGCAGGTCCACCCTGCTGGCCACGAGCCCAGGACACCCCAGGCTGCAGCCAGGTACTGCTGATGCCAGGTGGGCTCTCTCCCTTCCCTTTGCTGAGCTGCTTCTCACCTTGGCAGCCTCCCTACAGAAGTACTCACTGAATATCTCAGTCTGCTCAGCTGCAGTTTGTTTGGGCTCATATTTTCTGTTAAAAATGCCTGATTGGTTCTCTAAAATAACAAAATATTGCTCTCATTTATGAAGGCTGAGACTGCTTAAGCAGAGGTTGAATTACTACTGAGAAGTGTGTAACAGACTTTTGTGTAGAGTTTGTGTCATATGCTGTAATTTATTAGTCTCCCAAGGTATGCAAAATTGTTCTGTGACTATTCAGTAGCCATAAAATATATCAAGAAATGCAACTACCCCGAATTTCTGAGATTTCTTTTGTGTATGAACACATTGCCATTTCTAAAATGTTTATGTGGCTCTAGGACATTTATTTGCAAGACACAGACTGCTTTAGTAGTACCCAGAGTCCCTTAACCTTGGCTGGACTTGACTCTAGGTGCTTCTGTAACACAGAACTACAATCAAATGAAGCCCTAACTTCAGTAATTGAATTTTAGTAGCCAAATTTTATGAAGGAAACAAATTTCAGTTACACCTGTGTATTTGCAAAAGATGAATTTTCAGTTGTTAAATGTAAGTGTTCATAGACAAGCCTGTGCACTCAACCAAGGAGAGAAGGGAATCAATATCACCCCTGAGCAGCAGCTCAAATTTCAAATATTCACAGCTTGTAAAGTTGAACTTGTGAAGTTTAATTGACCAGGAATAATTTGAGGACAGTGATCTGTATGAGCTTCATAGGCAGAAAGCAACTGAGTTATTCACTAGAAATTAATTATTCCACTTTAGAAATTATGGGACACATGAAATGGGGCTGTGCATTTGCTAAAATCTGAACTTTAATTTGCCCACGAGCACTGCATGATCCTCAGCAGAAAAGGAACAGCAATTAGGAGCTTGTTTTCATGTAATTCCCTCCCACCCCTGCTCTTGTGAGTAACCTGGCTATGAATAAGCACATCCCTCCTGCCACAGCCCCACAGAGCTGGAGCTGTAAAGGAGAAGATTAACAAGGGATCCATGATCTCTTTTGCTTTTGTGACTTTGAAGTTCAGAGCAGAATTAACCTGTGATTCTTCCCTCTGCTGCTCTGCAGTGACCACTGAACTAAATGCCCATTTTTCTTCCTCAACTGCCAGGGAATATTTACTGTAGTTTTTCCTGTAGAGCCTTGTCCCTTTGCAGAGCTGAGAGTTTGGCTCATCCAATTTCTGTGTCTCTTTTGTAACCTATGGCAATGCTTTGCTCCTCTCTGCTGTGGTTTAATATTACATGTCTCTGGAAATGCCAGGCAGGAAACAGGGGCTGCTGGGGAAAATGCTTCTGGGGAAATGGGACAATCTACAGCCTCCCAAAAATTGTGAGTAGTGTACTTAGGGACGTCAAAGTTCAGCTAAATGAGTTTTGAGAGGAAGAAAGGTAAAAGTAAAGTGAACAGAATTTGGAACTTAAAGTAACACTTGAGTTATTTTTTATAAACTTAAATCTTGGCTTAATTCTGAAATTGCACATTGTTTAGGAATATTAGTGTTGGCAGAAATAAAGTTGTTTGGAGGAGTCTGTCACGGCTTAGAGGATCCCATATGAAATACTGTGATATTTCATGCATGTAATCCATCCTACTCCCCTGGTGTCCAGTTTACCACTTCTGTAAGGCTGTGAAATTAATCCCCAGCCAGGCCCCTTCAGGAGCCAACACTCCAGCCTGGGCTGGACACATCCAGTCACAGAGCTGCTGTTGTGTTTGCAAATCTGGCATCCCAAATTACACAGTGTCTGTACTCTTAAACTGCAGATACAGGCAACTGGTGAGGTTGATACCCTGTGAACTAGTTGGGGATCCTAAAGTACAAAAAACCCATGAAATGGAGCCCATTCTGCTCTGGCCTCACCTCACAGCCAGGTGTAGGAACAGTTAACGTATAGATGCACACTGGCTAGAGAACAGACACAGAGGGCGGTGACACTGCTTGAGAAAATGTCACATCCAGATTCCAGGGTTTAGATTTTACAGGTGGGCAGTGGTGGCAGAGATCTTTCCTTTTCAAAGGTAAAAAGGAAAACTGAGCACATAGCAGTTTCTTTCTTATGTTTTGATCTTTAGGATTTAAGTAGGGAACAAGGCTTGTGCCCATTAAAAGGGTGAACTCAGGGGTTCCTAATTAGGAGTTAGGATGCAGAGGTTCCCTGCCGAGGACATGGCATCCCCACCACGGTGTTCAGCTTCCACCTGGTGAATGTTAAGAACCTCTGCACGTTAGAAATCTGAATTGCTGTGTTGGAGAGCAGGTGCTGCAGGCTGGGGTGGGAGTGCTGAGCACAGCTGCCTGTGCTGGGCTGACCCTGGGGCTGGCTCCCTGCTCACCTCTCTGCTCAACCAGCAGCATTTCAGGCTGCATCACCCTCTGCCAGACACCTTGTGTGTCAGCTTGCCTACAGGTACAAGCCAAGCAACTGCTGGAAATTATAAGGAATCTTTTGTGCTTTGCCCTATTTTTAATCCCCTTTGTCACTTACTTGTACACAGCCTGAGTATTTAAGCAATACAGGTTGGAGGCTTTTCTGCTTTACTCCCACTTGTTTGAAGGGTTGTCAGTGTTTGTTCCCTGTTGAAATTCTTTTCCAGACTGCACAGCTCAAGTTCTATGGTGTAAACCCCCCTGAGAAGTCACCATCTCCATTTTGAGCTCTGCCTCACATCCCTTTGGCCAGACTGACCTCATCTGTGCAAATTTAAAATCTGAAGCAGCACAGCCCACTCAAACCAACACACCTGATGAGTCTGGGCAGAATTATAACACTGGCCTATATAACAGTGGTTAAGCAAAAGGTCTGCAGAGTGATCTACAGAGATTTGTCTGAAGGAAATAATGCTTATGGTTTGGGGTTTTTTTTTTATTTTACAGGATGAGCCTCCCTAATTGGCAGTTCTTTGTAGCTTTATGCTGCACATTGAGTGAGGGTCCTTCACCAGCTTCTAGATGCTTCTTTCACAAGAAAATTGATTGGCAGGGGCCAATGTTTTACTTGTCCCTCCAGGTAAGATGACTCCATTGACTTCTGTTTTTCACTGACTGAGAAACAAACTACCCAAATGTTTAGGGGTGTGAGATTACTAGCAATGTGAAGGGAGACAAAATGAGGCAGATTTTTATCTTTTTTGTCCAGCTCACATTCTTTCCAGCATTTCTTCCCCGCCGTTCCTTGGTTTTCTTTCCTTCTGGAGTGGACAGGGCTGTGTTCCTTGACCCTGGCCTTGCCTTCCAGCAGGTGTGCTCCCCCCTGGTCCCAGCAGAAGAGCTGCTGTGCTCTGGTGCCCGTTTGGGCTGGTGCAGCCCCGTGCCCAGAGCCAGGCTGGGCTTGCTCAGGTGCCCTGTTTGCCCTGGCTGTCGAGGAGAGCCGAGTGATGCGCGCTCAGTGGTGGCAACAGAGCTCACACATGTGCTCCATTGTGCTCTAGTACCTCTGTTTCCATGGCTACCACAGAAATTGCAGGTTTGCTGTACAAATTAGTGGGAGAGATTCAGAGCACCAGCCCATGTGCTGCAGCTGCCGGATCCTCACTCCCCTCTGCTGGGCTCAGACGTGCTGCTCTCTGGCAGGGCTGGGATGCTGGAATCCAGCAGGTGCAGCAGGCACTGCTGGGCTCTGCTGGGGAATTTGGGTGCACACACCAGCCTGCCCCTGCTATGGCTCTGGGCTGTCAGGTTTTTGAGCAGGAAGGGGATCAGCATTTTGATGTACAGCCAAGGGGCCTGGGGGAAGTTTCCTCCCTGGTGGTTGGGTTTTGTGCCACTCCTCAGGTGTAAAGCAGCTGAGTAAAGGCATATTTCAGTGTGTGACTGTAGAGCTTTATGCAGAAAGGCTGCAGGGAGGACATAAACCCGGACAGAATAGGTAGCACAAAGCCCATCCAGACCAGTACCTGTCACAACTGGAGACTGACAGCAGGGTCCACAGGGAGGATTACAGGGATGCAGAAGCTTTGGAATTACTCTTCCTGTGCCAAAGTAGCTGCAGCTCTGCTTTCCTGGGTCAGAGATGGTATCAGTGTCTTTATTTGCCTAGTGAATTTTTTTTCTATTAATTTGCCTAGTTGTGTTTGAGCTCACATCCAATTTAGCCTGTGCAATAGCTCAGCAACAGGCTCCAGAGCTGAGCTGTGCACTGGGTGACCAAACCCCCTGCAGGCATACTCTCCCAGCATCAGCAGTCCTAGTTCAATTATTTGTAGTCATTTAACAAGCAGAAGCCATTCCATAACTGTGATTATTGCCCATCTCCTTGTGTTCTCCACTTCTAGTGAATCCCTCCTGGGAGGGTTGGTGACCAGAGCAGCTCATGGCTGTCAAGACTCAGATGCACTGTGGATGTCCCTGTTCCTTTCCTGGTGCATCCCAGTATCTGGATTGTCCCTGAGCACTGAGCTGGCACAATCTGCCAGAATACAAATATTTCTTTCTTTACTGGTAGCTGTAAATGCAAAGCCCATCTCTCTGTGCTGCCACAGTTGTCTGCTTTGAGGACTCTGCCAAACTCCTTCCTTGGGACCAGCCCACCCCCAGCATCCCCTGGTCAGTGGGGTTAATAAAATGGCCAGACCAGACTTTTGACTTGTCAGGTAAAAGTTTTTGGTCACAGTGTGAATTTCCTCTCCATGAAGTATTTGTATCAGCATGATCTTTCTTGAAGGCCTTGTCCTTCCCCAGCTCTCTGTGGAGAGCAGGACTGCAGGATCCTGCAGCAGGAATGAGTTACCTGTCATTTCTAGTGGGCACTTCTGCACTGGGGACTTTGGTGGTCCTCCAGCTCTGCCATCCCACAATACTTTGTCTGCCTAATGCCTGCATGAGAGAGCCTCAAACCAGAAATTCAATCCTCTACCTCAATGTAGCTCAGCTTGAATTGTAGGCAGTTTGTTGACCAGCATTTCTTTGAAGTGAAATGGGTCTGAATGGGACAGCTCTGGTGCTCATACAAGGTGGTCCTGTATGAGCTACTCATGAAAGGTTCCAGAGGGAGGAAATTTTGGCAGTCACTGGAGATTTGTCCCATTGCAGCCTCTGAGGTAACAAGGTCGCAGAGAGCACTCAGACCAAGCTGCTTGCAGTGTGTGCATCATGCCTGGCACACAAGGAGTGTGTCTGTCTGGTGATAATCAGACCAATAGGGTGTGTTATTACATTGCACTGTGTTACTGCAGTTATTAAATAGCTTTCCCAAGGATTATAGAATAGTTGTTTTTCAATAATATGTTCCTTGATGCCACCTTGAGAAAGAGCTCATGAGGATTTTTAAAAGGTCTGTTAGCAACATTCCAATTTAGGTAAGTATTGTGGTTGAATTCAAATCATGAATAAAATATGAAATAGATTAAGAAAGATGAATGGAGTGTTGAAAGGAGATCCAAAATCTGTTTTGGCTAATGCTCATAGCATTAATTTTCTAGAACTTCTTTCTTCACACACTACTGACTGAAAGTGCTTCATCCATTCAAATATCTACACTGTCACAGACAAGTTTCTTCTACATTTTTATCTTTCACCAACTTGAAATTGAAAGGAAGTGACCATAGAGGATGGCTTCTCAGATACATAATTCTAGCATTTAAAGAAATTTAACTCTGCCCTGTGAAGTCACACAGCACATGTTTGAGATGGTTGAAGATTTTGTCTCCAGATTAGAATAAATTACATTAGCAATGTGGCAATTTTAATGTTTTCTTCTTTTCTTGGCAGGTCTTGGTGTGTCTTTGCAATATTTCATACCTAAATATTTATTTTGAGAGAAATTTTGACTTGGATCGCTTGCATTATCCTGTAAGTAACATAATTTCAGTTTTATTGTCAGGAATATTTTCTTTTAGACCTTATGATAGTGTTCTTTGGGGATTTACTTAATTTTGTGTATTCTGACTAAATCTGTTGAAACAATACCATAGACTATTTCTAGCAGTTACACAATATATAACATTGACCTTGCTAAGAAGCAAGAATATCCTTTCTTTATTTTCCAAGATTAAGAACATCACCAGAATTACTCACTAACATTACTGCTGCCTCCCCTAATAATGTATTTGTGAATTTGTCCTCCAAGTTTAATGGAGGACAGTGCTAGCAATCTGGAAAATTTGGCAACATTACTCATTGTAAGAAGCCTATTTACATATATTAAGGATGCCTTGCTAAAGTTTAACAACTAGACCTCCCTGAGCAGCCCAGCAGCACTGAACCTCTCAGGTACCCACACAGCACTCAGCTTGTCTTTGCTGCCTGGGGAGGTTAATTGATGCAGCTGAGTCAGCTAATCACCACTGCAAGGAAAACACATCCACATGTTTGCTGTAAAGCACCAAGATCTTGGACAGGGACATTTACCATCACTGCAGAAAATAACCAAGTCAGGAAAATACTTCATTTTTACTCCAATGATCAGTCTCTGGCCTGCAGCAAATGCTGTGAACAGCGTAGAGACAGGGCAAGCACGCAGTGATCCTGCCCAAAACACCCTCCCACCCTCTGCAGCATAATTCCTAAACCTGTGGTTGTGTCTGTTTTGAAGAACCTTTCCCCCATTAATCTGCCCAGGAAGTTGTATCTCCCTATATTCTTGCATGTACAACCTCATGTGGCAGGGATCTTCTTCCAGCTTATCCTACTTGCCTGCCTGAAGCATCAGTTCCAGGAGAGGGTTTACGTGGTGGAAGGTGTAGAGCAACTCTGATGGAACATCTTGGGCTGCTTTCAGGGGTGCAGAAAGGTGATGTCCACACATCCAAGCAGGAGTAACTCATGTTCAGTGAGCAAAGAGTAACTGGGAAGCAAAAAAATGAGGTTTTGATGAGCTCTAATCTCACATTTTCTTTCTGCTGTGTGTTTGCAGTTTAGGAAGCTTTTAAAAATGTAGGTGCACTTATGGTCCTGTTTGAAACAACTCAACCAACTCTGAGAAATGATGTGACTGTTCAGGTAGGGCTGGACAGAGAACAGTGCATAGGAGCACTCAGAGCAGTTTTAAAATCCAGGTGTGCTTCCATTTGTTCTGCTGTGGGACTGATCCACAGCTGTCTGCAAACTCCTTCCTTGACATTTGTAGTGTCCCTGCAGTTGTCATTCTCCAAGACAAGTCCTACTCCCACCACTCTTGCCTGCTGATCCCTGTTTTAATTGATCAGTGTTACATCTGCCCTGTTCTGGACTCTGATTAAATTAGAATCCCACTAAGCACAGTTGGCTGTCAGGCAAAGGAAATGTCTGATCTTATTTTCAGTATAAGGCATGCCCTCTGCACTGCCACGCATCAGAAAATTTCCAAGGAGTGATAAGGCTGCAGTTTTGATAGGATTCCTGCATTTCTCCGAGGACATGTTGAAAATGTGGCAGCTCAGTAGTTGAATATTAGATTGTTAAGTGGCACAGTGCAATCATTTGTGTATAAAGGCTCCTTTATGCACAAATCATTGTACTGTGCCACTTAATCCCAAAGAGCTGCCCACTCCTCAAGGGAGATCCTTCACAGCATCAGCCACTCTCCAGTGATGCCACAGCAGCAGGACCTGGGCAAAAACACCCCTTGAATCCATTAAAACAAACACACAGATGGGAGCTGTGCCCCATCTCATGATAAAGAACAAACCTAGTTTGGCATTCCTTGGAGAAGTACTGGCAAAATCTGAATTGAAGGTGCTTTGTGTTTTTCTCTTTTTTGTTGGAAAAGCAGGATATCAGTAGAGCATTTGTGTCAAGGGCCATGTGCTGAGTATTCCCTTTGACATTTCTAACAAAACCCACCAGAACTTGCCACAGTGTCCAAGGCATTCCTGATGTGTCACCCCTGCCTGTGCTCCTGTTCCTGGAGGGATTACAAGTCCTTGTTCATCAAGCGTTATTTACTTTGAGTGCAACAAGAGCTGCTGTTTCAGCAACCTGGTCTAGTGAAAGGTGTCCCTGTCCATGGTAGGGGGTCAGAACTGGAGGGTCTTAAAAGGTCCCTTCTAACCCAGGCTGTTCTGGGATTAATGTTGAGAATATTTGGCAAATCATCAAAATCTCTTCTTACTTGCTACTGTGTTAATATTTGGTATTTTCCTTTAAAAGGCAGCCTGTCTTCTGCAATCTTCCTTTCAAGTCAGGTTGCTTAACAGCTTAAAGTCTTCAAAATAGTGTGTGCCCATTTTGTTCTCTTGGATCATTCTGTACCTTCTGCTAAGCAGTAATAAAGCAAAATGAAAATACAAGATTTTGTTTTAAATATTCACTCCTTAACTGTGCATCCTATGGGCTAGGCTCAGTTAATCTCTGGATTTCAGTGTAAAATATTATGGCATTTATCTGTAAAACTTATTTGTACTGCACAGCACTCTCACTTGAGAAAATCCCCAGACCAAACCCTTTTTGTACCAAGCATATTCATTTTCTTTCTATCAAAGAAAAAATATCTCGAGACCACTAACCAGCTGCAACCTTTTCTCTAAACCTTATTTCTCTGATATTAGCTGAACTGTGCATTGCACTTTATAGGAACAGAAAGAAATCCCTGCTCTAAAGCAGGAGTCTGTGCTGCCTGTAAATGTCAGTCAGCCCTTCCAGACCAGAAATTAATTGTGTCCCCACCACGAGAAAACGAGCAGGTCAAAGCACTTCTAGTGCTGTGCCCTGGCAGGTTATTAGGGTTTCACCTCAGGAAATCCAGCTTCAAATGCCACCTAACCTACCTTAGCTGGTCACTCAGGAGCATGTATGTAACAGACACAAAAAGTTAATAAAAATACACCAGGCACCCCCCACTGACAGCTATTTAATTACCAATCATTTGCTGCTCACAGAGAGGAGCAGCATGGTGTCCTCTTGGGTGCTTCATTAGTACCATCCAATTTTGGCTATGTCAAGGTTTATTTTCTGGTCAGTCCTTTAAGAATAGAAAAATCAAATATAATAAAAATACAACCTGTAGTGTTGTAACTGTCAGGGTAGCAACTATTGCTGGACTGAAATCAGACCTTCCAGCCTGGTTTTCACGTGTTTATAGTTTCTTTTGTTGTTTCAAACTATTTTGATGCTAAGAAGGAAATGTTAAAAAAAAAAAAAAAATCAAATTGTGCTGTCCTGCAGGGAACCCCAGTCCTGCTCAAAGAATTAATCCCTCTCCTTTCATCCACAGCACAGCTCACCAATTTATGGGGTCCCTCAGTCAGCCCAAAGGTTAGTGAGCACTGAGGAGAATTACAAAAAGTGTTTGCAGCTGATTTAAGATGGGAGGGCATGAGCTGTTATGCTGTGTTTCCTTCTTCTCCCTAAATTTAAGGTTCCATTCTGTCCAGTGGAGTTTAAATAACCAGAAACTATTCTATGTTCAGGAAGAATGAAATGGAAGTGAGGGAGTCCTTAAAAAATCTCATTGGAGCATGGAGCAGATTCTCAGGCTGCTTCTGCCATTAGATTCTTTGGTTTTCCTTGCTCAGCATGATAATTGCAAAAGCTCCTGGATATATGTACTGGAGGAGGATTAACACATGCACATCACTATCTTTCTGCAGGTGCAATTTATGTTTGTCTTCCTCCTGCTGCTGGTCCCATCTATTGATTTCCAGCTGCTGTCTTTCTACCTGAGCCTTGGTGCAGAGGGAGATTGAGTCAAACACAAGGTCCCCACTGGATCCTTGGGAATGGCTCAAGGTGCTTTAAATTCCCTCAGCCACAGGACTGTGGGTCTGTGCTGGAGCCACAATCATCTCATCACTCAGTGCACCTGGCCAGCCTTGTTGTGGACACTGAGTGACAATGGCAGCCCCCAGCAAACTGGGCTCTGGGCTGGCTCTGTGCCCAGCTGCCTGTTTGGGGTAAGTTTTGCTGCGGAGAAACTGCGTGCAGGATATGTGTGTATGCCACTGCAATGCCTGCTAACCACTATGAGCTCCAGATTTCTTCAGGTTTTATTGAACATTGACCCTTCATTTCTGTGGCATGGAATGGTTTACTAGGTGATGCTGTGTGCTTTCAGCCAGACTAGGTCATCAACAGCTTCAGTTGGCTTTACTCTCTTTTATCTTGCATGTTTCCAGCCAAGCCCTGTGAATAATTTTGGCATTTTGTTGTGTTCCAAGCTCAGGCTTTGCACCTACATGCAGAAGCTTTGCTGTCAGTTCTGTCAGTTCTTTTAGGTCTTTCTTTCCAGAGGCTCTGTGACAAGTTTCAGGTCTCTCCTGAAAGCTGCCCCTCCTGAGCTGCTGGAGAAGGCTCAGGTAGGTATTCCTTTGTGCTGCTGGGTCCTCTTCCCAAGCTTGCTGAAGGACTGATCCCTGCTGAGGCTCAGAGTCTGAAGGAGAAGCTCTCAGCTGAGCTGGCTGCAGCACACAAAGGTGTCCTTTGGGAAATGCCCATGCCTGAATCCCCCTGCTCTGGGGGCTGCTGCTGTGGCCTCTCAAGCTCTGTTGAGCCAGGTCAGAAAGGCACAGCACAGACAATGCTGCGGCACTGCTGCTTCCATGTTTTTCTGCTGCTTGGTTTTAGTCAAGTTCCCTCAACAGAGCCATTCTTCAGCTGCTTATTCCCTCGTCTTGTTTTAATTCTGTTCTGTGAGTCTTCTGGACCCAGTGCTGATCTGCATGTATGGCAGTAATTAAATAGGGATCATGAAGTAACTTTATTTGTATAATGTAGAGAAACAGTATTCAGAAGCATTTTTATACCCTGCTTTTTTATTAAGAATATGGGCTCATCAAAGCAAAGTGTTTGTGGGAAGACTTTTAAGAATAATTTTGTGCATCTGATTCTGATTAAACCTAGAGAGCTGGATCAACCTCCTGAATAACCAGCTGCTGGTATTTAAGGTAAAAGTCTTGGGCTCAACTTCCTCTTTAAGATCAGCAGACCAGGAACTTGGATTCAAAGCAAATTCTAAAATACAAATCCTTATCTTGCCTTATTTCACGCTCTCACAACCCAAGCCTCATCTTTCCACAGCTTTTAAAGAAAAGCTTTGCTTGACCTAAAAATCAGCCATACAGAGCTCCAAGAACCAGGTTGAAAAGTTAATTGCACCTTCTACACTCCAATGTAGAATTATTGATTAGAACACTTATTTTAAAAGTAGATTTTTTATGTACTTCTAAGCTTTATTGCCCAGATGGTGAGATTGCTTTCAAAAATCCCTAACCTTGAACTCCACTCATCAGTATAAATTCATTACCTGAGTTAATCTTGCTGTGTAGCAAATAAGAAAAAAGTCCACCCAGTATTATATTCCTAGAAGCATTTCCAATCTCACTTTGGCAAAACACTGTGGCTTTAAAGGGCTTGAAATTGTGTTGGAATCTTTTTACAGCTGAGATGGGAAGAACACAATCTATACTACTTTTCGTTTGCTATATCTACTAAAGTGTTCTGTACCTGAGGTTATTACTGGCATCTCTATAGTAAAGCAGCAGAGTATGTATCACCTTACAGATGTAATTAGTGACCTACCCTTGTTTATCATCTTTCATGATAAAGACAAGTTCTAACTTTCTTTTCTATCTCTTTTCCCAAATTCAACCTGGCAGACAAAGATTAATGACAGGAAATAACACCAAGTGCTTTCCCTGGGGATTCCTGTGCCTTGGCTCCTGGCTTACAATCTCTTTTTCCTGCTTTAAGGTATGATTGAAAAAAGTCATTTATTGGTAGTTTGTTAAATTTAGGAAGTAGAAAATGCAAGGTGTGAGAGAAAAGCAGTATCCAAAGCAAGCTATTAAATTTCACTGATTTCAGAAGCCAGAGCATCTTTTTGAGATATTTGCTGTGTTGTGGCCATTGTGGAGAAGACAAACACTTTAGTTAGGCCAGCTGTCAGGTTTAGTGGGGCTGAGCAGTGTATTACCATCCCTGCTCAGCAGCACAATGGTAATTCAGAGCTCAGCCACAGATCATGTGTAAATGGTGCCTTGCTACAGTGGTACCTTCACCCCTACAGATGTCACCATCTCTCAGGGCCTGGTGTGTTACCTTAACATTTGCCACAGCCAGTTCTACTAATTGCATAACAATTAGCACAAGAATGCTGGCACAGCAGCCAAAAGTGAGTTTGAAACTCTGAGAAACAGACATGGTGACCCTCTGCATCCCAGTTACTCTTCTTCCTTCCTACTAAATGACTTCAGAGACAAAAAAAAAATCCATCTGAGCTCTTTGTCAGGGTGGTCACAAAACAGCCACAATGACATATTCTTGGCTGTGAAGGCAAACAAATACAAGTGCTTTCCAGAAATCCATCTGTTTGGTGACTGTGACAGAGCCTCCAAAGACAGACAGCACCATTCCCCCCAGCCTTCACCCACAAGAGATGCAGTATCTCTCAAAGGGCCATTCCAAAGCAAGCGCAGGCAACCCTGTAACATCAGTCAAAATTGCCACCTTCTAGAACAGTCATGAATATGAAATCAAGCTCTAAAATGAATGTATGGAAGTTGCCCCTCCTTGCTAAGTGAAATGAGCTTTCCCTCTGTATTGAGTCTTTTTGGGTGGAATACATTTGTTGCAGTGGTTTGGTTTTGTTAGTACTGAGGAGTCAGCACAGGTCAGTGGGCAAACTGAATTGTCATCTGTCTGCCTGAAACAGAATTGTTCACCCTGTGCTCACCCCCAGGGAGCCTGGGGAGCCAGAACCACGTTCTGAGCCCAGCCCATGCTCTCTTTGCACAGCAAAGGGGCTCTCTGGGTGCTGTGTGACCCCTGCAAACACCTCCTTGGGAGCAGCCACTGCTCTGTGGCTTGTCCAACACTTGTAGAACCACTTTGCACAGAGAAAGGAATTTTTTTTCACTTTTATGCTCTCTAACAGACATGAAAAGTGATTTCTGAGATTAATGCAGTATAAAATTTTAACTCACTTTGTATAACTTCCTTCTTTTTAGACAGGCAGGGGTTTTTTCTCATCTATATTATGACATGCTTTAGCAAAAGCAATCTTACTCTTTTTATCTTTGGCAGCTTGGGATGGGCATAATATTTACAAATGATGCCATGAACAAGTTATGCAAATCACCCAAATGAGAACCAGTAAGCTTTTATATCCTGCCAAACAATCGTGTATTGTAGAAATGCCACATTTTACAGTCAATTTGAGAAATGTTTTAGAGACTTTAAAATATTAGTGCCCTATTTTTCATATTGCTCAACATATATAACAGGATTTGTTAGTACTATGAGTCCAAAAATATAAACCTTTGGAATATGAAAGAAAAAATAACCATAATAGATTTTAAAAACCTAAGTGACTTTGAAAAGCCTCTTGGAAGTTCATAATACTGTCAATTTTTTAAAGATCTTGTCTAAAATTGAAAACCTGTATGACTGCAGAGAGGCAATCTGTGCCTTTCTAACTAGTATAAAAATACCATTTCTTAGTGCATGTAAATGAGCCATTATAAAATAAATCGGCAAAAAAGTAATGGATTCTCTTAATGTATGAAGCTCTCCAAAGGGCTCATCTCCACTGCAGAATTCACAAGTGTCTGAGCTGAGCCAAGGATCAGTGACTGCATGGCCACATTCACTGATTTTTAACGTTGTTCCACAATCCCTTTGGCAGTGTCCTGGAAGTTTCTCTTTTAGGAGGTTCTGGCTACTCAAAGTGGGGTTCCTGGGAGTCACAAATCCCAAGGAGATGTGCAAGACCCCCCTTTTCCTAACTCAGTGTGGGGCTACTGGTGAAAAATGAGCTGAACCAATTCAGCTGTCAGCTTCTATGCCATAACCAGCTCATTTTTAAATGATTTATCTAAACTTGAACACATTATTGAATTATTTGTAAGCTTTATTTTTTTTTTCATGTTAAAAGGGGCATGTGGATTCTTGTTTGAAAAATAGCAGTTTTCCCTTGGGAAGGAAATTGCCAGACACTGTAGTAACCCACACAACTTTCCTTCCCAAGTGATACAAAGGAACATCTTTGGGGGGAATAAGGAGCAAATATCACAACAGTAAATTTGTGAGAACTACAGAATGATAACTTTTTTAAATGTGCTATTGAGGGTTTTTTCCAAGCAAAAATGTTTCCCTGCCATATTACATCTGAAATCCTTACAGCAGCTTTCCACCTTCTCTGTAAAGACCTGGGAGAAAGGGCTTATTTTTTCAAAGCTCTTCTAAATCTCCATCTCCCTGCCTGACTTTATTTAAAAGGTTACAGAGCTCCAGTGCCTTTTTCCTGGTGTTTGTGCCTGCCTTTTACTGGTGTTTGTGTGCTGTGCCCAGTGCCCTGGGTTTGCAGAAGGCTGGTGGTGTGGGGCTTTTTTAGTGAGCTATTTACTGCTGGACAAGGGCAGGCTGGGGCTTTTCTAACTTGGTTTTCCACTAAGTTTTTTTTTATTAAAGGTTCATGACAATTTTGTTTTGATTGAAGTTGTGACAGAAGCACCTGGGCTGGATGAAGCCAGGCCAGGCCCTGCCAGGGAGGACAAGAGGGGACATTTCAGAGGCAAAAATAAATGCAAAGGTGGAGTGTGAGGTAGGGACAGGGGGGTGCTTTGCTGTACAAACCTTTGTGTAGTACAATTAAATATTGTACATCCTTGTACCCTGAGGAACCACAGGGCCTCTGGAGCTGAGCCTTCTGCTCTTTTCCCATTTATAAAATATTCTCCTAGATTGCTGCAGAGTGTTGGGTGTTCTCAATCCAGCTGAGATCCCCCTCCTGCAATACTTGTGCCATCACTTTGTGTTTTAGGCCCAAGTGTTGGGGCTGAGTGGGAATTTTACCCCTCTGTGAAGCATCCACAAGTTTTTGGCATTGAGAAAGTAACTCTTACACTGAGTTGTGCTGGCAGTGTAGTGTTGTGAGCTATTTCACCAGTGCTGTGGCATGTGCAATATATATTGTGCATGTTGCAGCAACAGGAGGGATGATGAATGGGTTATGTGTGCCCTGCTTTCTGCTTCTGTTGATAAGTGGCTGATAAAGCTGACAAATAGCTGGATTAGGTAAACAGAGCCTACATAACTCATTCAAAGGGAATAACTGTTTACAAATTATCAATTGTTATCTGCACAGTTTTGAGTTAGGAATGATGGATTCTGTTCCTGTGTAGAAATAATGGGCTGGTGATGTGTATCAGGTATGCGAGCAGTAAAATTGGCCATCTGACAGTGCTCATCCTCAGCACAGGGACTGGCAAGAAAGTAAAAAAAGAATGTTGCCTGGACCAAGTAGAGAAATTTTTGTCTCCAGCAAAGAACAGGAAACTGAATACAATAAAGGCTTTGGGATTTGGCTCCTAAATACAATCAGAATAATTTTAGCCTTGTTTAGGAGCTATTGTAACTAGTTACTACTCAAGGGCCAATTTCCATCTCATTCCCATGAGCAGTGTTTGCAGAAAATGTAGAATGCATATCTTTTATTAGAACAGGAAGAAACGCCTGCTAATATAATGCCACTTCATTTCATAATTCACTGTAGGATGAGAATGGGATTTCAGAGCTGCTGATGTTTTAATCTCGTGTTTCCTTGTCCAAAGTAAAAAGCTGTGCATGAACTGCATCAAGTTAAACAGATTTAGTTCCTCGATGGCTGTGTTGTATTTCTAGCACGTGTTAAGGTGGGGGAGTGCTTATGCTCAGCTCTCTATGATCAAGTGCTTGCTTTTAATTTAGTGACTCGTCCCTGCAGCATCCTGATAACAAAACGTGGCTTCAGATTGCCGAGATAACACCGAGCGCCGATTGCACATCAGAGAGAAAATAACTTGGCTCGCAAGAGGCTGGATTGATCGGCAGGGAAAGATGTTCTGAGCGGGGCTGGGAGTGCTGGCACATCCCGAGCCCAGCACGGCTGGGGCTGGGGCAGGGCTGCCGGCCGGCGCTGCAGGGGATGCCCGGGAGCTCCGGGCCTGGGTGCGCTCCCTCCGGGGGTTTGGCACCCTCTGCTGTCCAAAAAACCCCAAAACACCCCGGACATCGGACCGCACGGGGATGTGAAAGAGCAAATCAAACTCTTGACTGAATAATTTTGGTGATCAGCCCCCCACTCTCTTTCTTGCTGCAGCAAGTAGTGAATGTCCACTAAAAAAAAAAAAAAAAAAAGGCAAACAAAATTTTTTTCCTGCTTCACAATAGTAATTGCATAATTGCATTGGCTCTTTTCTCATAAACGAGGTGACCAAGTCTTGGCTCCTGAATCCACTGCAAGGCTGCCTGACCACTCAGGCTGGATGCAAATACAGCACAAAGCCTGATGCTGGAGGAGTTTCAGATATGCTGAGGGAGGATTTTTCTGCCTCAGCAAGGGCTCTGCACAATTATCACCGAGTCAGAGCCACCCTTGCACAGTGGAAACAAGCAGGTTCCTACCTAACATCTGGCATGGCTGTTCTTGCTACACGAGCATCTTGTGCTGCAGCTGAGAGTGCTGCAAATTGCCTATGACACCTTATGCATGTTTTAGCTATTTAGTTAAATGTTTATTCGCTTCCAGGTTTTTTGGTAGCAATTAACAAATGCTTTCCTTGACAGAGACACACAGAGCTTCACTCCTGCAACAGAAACATGGGACACCTGGCTCTGCAGGAAGGGGAATTCAAACCTAGAAGCTCTGGAAAACAGGAGGCCTGTTTCTATTGTGTGATTACCTCCACTGAATACCTCCTATATTTGATTGACAAGGTAAGAAATATTCTGTATAGTAGGCAAGGGAGCCTGTAAGGAAATAGCCCTTGTTTGTCCCTTCTGTATTTCACATTTTGGATCTGTGCTTGCACACTGTATTCAAGCTAAAAAATAGGAATTCATCACCCAGATCTGCCAAGCACACAGTGCCAGTCTTCCTTTAACAGGACACCAGAAAACCAAAGCTGTGCTTCCCAGTAGAGGCCCTTCAATGGCTTTGATTGTTAAATGGTTTCAGTTCCATCTTTATGAATTCTCAGTTTTCTGTGGCTTCAAGTATGAAATTCATGGCAAAAGCAGGACAAAGCACTGTTCTTCTGAGGGCACAGATCCTCACAGGTATTGCTGCATTCCTTCCTGGCTTAGCTGGAGTTCTGAGCCATGTTCCTTGTGCTAATCTGGGCTCCAGAAGACCCCCATGGTCCAGGGCAGCAAGCACAAGAGCCTGTGTGGGGCACGTGCTGTGGTTTTGTGCAGGGTGGGCAGTGCCTCACCCCTCACCCTTGTCCAGCAGTAAATAGTTCACCCAAAAAGCCACACACACCCCCCTGTGAACCCTGGAGCTGGGGGTCTCAGGGTACAAGTTCAGCCAGGAGCTGTTCCCTGCAGGAGCTCCTGTGCCTGCTGATGTCCACCACATCCCCAGGGAAAATTCATTTGGGGAATGCAGCTCTGGGGTAGATTGCCACTTCTTTCTCTTGCATTTCACTTCACTCCAGCAGGCTCGATGCTGCTTCCTTAACAAAGGATTAAATCCTTAAATGGATTTACTAATCAACTGCTTTTCTTTCCATACCCGCTCTGCTTCTCCTCACATCTTCTCAGACCTGGGAGGATGACTAAAGGCTCAGAATGCTCATACTCATTTCTATTATAAGAGGAAGAAAATACACTGATTCTAAGAAATTCCACTTTTGGAAATAGCTTTGGTTTTTTTGCTGCAAGAGCCATGGTGTTCTAAATAGACTGCAGCTCTTCACATTCAGTCTCAATAGAAAATAAAATGGAGGAAGTGCAGAAGGCAGCACTGGCATGATTTGCATACAGTCTTTGAAAACAAGCCTCGGATAGAGGCAACTGAAAACCAGCTTTATAGCAGGCCCTTGCTGCACCAGTGCTCAAGTCAAAGAAAGAAAAGCTGACCTTGTGACAAAATAACCCTCACTCTGGTGTATATCTGACACAAACAAAAAAAGATAAGACAGTTATTTTAAAGACGACACAGAATTAGAAACTTGAGTGGTGGGAAAACACTAAATAAAACCCAGAATCCTAATTTGAGATCTCCAGTGAGTGGAAGCCAAGGTACCTCGTGCTGCCTGTGCATAGGGCAGTCTGCTGCTGAGCTATATATTCAACCACAGATTGGTTTCCCCAAGCATCAGCCAAGACATTGTTTTTATTGATTTATTTTGCTATCTTCCCACTGCAGTGATAGGATGACAAAAGAACCACCTGTGGGTATCCTAATATATCTAATGCCAGCACATTTTCAGGTTGAATAAAAACAATAAATCTTTCCAGGCACAAAGGGGAAACTGTGAGGTAAGTTAATTTGGGAAACTAAAGAGCATGATTTAGGAATATTGGGTTTGTTAGAATGGATCAGACCACTCCTCCTGGTTTACTGTCTTCTCCTCAGAGATAGTTCCTCAGAGATGACACAAAAGAATACAAAATAAGCCCCAAAACAGTCAAATGTTCAATGACACTTCCAGGGACTGGCCTGCTTTCTGACAGTGCAGCAATAATTGTTGCACCAGTGAGCAAGAGGTCTGACTGTCGCTGTATTATGCACAAGTGCTCCAAATTTGGCTAGAATTTCCTAAGGAACCCAGGTACAATCCAGGTGCTTGTGGCTGTGCTGATCACTGAATCTCTTGTGGGACGCAGCCTGGATTTTCCCTAGGGCGATACAGTTAGATTTGTTGTACAACTTCCTCTTAAATTAAGGGCGAAAATGAATAAACATGTAAACCTGTTCAGCCATGTAATATATTCACAAATCAAGGCTAAAACAGTAGTTAGTCAAAGATGGTGTTGAGTCTAGCACACCAGAAAACAAAGTTCTCTTTCTCCTCTGTTCTTCCAGTGGGGTTTCCTGTCTCCCCACTTCCATGAACAGGCTGAACTTGTCTTGTGGGGTGCTCCTAAAAATACATATTAAGCCTTCATGGTAACACAAGGTTTCTTGGATACCATCTATTTCAAAACAGTAATTTTACACTCTCTTGAGCTTTCTGCTAGTTAAAGCTTCCAGAGTAACACATCCCTGATTCTACACCACTCTGCTTTCCCCAAAGCAGGTCCAGCATGGGCAGGAGTGGCTGAAGTCCCCACAAGTGCTGCTTTGCTGGTGAATCCTAGCCCTGACCCGTTCTTGGCAGTGCATGTGAAAGGTTAGCTTTTGCTTTATTCCTGGCTTCTGCATCATATTTGTCCAAATTTGGAGTCTGACCTAGGAAATCTAGGCAATTTTATTCATCCTGATCTTGGATTTTTGATAATTATACTATAACATGGTACATATGCATGAGCACTGCTATATATGTAGCTCAAGAATGCAGTTTTGAATATGGCAAACTGTGTAATATATTTACACTTGTTTAGTTTGTTTAAAGGAGCATAAATAAAGGCAGTGTATCTGCCCCTAAAACCCCAGATATCAGTAGTGGTTGCCTCTGTAAGGTCAAGGCAGTAATACATACCTGCCAAATTCAGACCTGCACCCTTCACAGGCACAGGAAGAAAAATCAAACTGAAGGTATAAGAGCTCCGGAGATATTTCAAAGCAAGCCAATAAAAGAGAAAAGCCTGAAACTGACGCTCACCAATAACAGGATTCTTAAAGCCTCAAATTCAATAAACCCACAAACCAAAAGGAATTAAGCAGGCTGTGTCACTTCAGGACATCATGCTATGGGATTTTAACAAGATTCGTGGGTATTAAAAAGTAATGGCATAAATTGGGTATTTAAAGTCAGTATTGATTTGTTGCCAGATTCTGCATATCAACAATTGCACTTGAGTGTCCATTTACTTTGCTCAGAAATAAATATTCCTGCCCAGCTGTGTGTGCTAGTTGGAAGAGAATCAGTTTTCACCACTGGCAAAGGGACAGGTTGTTATCTCAAGCCACATGGTTCATTGATTTATCCGTGGTGGAGTAAATACAAAAATGTATAGGAATGCTGTCAAAATCATTTATTTAAAAGCTTTTTTTGGAAGAAGAATGATAGCGCATTCCCAGGTAAGAATGCAAGAGGCTTTCTGAGTATTTGGACTTATTAACTGGTTGAGGTAAATTATCTCCATTTGATGTTTCTGGCTGGCAGAGTTAATTTATTTGTACAAAAGTATTTAATGATGCAGGGAGATTGTTATTGGTGGTTTAATTATTGTTTTGATCAGAGCTTCTGTATGGGTGGTAGTACTCCTAATAAGATAATCATACTTTTTCATCTGTTAATGAGTCTTTGGAGTATTCCCAACACAGTTTTAAGTCTTAGTTGTTTTCCCGCTCTTGGCTTAATTTCTGTGTTTCATTTGGCTTGCATAATGAAACAAGATGGGCTGCTTTACTGCTGTTTATAATAGGCCTTCCTAATATGGTTTTCTGTGCTTGGGCTGATCAGGATTTTCCAAAACTACATAAATGTTTTTAATCTGGGGGGAAAAAAATCACTTTGCCTGTAAATTGAAAGCAGTAAATTGGGTTTTTGTTCTCAGGTAAGTGATAATATTGTTCTTGCACAATCTCCTAGTGGTATCTGAATTTTATCACTAAAAAGCATGTTGTCTGTCTCTCTTTTCCATCTATATCACTTTAAACCCCCCCAAAGAATTCCGTGTATCTCTTCCTGCAAATACTTACTAAGCAGTCAGTGAGATCACAGTGAAATACAGTGAAAATATTGACAATATGGGCAGTATTTGAAAATTAACAGTGGGAAGGGCATGGCCTGACTGAAGTCCAGGGTACTTCAGCAGTGGGTGTTGATGTAAACCATCTTTACAGAGGTTAATTTTAATTGTATGAGAGGCTGGGAAGTGGGTAGGAATGTTAAGAGGACAACCATAAAAGAGCACAGTTAATATCACGTCAACAGAGGAGCTTTGTTTTTCTCTAAAGGTGAATATTCTAGTTCTCATAATATCTTCTTTATGGAGTATTTCTATACTCGGCTTTTCTCAGTTGTGTGACTACAGCTTTCCCTCTGCTTCATTTTTATTCTGAATTTCCTGGGCCTGGCTCTCCTTGTTTTGCAGCCCACCTTGGTTCTGCTGCAGTAATGTGCCCACAGGGACAGCCCACACTGCAGAGATATAAAACCATGGGCACATGAAAAAGTAAGTGGTGCCTAAATGTTCATGTGTTCTGCCTGCCACAAGCACAAACAATATTTCAGTCCTCTGTGACAGTGATACAGGTGCCTACTACTAAAATTGTACTGGAAGAAGGCGACAGAAAATTCCTTTATCTCCTCTGGAACTTTCTCATCCTCTTTGATGCCAAGGCAAAAAGAAATGTATTTAAGCAGTAAGAGAAGTGCTCCCAGTCCAGCTTTACCTTCAGAGCTGGGTATGGCTTTTTGTTAGGTCATTGTTAGGGTCTCTTTGGGACTGTTTCAGTGTTTGTTATGGGCTGGGGTGTTTCTCTTGTGCCATCTCACAGAGCTTCCAGAAGCAGCAGGAGATGCACAGAGACCTGGGAAAAGGTCTTTTTTACCAAAAAAGAAAGGGAGGACTGGAAGGAACTAGATTAGGAAGGAATAGAGCTTCTTGTATTTTTATCAGGTATCACAGATCTTCAGAGTTAGCAGTAATTTCCTATTTGGTACTCAGTGAGCTGGAGAAAGGGCATCAAGCACGTCTGCCTATAATTTAGGAAAAGTGCAAGATTACTCATAGTTTCTCCCCTCATCTCTCCCAGGCTTTAGCCTGAGAAATGTATCACTCTCTTTTGTGACCTGTGTGATGTGCCTTACACATGCAAAGTCTTCAGTTGTGCTAAAAATTTTAAAATTATGAGGATTTTCATAGTATGGAAAATATCCTAATATCTTAATTACTGACATGAACCTGGGGAACAGAGCTAATGCTGGACCTCATATACAGGGAGCTGTTGCACAAGTAGAAATTAAAACTCTCTGAGCTAAGTCTAAACAGATTAAACAAAGGGCAGGGGAAAATTACATATGTAAAATGAACAGCACCATGGCTGCTAAAGATCAGGTTTCTTCCATGAATTTATTCTTCTTATAGTTTTGGGAATTAATCTGAAATGTAAAATGAACCAAACAATCCAAATAAGGTACAATAGATGCTAATAGGAAATAATAAAATAGGATGTGCAGCAGTCAGGAGAAATGAGAAAGAAGTAAATGCAAGTGGAAAAAGCAGTTAAACATAAAAGATGTTCAGAAGATGAACAGAGAGAAGGTGGAAGATGGGTCTCCTGTGCTGCAGAGACCAGTCTACAGATGCTTTGCTGCTGCTGCCAGCTGAATGTCTAACTAGAGGCCCTGTAGCCTCTTTTTTTTTTTTGTTACTTACCTAAAATCACTAAAATGATGTGCCCTGAAGCCTTCTTGAGCCACGTCTAAAGTCTATAACACACAAAGCTGGCAGGTGGGGAAGGGAAGGTATGGAGCACATCACTTGGATCTGTTTCTTCCCCTCATCCTGAACCTGCTCAAGCATATCTGCATGTCAACAAAATGCCTTTGAAAGAGAACTGTCTCTAATATTTGAAAGAAGGTGTTGCCTCTGTAGCTATTAACATCCCCAGTGTCCACACCATGCCCTGCTGGCACGCCTGGCACCTGCTGCTAATGGCAGGGGCATCTTTAACCAGGCCACTGAAGGGGCTGGATGGTCTGATCTGCACCACCTCATGTGGCACCAGCAACAGCAAAGGGAAGAGTCCAAGTGGCTCTTCCTTTGTGCCTGCATTAGGGTTCCTTTGAGGATGAACTGGTTGTCTTTCGCAGGGCTGGCAGCTGAGCCTTTCACCAGCACTACAACTGCCATAATTTTCAGGCCAACCAAAGTCTGAAAACAGGAAGAGTAAAGGAGAAGTCCAGGGATGTCACTCAGTCCCCCACAGGAGGTTATCCTTTGGGTTAGCCTTAGTCTGATCCACTGGCCACAGAAATGGCAACTGCACATCTCTGGTTATTATCCCAGAAGTACAAACTGTGGAGAGCATTGAAGGTTAAAAAGCCCTTGGCAAATGTTCTTTAACACTGCCGTAGAACACTGTACATTTTGGAAGAGGACACGGAGTTCTGAGCTAATAGCTGAAGATAACAGCATTTGCTGAGGAAGCCCCTGTAGTTATGGAAAGCTTCACAAGCTCAAGCCACTGTGTCCAGCTCTCTGTGGAGAGTCTGACTGACTGGGCTCGGTCTCAGCTCAGCTTTGGGCATCCTGGGCAACGCTGGTTTGCCCTGCAGCTCTTGTAAGGGCCCTGTTTCCTCCACAAGCACCAACTTCTGCTCCATTAATGGGCTGGGCTGCAGATGAAGGTCACAAGGGGTCTAAGGATTTCAGAAGCCCTCTTGGATTCCATATGTAAGACATAAATAGTAATTCCAGTGAGACAAATGTATGTTATTCATACACCTCACAACATTTACTCAACCAAATCTACCCTGTAAGTAAGGACAAAAGCTTTTAACCAACCTGTAACTAATTTGAATGAATACATCTGTAACTCAAAGCAGACACAGTGCTCCTGTAAATTAATTATCCCCACTTCACTGAAGGGGAATTGTGTGTTCCATGGGTTTCATTTGAGTACAAGCACAGAGCTGCAAACCCACACCAGTCCTGTTCTCAGTGCAGGGATGTACAGCTTGAGCCTGCTGTCTGTGCACAAAAAACGTGCAGAGGGACTTCTTGGCACTTGCAGCCTATAGGAATGTGGTGCTAATTAATGTAGCAAAACAAAGGCAAACTGAATGTTTCACTGAAAGGAGCAGAAAACCCTGCTCAGAGAAACTGGCTGCGCTTAAACCTGGGTGCTGATTATCTAATGCTGTTCACACAGCTTGAACACTTCAGCTTCAAAACAGGTCTCCCCTAATATAAGAGAACAACTGAAGGAAAACGTGGTGTGATGCTAACAATATATGTGACTTACTGGATCAATTTAGGGAAAATTTGGAATTCCTCATTAATCACTTAATGTAAACAAGGAAAATTAGTTTTTAATTATTAGGAGGTTCCTAAAAGATATGTGGCTTATTTTGCATAAAGCATTCCAGTTTGATTTTGTAGAACAAATGGCCTACCACAGTCTGCACCAAAACAAAAAGTGCCAAAACAGTGACAGGTTGTAGGGAAACAGGTGAACCATTGTGGTTTGTGGAGATTCATGCATTACCAGGGATAGCTTTGGTTGAAGAAATGGGACATACAGAGGAATTTGTGGGCAGCCTGGAGCCAGGACATTTCACAGAAGCCCAGGAGCAGGCTGCTTTACAGGGACAACATTTGCCACCTTCCTATGTGGCCAAAAGTGTGGACAGGTTACAAAGTGAGCTGCTGGAAAAGGTGAAATCTCTGAGCAGGCTGAATGGTAAATAATCTTAAAAAATAGGACAAGATGCATATTTTTAAGGCATAGAATCTTAAACTGCTCTAGCACAATTGATCTATTGCCTGGAGTACCAGAAATGGGTTGGAATGTAATAGCAAGAAGTCATGCACTTAAAGATTAATTAGAATAACTGCGAGTGAGCTCAGAGGTTCATCAAATGTGAGATTACAAGAGGAGGAATCCAGGTATGTTATTGGTTGTAGGATAACTATGATGCCACTGTAATGTGGTCTTAAAAATGCTAATGTATTCTGGGATGCATTGAGTGAGGTATTTTCAGGAGACGGTGAGATATTAATATCGTGGTACAAGGCAGTTGTTAAGACCTTGTTTAGAACACTGCACACAGGGTAGAAGGTATAAAAGGACACTGGAGGAGTGGAAAACCTATTTGGAGAGAAGATTAAAAGCAAAGCAGAAAGACTGAGAATGGATGATCTAATTGCTATTTATAGGGACATTTTAGGTAAGTATCAGAGAAGCAAAGTTATTTAATTCAAAGGGCAAAATGGTAAAGATCTAATGGATATAAATTGGTAGTGAATACATTTACGCTGGAAATTAGAAAGTTTCTAGTTTCAGAAGAGTGGATGTTAGAAAAGCCTTGAAGATAAAAGTAAGGCACCTTGGCTGTCTGATGGCAGCTTAGTTACCCAGTTCATCCTCCAAACTGGATAATAAAATGGTATTGGGTTTCTCACAAATTGCCATTCCTGCAAAGAGGATATAAGAAGATTTAATCCCCGTGTGATGAAATGTGTATTTGCAGTGTGTTAGCCCCATGTTTCAGGAGTTTGCTAATGTGCCAGAAGGTCCGGCAAGATTCCACTTCCTTTCCGTGCCTTTTTAACCTCCAAATCACCAGAGATGACACAAAGTTAACGTGTAATGGAGCTGGCCAGGCGAAGGTTCTGTAAACAGCTGTCCTTCTGTGAGTGACGATTAATAGGACATAGAAGATCGTTTAGATGTTTCACGGATCAGACTGATGGGTCACGTCTCTTTCTCTACACAGTTGTGTGTACCAAGGACTTATTTCCAGGATCGCAGAGCAGTCTGAAAGGGCGTGCTTCTTGCTCTTGTCAGCCTTGGAAGTTTGTGATACCTGACTTTTGAGGTTTTCTTCCTGTTGCACACAAATTTGGGGCTTTTGCAGAACAAGTCCTCAGTTTCTTAGCGGCTGTGCTTAGGGGAGGGGGTGGCTGCCGTGCCCGGCGGTGGCCGCGGAGATGTTCCGGGGGACTCACGGGGGCTGGCCCGGGGTTGCCTGGAGCGGCGCTCGGTTATGCAGGAGGTGTCTGCTGGGACTCAATTAGGCGGTGCGGCAGCGCTTTCGTTTGAATAGTTAATTGCGCGGCGCCGGGCCGGGAGCGCTCGGCGGGGCCCTGCGGATCGGCATGGCGAGACCCCCCTCTAGCGGAGGGCCCGGGCCTCGCCCGCCCCTCGGCGGGAACGGCAGCGGGAGCGGGCGGGCCGGCGCTCCGGGAAACGGAACCGCGGGCAAGAAGCGCTCCAGCCCCGCGGGGGCCGGCCTTGGGCAGCGCCGCCGCTGCGAGCCCCGGGGCGGCTCCCGCCGGGCGCGGGCCCCGCTGTCCCGGGCGGCGGGCGCGCTGTGCTCCCTCCCCAGCACCACGGCAAACGTCGTCGCTTTTTTACTTCAAGCCAGTGGGAAACGGAGGTTTCTTATCCTCGTGGAGAGCAGCATCTCTCCTGCGAGAGGAGCTGCGTGGCCGGCTCCGTCCTGCCTGACATCGCAGCGCATCTCTCGGGAGCAATGGGAGCCCGGCGCGTCTCGGCGGTGCCGCGGCGCGCAGAGCGGTGTGAGCGATCTGCCCGCTGGATGCGTTATGAGCAACTTCATGGTTCCATTCGTTCTTCCTGCCCGTTGTTCCGGCACTGCCGCTCTGGTTATTTGTTGGCACTTCTTTGCTCCAGAGACAAACCATACAGCTCGCTCGATCCGCCCGCTCTTCGCCTCGAACACTCATTTCGGGTCGGTAGCAACTGGTGTCCGGCACGACGCGAGGGCACGTACGCACGGATAAGCCCCGGTACCCGCGGGCCGGGCGAGCCGGCCGAGAGCCCGCGGCCCGGGAGCGCGTCCCTCCCGGCGGCCAGCGGACCGGAGCGCGGCCGCAGCGCTCCCGCCGCCGTCTCCGGCCGCCGCCGCCGGCGGGCGGATGCGCTCCCGGGGAGCGCAAAGGCTTTTCGCGCTTTGCTCGCGCTTGTTCCCCGCCGACCGGCGGGCTCGTTGTCGGCCACCGCCTCGGTGCGGGCCAGCTGTGCGGATCGGGGCGGGGGCTCTCCCTTTCCGCCCCTCCGTCCCCGCCGCACGGGCAGGAGCGCGGTGTTGCACAACCCGCTTCCTTTTTCTTTCGCTTCGCTGCGCCGCGGGCAGCGGCGGCGAGTGCGCGGGGCGCCGGTCTCCGCCCTGGGTGGGGGGACGACACGGCCGGTGCCGCCCGCCCGCTCCCCGCCAACTGCGGCGCTGGCGCGGCCCCGCCGGCTGCGCGGCCCGCGGGGCTGGGGAGGGGGGCACCGCCGGTCCCCGCGCCCCGACCGACGGGGCTGGTTCTCTCCGAGGGAAGGGGACTAAATCCTCGCCGGGGCGGGGGGATGGAGTCGGGACCGCGCATCCCGCGGCAGGCACCGACCGACCGCTCGCCCGCCGGGCCGTGTCCCTTCCCGCGGCGCCCGGGCAGGGGCGTGGGCGCCCGCCCCGCCCCGGCAGAGTCGCGGCGGCGGCGCGTCCCGTTACCGGCGGCCGAGCCCGCGCTGCCCCCGGCGCGGCGGGAGCAGGTGTCCGGGGGCAGCAGCGCGGCGGGGGCGGGGTCGGGGCCGGGCCCCGCCGGGCCGGGCGGGGCGGCGGCGGCGGGCTCGGCGCGCCCGCGGCAGGAGGGAGCCGGAGCGCCCGAAAAGCCGTGAGGGGAGGGGAGGGCGGAGGGGCGGGAGGGGGGAGGCAGGCGGGCGGGCGGCGGGCGCATGCGCTCTGGCGGGCCGTGCCATATTGGAATGAGGCAGTGAGCGGAGCGCCGGGGAGCCCGAGCCCCGGCAGCGGCGCAGGGCTGGAAAAACTCCCCGCAGGTGAGGCGGGCGGCGGCGGCGCCCGCGCGCGGGCGGAACGGCCCCGGGCGCAGCTGTTGGGGGCGTTTTGCCGGCGGGGCGCGGGGCCCGGAGGGTTTTTCCGGGCTCACGAAGTTTGGATGCGGGAAAAAGGCGGCGAGGCAGGAGGAGGAGGAGGAGGAGGGAAGAAGCAGGCGGAGCGCGGCGGGGAGGCGGCAGCGCGGGGGGGACTCGCTTTCGGCCGCGCCGAGGAGCGATGCGCGGGGCTGGCCGGGCGCCGCCGCGCAACTGCCCGCGCGCAACTCTGCGCGCTCCCGCCAGGGGCCCGCGGCGTCCCGCGGCGCGCTCGGCCGAAGTTGCCCTCTCGCCCGGCCCCGCGCCCGCCCGAGGACGCGCCCGGCCCCCGCGGGAACTTTGTGCGCGCCGCGCCGCCGCCCCGGCGGGGCCGGTCCCCTGCCCGCGCCCGCGGGGGCCGAGCCCACCGAGCGCCTCTCGCTCGCCCCCTCCCCCTCAAAATGGCGGTGGAAGGGGACCTTTAAACCCCGCGCCGCTCCGCTCCGCACCCCCGCCGGGCGCGGCCGCGCCCCGCTCGGAGCGGCGCGCGTCCCGCCCGGGGCAGCGGCTGGCGTCGGTCCCCGTCAAGTGGCCCGTCAGCGAGCGGCTCTCGCCTCCCGGTCGGGCTGGGTGGGTGGGTGTGGGGGGGAGGGGCGGGCGCCGCCTCCGCGGCCGCGCCGCCGGCTCTCCCGCAGCGCCGCCGCCCGCGCTGCGGGGCCTGCGCTGCCGCGGGGCCGGGCATTGTGTGCGCGCCGCGCCCGCCGCCGCCGCTCCGCACCTCCGGCGGCTCCGCGCCCGGCGGCGCTCCGGCGAGCGATACACAGCCTTTGTCTCTCGGGGAGTCGGTCTGCGCTGCCCGCCGCTCCTGCACCTGAAGTCGTAAATCGGGCGCCGGTGACACTGCCCGGGCGGCCGCCGGGGATGCCCCGGGACGCCAACTTCGGGCTGGGGAGGGAGCGGCGCCGGGGCAGCGGCTGCGGGAGGGCTCCCGCCCGGGCAGCGCCGGCTGGAAGCGGCGGGGCGGAATGCCCGCATCGGAAGGACTGAGCAAGTTTTCCGTCTGTGGCTTTTGCAAACTTGCTACCAGCCCCCCCACCCCCCCCCCCCTACACAGTGGAAATAATGAAAAGGAGAAGAAAAATAGCGCGGGCAGTTAATTGTGAATTTGTAGCTACGTTCTCCGTTGCAGTTCTGCAAGGCCCTTATTTATTGAGAAATAGGCCAGTGATGTCTGTTTCACAGTCACATGCGTGCTTTAGCGAAACAATTATATCTACTTTGGAGAAACTTGTTGCCATTACAAAAAGGTTGTACATGGTAACCCTCGTGTCTGTCAGTTTCACCCACTCTGACAGCAGAATTCTCGTGGAAGAGGTTTTGCAGCAGAAGAAAAGGCCTAACTTGCTGCTTCTTTGCTGTACCTTCCTTCCTTCATGGGAGCTGGCTGCTGTCAGTAGCCCAGGAGGTTACCATAGCAAACAGTTCTGTGAGGCAGAATATAAGGTGCACCACCAAAACTCACGCTGGAAAAAATGTTAGTCCACCTTGTAACTTCAGAAATACCATTGTTGCAACCTATGTAAGGTTTGCAATGTGTGTGAACTGGTCAGAAAGGTCTGATTTGTAAGAGGAGAAGTTGTTAATGGCAAGAAGTCTTCTTGCTCCTTCAGGAGTGGGGCTGTAACTTGTAGCATCTACAGCATCCAGCAGGATGGATTCCTGGTCTGGCTGCGGTCTGTGATGACTGTTTGAAAATAGCCAACTGTTAGGACTAAGTAAATCAATGTGAAGGTAAAAATAGATCAATTAACTGAAAGCCTAGGTTTCTTGTGTAGTAGGTGGTACTGACAGGGATTTTACAATTTAAAAAAAAGTTTAAAAGCATCTGTCTATATAAAAGATCATCTCTAGGGAGAGCACTTAGTGGCCTTCCTGCCTTCAATTCAGCCACTTCCTCTTTTGCATTTGGTTTGTGAATCGTTGCCGTGATTGAGGGATGAGGATGAAATCTGGTTCTTCCCAGAACCTATGTTAGGAAGATGGTTATGGACAAGATGGACAACCAAATACAACTGCTCTCACTGCCTTTTTCAATGACTCAAAGTTAGGAGATGGCATGAGTGTGTTGGGAGAATGGCTTTGCCATTGTTTGGTGTGTCTGTGGCGGGCACTTATCCTGGGACACTTCAGGAGCCTGTCCTGTTAGGGCTGACACACTCCTCCTCACGGGACACAGCAGAGAAACAGTGGCACGTCTCTGTAGTTATTGATCTTTATGGGTTTTCCTTTGCTGTTTTTTTCCCCCTGTACTATTAATTTGCCAGTATTGAGTTATCTTATCTGATTCTTAAACCTGGCAAATCTCCTAAGCAGTTGCTGCTGAGTGGAAAAGGTGGATTAAGTGAAAGCTGACATGTTAATGACTGATAGAGTTTGCATGGTGTGATCTTTATATTCTGGGAGCCCTTTCACTGCCTCATGGGGAAGATGTTAATGAGTACTGCGAGAACAACATGTGCCATGGTATGTTTTGGTAACACTTTCCAGAGGATTTTTTGTCATTTCATGGCAGACCAGTGACAACTGTAGACCACAACCTTTCTGTGGTTGCCTTTTGAATCCCCCCTGTTTGGAATTCACCTTAACATCATTGCTGTGCTTCCAGTTGTGAAGTTTGGCTGTGGCATGATCATCATGCAGTGATGCAGACATCAATACAGTCATTTGGTGCTGGCTTAAGTAATTGTCCTACAAGTGATGCGCTGGAGGCACGTGGCATCTTAATTACACGAAGATGCTGACAGTGAAATGATTCATGTTAAATCCACTACAGTGTCCTTTAAGGGCATGGGAAAATTAAACCTGGAGGTGCTTAGCAAGGAGCATTTTGGGGAGAGAGCTTCCAGTGTCTAAAACCACAGGGCTTGCGTTACATCCATTGTTCCTATAATGACATGGCAGCCTTAATGCTACAGAATTGTCTTGGGATTTGGTTTCTTGACTTTTTAAGTGTGCAATTCTGTGTTTTATAGATTGGTCATTGACTTGAAACAGTGTAGCCTGTGCAAGTTACAAATGTTTTCTGGACCTATAACAGCTTTCTTTTGTGTTGCTCATCTGACTAATCTTCCTTGATGATTAGCAGATTTTATGTGTCATCTTTGTTTTGGTCTCTTGGAGCATCAGTGTTGCTGCTGGTAGTGGACTGGACTTTGTGCTCCTTTCCTTCTGCTTTTGGGAAGTGGCTGTCAAGTTTTAGGTGTTTAAACTTGAAGTGGGTGTTATTTAAAGCTTTTAAGGTCGTGGGTGTTCTCCCTCTCAGGATTACTGTCTTACTTAAAAAGTCAAGGGATACAATGAAGGGGAAGGAGTTGATTTTTTTTTTTTTTTATTCAAATGCTTGTTGGAATGGTGCTGAAGGCAAACACTGTCAGTGTGTGAGATCCTGAAAATGTCCTGAATGTGACATTTAGCAGTTCACATTCTTGAAGTTCAGAAAAAGTAAAAAATGAGAGTAAATTTTTCTCTTAAATTTATATTAGCATCTTATGATTTTTAGAGCCATGACATCAGTGCAATGATACTTTATTGTAATTATATATTTTTCTGACTTTAATCCATAATTCTTTCCACTTTCTTTATATTGATAAAACCTATGAAAGAAGCATTGAGATGCTAATTAGTGCTCTTTTGATTTTAAAATAGTTTTGGTTCCCAGGGTACAGAGTATAAATACATTTTTTTAAGTTGGATTTTGTGCATGTGAGACACACGTTTTCTGTGTTGATTTTTCCTCCTTTTCCCCAGATTTTGCTGACAATCTTTGTGGATTGGTGGTGTTCATAAGATAATAATAGTAGCAATAGTAATAATAGTAATAGTAGTAATAATAATATTCATCATCATAGTAACAATTATCATCATTGTTTTGCCCCTATTTATGGGTGAGATTGTGGTTTTTTAAGTGTTCCTAGTAAAGGCTGGTCTGTAGAATTAAAGCATTACAACATGAATTTTTCTCTGCATCCTTAATAGGACATCTCTTAGGGGAATTACATGTTTGAATAGTTTAAATGTTCCCCTGTGAGAAAGGAGGGTGTGAACTTAGGCTGGAACAAGATATTGTGCCTATCAGTTGGGACTCTCCAGGTGACTCTGCACGTCTCTGGGAAATCAGTGAATTTTAACTAATGCAAAGCTGCATGGTGGCTCCTGAGTGGTAGGGGAATGCTTTAATAACCTTTGAAGGTGGAAAGCCATAAGTCTTTGGGGTACTTTTCTGCTTTGTTTGGCTTGGGATTGTTGGATTGTCACCCACAGACATCACTGAGGAGTGTTCAGCTGGGAACTGTGCAAATGAAGAAGGCCTGGGCCCCACATGGCTGAGGAAGCCCAGGTCCCAAGGTCTCTCTCTTCATCTGTCTGCCTGTCCTCTTGTTCCCTTTCTTTATATCTTGTGGATTGTCTGGGATGTCTTCATTCATCTTTCCATGGAGACAGTGATGTTCAGATTTATTTTCCCTGTGAAAATAAGCATCCTAGTACAACACCTGTTGGATCTTGGTGTCACAGAAACCCCAGATCCTCAGTCATGTTTGTTGACTTAGTTTGGGGAAGAGTCCTGAGAGGAGAGGCAAAAAACTGCACACATGCCTGTATTCCATGTTGATCTAATGAGTCTTGTTTGCTGGGGTAACCAGGTAAGCAATAATGTTACAACCTGAAGTAGGAAGAGCTTCAGTGAAGTTTGCAGTAGCACAACCATTTCTTCTGCAATTCCTCACTCTGGTACTGGGATTTGTGCTCTTTCAAGTGTGGTTTTTTATAAGACAGAGCAGCCTTAAGTGACACAAGCTTTTTGCTGCATGGATTACTTGTGGTAAATAATGCACAAGTAAGAGATTTCCCTTCACTTAAAGTTGGTGGGAGCCATATATTTTGTTTTGGGTTTTTCCACCCATTGGGATATGGAACATGGACAGGCTGCAGATGCTTTTACCTACAGTGCAGGTGAGTTGTAACTACAAAGGTAATCTCAGCAATTTGTTCAGATTATGTGGACATTTAAAATGTGATTATTGTCCCTAGAGTCATCCTGAGCAGCAGTTTGCTGGTGTTCAAGGTCATTGTTTATATTGCTGTGGCACTTCATTTACACTGGTTTATTTGCTGTTACACTTGAGGACACTTCTGTTCACTACAGAAATGATCTCTTTCTTCAAACAGATGAGTTGGGAAGGAGATTAGTGGAATGTGATGTTATCTAAAAACGATGCAGCTATTAAACCAGCTTTGAGATTCTCTGAGAGTACTGATCAGTGAGAGAAGAGATGCATCTTGGATTATTTTTTTCTCTGAGAGTAAATGATGCAGGGCTGAGTGACCTCCTCTTCCATTTTGGCTGATTGGAGTTGAGGGCTCTCAGCATATCTCAAGAGGTGCTCTGTCTTGCAGAATTGGGTCATTGGTTGAAAATAATGGTGGTGGTGGGGAACCCTGCAAGGTTTTGCTGTTTGTCACTTAATCCTTTTCAAGGATGTGAGGGACTGCAGCAGTGATCCTGAGGTAGATATCAAGTGGATTGGAGAAGATTAACTCTGTCTTGATGTATTGAGAGGCTGTAGTCACTATTTCTCCTGGCAATGGGTGACAGAAAGCCATAAATAGCACCTTCAGATTTGTCATTGTTTCCAGAAGAAACCAATCAAGTCAGGAAGTGAAGGCACTTCCCTTCTGATGCTGGGTGCACATTTATTACAAATGGCTCTGTGGGTGTCTCACCTCTCTGTGCTGGAGCAGGTGATGCTCTGGCATTTATTATCTTTTATCTTGACCTGGGAAAATACATACAATTGTACAATTTACTTTTTTATTATAGGGTGTATTTTTTCTTTTTGTTGCCTGACTGAATGAAATCCCTTTAGGATTCCCCACCTCCTTGGGAGCTGTAGTAATGTGCACCTTTGCAGCTCAAGCATGCACTTTGCTCTCTGCACAGGGAGCCGTGGCCTCTGGTTTAAAAAAAGAAACTTATTGGTCTTGAAATCATAAAAAATATTTTAAAAATTTTTAAATCTAAGGACTGTGAAACTCCATTATACTGTAAAGCTTTGTCTGAAACCACTGTGGGTTTTTGAGAGCATCTTTGGTGTCAAAGCAACTTTTGAAAGGAGGCCAACACTGGCTTTAGTGCCCAACAACTTTGAATGAGGACCTGGTGCTGAAAAAGCTGTGATGTTTCACAGCAGTATGGAAAAATGCTAGTGAAGCCTGACAGGAGTATGTATTATAGACATAGGCTTTCCCTCACATATATATAAATATTGGTGTTTATTGTTCAGTGTCACGTTCCAAACATGCCCCCGTTAATGTGTTAAGCACTGAACTGTTGAAATTGTGTTTTTAAGTAAATTACAGGGCCTGTCATTAGGTTCCTAAAGAAATGTCCAGGTAGGGAATGCCAAGCAGAAAGGCAGGGGGAGAACATGGAGATGCTTCCTTGCAGGTAGGCCAGCAAAACTCACAGAATGCGCAGCCTAAAAAAGAAATTATTGAAGGAGGCAGTGATTCCTTCCAGGATTAACTCTGCTCATTGCTCTTTAGAGTGTTACCATGAGGGTTAAACTCATGGCCCTAAGAAATAATGCAAGCCCAGGATCAGTCACAAGTGTTACAGATATAGCACTAATTGGCCAATTGAACCGAGCTAATCAACTCCTTTTAAATGGATGTGACCATGGGCACGAGCATAGGGAAATCTTCCCCTCTTCCAGGGAGGTTTTTCTCTTCTTTTTGCATAACAAAATCCAGTCAGTTTAGCTGTGAGGCTTTTTAGTCCAGTTGCCATGAGCAAGAGTCTTCTTTTTCATGTGAGTATTTTATGTCATAAGTTATTTGTTAAACTTTTAAAATAGATTTTTGGGAGGGAGAAGGAGCTTAATTTTGAATTCCCCTTTTTCTTGTGGGAAAAATCTTACATTCTGAACTTACTCCTTAGCAAATTTAAACATGTATTTTGTCACTCCCCTTAATGAAAACCAGTGTATTTAGGGAAGTGGTTTGGTTGAAGCACATGAGTCCAGTTTGTTTTGATAATAAGCCAGTTCTAGATAATTCTAGCCTCACTGCAAGTGTAGAGGGAGTGTGTCCAACAGCTGCTTTGTCTGGTTTTGATTTTTTACTGGTTCATCTTATGTAAGAAAGAGATAATGACTGGAAACTGAAGAATCAGGGATGGTTGTTTCTTCTTCTGGTCTTCATAAAAAAAAAAAGACAGCAGAGTAACAGCTGGAAGGGCAAGGTGACAATAAAAGCCACAAATTTTTAAACTGATGTTAATGTTCCTTGGTTTAACTCTATGTTCTTACTTAATGAATACCAGAATATTGGGTTTTTTTTGTTTCTGCCTTCTCTGTATGTGCTTTTAAGGTAAGAATACTCATTATCCAATTCAAGTGTAGTTTTATTTCTAATTGAAGTTCAATTTCCCCCTAAAAGCAACTTGACAAAAATTATAATTCTTATGATTATCCAATAAGAAGTGCTGAAATTATCTTTTCATAGTAAATCTAAGTTTCTATTTCTATAATCAGATTGAATCTTTTGCATTTATATTTTGTTTCAAAACAGTGGTTGCATTTACTGGGAACTATTTTTAGGTTATTGAGAAATAGCAGTATTGCATAGTTTACTATGCTTTTATTTAAGGCAGTTTATATAAATGCTTTCCTTTTGTGCTGTGATGTAGGTAATGACATCAAAATACACTTTGTTGGTCTTGATCATTCTTACATGCAAATGTGAATGTAGATAATATTGCAGAAAAAAAAACTTTCTATCAATTATTGAAGGCATCTTTATAGAAAAATAGCAGCATTGTTGCTTCTGAAGAGGTTTAGAAAGCTGGGTCACAGTGGTTACAGTGGTCAGGCTGGATGAGCCTCTGAATGAAGCAGTTTTTTTTGGGTTTCAAAGACTAATGGTGTATGATTTCTTCATTATCTGCCTTACCTTAATGCATCTGACAAACAGCATGGCAAAATCCACTTCAGCGTGTAAAATTAACCCTTCTGAGATCCTACCTTAGCAGTGAGATTTGAAACAAAAATCCACTGCGGTGGCTCTTGGGCATGGCTGAGAAATTTTGTTGCATTGCTGGAGCAAGAGTGGCTTCAAGTCTAGCTGAAATTGGGATGATCATAACAATTGCCATAATGTGTCAGATCAGGCACCCAGTCCTGTGTCTCACCTCAGCAGAGGTGAGGATAAGGGGCAGTGAGGTACAGCTCAGCACGCTCTGTGCCGAGGTGACGCAGGAGCCGGGGACTGGAGCTGTTCCCTGCTCTGAATCCACACCTAGTTATGGGTCTGCAGTTTATTCTGTGCCATGTCAAAAGGTGCTCAGTCTGTGTTTTCTGCTGCTTCTGGTAGAGAAATAGGGAATAACCTTTCCTTATACTTCTTTTTGATCCTAGTTTTGATTTTTGCACAGCCCTCGTGTTCTCCCATAGTTGCTCTGTTCAGCTCAAAGAAGGAACCTCGTGTGTTGTACTGAAGATGCTGGAGCCCATCTGGAGCTTGTGTGTGCAGTGCTGGACAGAGATGCTCTTTCTGGTTGTGGGTGTTTCTTATCTTTGCTATAAAACTGAATTATACATCCATCCCTATTAATATAGAAGTATTTCAAGCCTCTGATGCTCTTTCTTAGCTTTTTTTTTGTGCAACTTTTAGTATTTCCATGGCTCTTTGACACCAGCACTACAGGCTGTCTCAAGGGGCTCTGGATTTCTAGAGTTGTTGTAGGGTGTTTGTTGTTTTTTTCTCCATTCCTTGGGGCTCCTAATGAGTATGAAATTGATGTTCCAAGAGAATTAGTTGTAACAGTTTCAAAATTCCGAGTTGCAGTAGCTAATTTAGATCACATTGTATAGGTGAGGTTATTTCTTTTTCTATGTCTTATTATCTTGCCTTTAATTTCATCTGCTATTATCCTTCTGTTCTTAGCAAACAGCATTTATTTTTCATCTCTTGAATGGTTCTGTATTGTCCTAAAACTTTGCACTCATTTAATGTTTGTGTGCTTCCCTTGAAAAGCAGGACACAGCCCAGCCATTAGTTCTCCTGGTATTGTGAACAAATGCTTTTTCTTTCTGTCATTATTTCATGTCTTTATAATCAGCCTGTTAAGTATGAGATGTACTAGAAGAAGCTCCACAATATTTCAAGTCTCATTGGATGAGAACACCCTCTGATCTGAAGTCATCACTTGGGTTTGGCCTTAATGCCCAGATTGTTTTATCTGCTTTCTAAAACTCTTGCTTCTTGACAAATAGGTTGATAAATTACCTTCATTTAATGAAGTGTTACCATTTAGTGATCTTTGACTAGATCTGCTGTGCAGCATATGGTATGGAATTTAACACTGATATTTTCAACATTTAAAAAATATTATTCTGAAGTTCCCAGGTTGTGAAGCTTTTGAAATGCTGCTAATTCAGATATGTATTCCCAGACACCAAGCCTACATGCTGTGGTGTGAAGAGATCAGTGAGTGCTTCAGTTTGGAAAAGGACAAAATGAACATCCCTGGTCTGGAAGAACAAGATCAAACCAGTCTCCTTGTGGTGGCTCCACGGTGCCTTGTGGCCACACCTGTGTGATGAGCACAGGAGAAAATGCATCTTGCATTAGTCCCTATTGGATGGGAATGTGCCACAATCCAAAGGGTTTATATTCCACATGATTTACTTTGCTATAAAGTAGTAAGTATGTTGGAGGTTGTTGAACTAAGAAAAGTGATTTCATTTTGCTGTTAATGAGTGTTTTTCTGTCACCCTTTAGAAAAATCCATTCACTCTTTGTCTGTACCTCAGCAGTTTTCTGTTCATTTTGTGGCCATTCGCTTCTTCTGGGTGTGCCCAGCCCTCATATCAGGGAAGGAGCTTTTAATCTTTTGTGTTTAGAAGACCCTTTTTATAACCATAAAGGCTAACAAAGTACCTTACCGAGAATTAAAGTTAAGATGTTGCAGGGATGTTGACCTCAGCTTTGCAAAGCTTTTAGGGAGTATTTTTCCAGGCCAGTTCTTCACTCAATTGATGTTCTTGCTTTGCATAGAGATCTGATAATTCATTTTTTTACATCCCTGTTGCTCCTGGAGCGATTGTGGCAGCGCTGGGCTGAGCAATTTCCGCTTGCTGCTGAGGGCAGCACTTAAGTGGAGATGGTGTAATTTACATCCAGTGCTGCACTTGCCACTTAATGTTTTCTAGCAGCTCCATTTCTATAGGGAGCAAATCAAAACAGACTTGGGCTGTCAGCAGAGATGTGTTTTTTAAACACAACCAGACGAATGGTTTGCTTTTCCATTGAATCAAGAGTATATTTAAGAATGAATGTCACAGCAGAAGCATGTGATTATAACATATACAGGTATTTCTTGTGGGTTTAGCTCTAAAGAACTTCCATGGGCTACACTTAGATGCAGAATACTGACATGGGGGAAGAAAATGCAGGAGACTTCATAAAATAACTTCTTAAGGTAGTGTTTTCAGGACAAAGGTGTCCTTTGGTTTTTCTGAGGCACTGGTTTTTTTTACATCCTGCTACAGTATTAAAATTCTGTTTTAATGATCACAACTAATGATTTAAAAGTTGAAGTGGAACTTGAATAGAAGAGTATTATCTCTCTTTTGTATGTAGTGATGAAACAAGGTTGCGTGTGACAGCACAGTGATGTCTGAAAAAATACATGTTGAACTTTATGGGGAAAGGGCTGCAAAAATAATTCAGGGGGAAAAAAAGTATGAATTTGAAAACACTTTTTATGACAGGGTAAATGTTCCAGTGTTGTCAGGATCAAGCTTTGAAATTGTACTTCTAAAAATAGAGAAATCTTTTTCAGTTGCACTGTCTTTTGAGCCCTTAGGCTCAAGTCTTGTTTTTCTCTCTGTATGAACAGACATGAAGAAAAAATCTTAAAATGAGAACAGATTTTCTTGTAATTTTACGATTCCTGATGTTGGGGTAATAAGACCATCATCCCTTACTGTGAGCTCTTTACTAAAACCCTGTGCTTTAACTGTTCTTGGGCCTGTGGGCCTGTTAATGTTCTTGTGATTCAAAATGTGTAGTTGAAAGCTGTTGTCATTCTTTTGTTGTTGGTTTTTTTTCCTTCCTTTTTAAGCTTTCAGTACTTTTCAAAGGGAGTAATGAGAAGGGAGCACATCAGTTAATGAGCAATAAAAAAAGGCAAGGCCATATTTTTGTGGCATTGCCCAGAGAGAGAGAATTTCATGGTTTAGCACAGCTCGTAATACAGTAATTCTATTTAGGGGGAAAGATCCAGGGAAAAGCTGTGTTCTGCCATCACAGTTTGCATGTGCAAGGAGTGATAGGTGACTCAAAGGGAGCTTTAGCAAGTGAAAACAGCATGGATGGTTTCAGTGGAGAGTGCAGGCACAGCTCAGGAGCTGCAGTTAAAATAGGTGCCTGTTTGGCTCCCTGTCAGAGGGTTTGAAGATCATGTTTGGTTGAAGATGTTCCAAGATCGTATGAGCGGACTCATGACGATTATTTATGTTGATGCCTGAAGTCTCTTGGAATTAATCAATCCAGGAAGACCTATACTGGCATTATAGCCAGCCAAGTGTGTATGTTTTTCTCAGTTTTCTGCAGTTAAAGTGCCACATTTAAAGCCTTGTTACTCTGAGATGTTTTCTCAGCCTGTTATGAAACTTCACTGACTTCACTTGAAAGGCTTGGGTACTGCTTTAGCACCTAAAGTGTATGAAGTAATCCAGGCTGTGCGAAGGAACCATATTTCTGTGCTTTTAGCCTCTTCTTATTTCTGCTGAGACATAATGTTAAGAGATGTGCTGGCAGTGGAACTGAAATAGTGGCTGGGTTCTGCTCGGTCAGTGCTGATAGCTGGAGAGGGATTTTCTTTTCACACACAAGAAGCTGTGTCAGGGCATCAGGCAGCCAGGGGCAGGTATTGCTGACACAATGACAGGCTAGTCAAGCCAGCTGGTCTTTGTGAGATTTGTTGGATCTCACAGGTAGAAGGAAAAACATGTTGTGGTACCCAGATCTGTAATTTCACACAGAATTGTGTGTCTTGTAAATATCTGCTGGTTGAGCAGACTTCTTCTAAGAGATTTGTGATGGAACTTGGGACATTGATGTTTCTGGGTTGCCTTCAGGTAAAAAGGGAAATTTTTGTATATTATCCTTATAGGGCACCTCCTCTAGATATGCATGCATTTCCATTAAAAACCCATTTGCTAATCTGAGCTGGAACCCTTTTAAAACAAAATGTGAATAAAATCTTGGAAAGCAGTGGGAGATCTCAGGACTCTACAGTGAAAGGATTGAACTCTGCCATCCACAGCCTCTTATGAATAAAATTAGCCTTCTAAAGAGAAAAGAAAATTCAATTACAAAGCAAGAAGGAGAGCAAAGGGGTGTAATTAAAACACATAATCCTAAAAACAACACGAACAGTGCTTTTTCATGTTATATTTAAAGCAGCCTGCTTTGTGTGCGCAGTTGCTATTGCTTAAGATTATTGATTTAGTTTCCTGGGGGAAACACTTTTGAGAGGATGCGAAAAGGATGACGTCTCTTGGTGTGATTTCACACGAGCATTCTACTTAAGGCAGTTTGCTGGAGAGTTTTCCTTCTCTGCTTGCTAATCTTTCTTTGACAAAAAAAAAAAAGGGCTGAAATGAAGTGCTGCTTCTCCTTTTTTCTCACGCTAGCAGCAGTTGTCCTGTCAGCCCGAGTGCTGCAGGCAGCAGGAGGAACCAGAGGCAGCATGGGGACAGCTCATTCTCCCTCTCACATCCAATCCAGCACTTGGTTCCCAAAGTTCTGCAGTTTGGACCTGGATTTTCAGAGCATTTGGAGTCCAACTCCCACTGAAGTGATCCACAGAGGTGCCTAAAGCCTTGGATGGGATGTACAGCCCGAGGTCCCATTAGTCTGGGAACTGGAGAAACCTCTCTGGAGTTCTGTGCTAATGGGTGCTGTAGTAAATACACATCTGCTCTGCTCTGCTGTTCCTCTGCTAATTAGCGGCTTAGTCTTATGCTAATGGTAGGACCTTGGGTTAGACCACCTATCTTCTTGGTAGTGAGGCAATCCCTGGCTTAAATTACAGCATTTCTTTATCAGGACTGGCTTTTATGGTAGAAATATTGAGATTCTGTCTATAGCAGAGTGAGGTGGTGGCACACACGGACCTGCTCTGCAGCTGGGTCAGAAAGGAGCCTGTAGGTGTTCATGAGTGATTGAAGGTGACAGGCTGTCCATCTTCAGAGCTCATTCCTTCAGGAACTGCAGCTGGTTTGATTTCACCAGCAGGGATGATGCCTGATTTGATGGAGAGGAAGAAGCTGTGAGGAAGGAAATGTGGGAGGGAACTGGCAAAAGAAAAATGAAGATGAGTATAGAGATGGGGGTTGAACATGAACTTGACAGTCAAGAGGTTTCAGAATGTCTTTTGAATGCTCTGCTCTTAATACTATTCAGAAACTCATCTCTTTCCCAGCATTCTAGAGATTAGTATTACAAATTCCTTGGATTATTTAATATTTTAGGCTGATAGCTTGATAAAATATTAGTACTATTATTTCATAAATTGTTTTGTGCAAAAAAATTCTCTGTTAAGGAAATATTTTGAATTATTGTAAAGAAAGTATTAATTTCTTATAGCAGTTGATGTGCATGTCTTGTTATCTGCACAAATATTGTGTGCAAGCCTAAAGAAAAATTGCTTGAGTAAACTCAAGTCATGAGGTTTCTTAGTCAAAAAACATTCTTGCCTCTATTCATCTTTTACCTGGAATACCTTATGTCCTGTTTGTCTGCTTCTGTAAAAATAGCTTGTGCCATCAATTCAGTTCCTTTGATAAAACTAATAATTAGAAGATATGCAATCAGAAACTAAAAGCAGCTATGCTTTTCAGCTGCAGAGAGCAAGTGTGTAATCACTGCTCAGAGAACAGGTTCCTGAATTCAGGTTGCAACCAGTGCATTTGCATTTTGAATCTATAAAATAAAAAATCACAATCCTTTCAGAAAAAGTCAGTGGAAAACCTGTTTCTGCAAGAGACGAGCTTTCTTGTTTTCTCCTGATCTGCTGGGAGATAGAAATGGAGGAACCTCAGCGTGTTCATAGTGCTTTTCATGGATTGGAACGCTGTGTGGGACTCGGATCCTTCCCTCAGGACGTGTTTCCTGGCAGCTCTGTCAGACTGAGAAGTTCTGGGCTTCAATCTGCAACTGGCCTTTGCCAAACGTGTCTTGCATTAAAAGTTTCACAGCAGCTTTTAAATGCCTTTAAGTGGCTGTAGTCCTTTGAGGAGCCTCATCTATGATGGGTTTGGTAATTAGCTGCTGGCAGTGGGCTGGTGTTGCTGGGGAATGGAGCTGGGATTGCAGGGAAGGTCTTGATGGTGTCTAAACCATCCACTTTTCAGATGGATTGAATTAATGATGCAGCTGCAGTGTAGATATTTGGGACTTGGAGATTGTAACAGTGACTTTCAAGTATTTCATGAAATATCTTGGGGAGAAGTTTGAGTATCGGTAGGAAATCACATCAAGGGAAAGGTAGAGACTTCTAAAAATAAAATATATAACAAACTTTTCTGCTTTAAGCAGGTCTCATGCAGTTTGCTGTGAATGTTGAAAGTCTTTGTGGATTGTTTTTAGAGTTGCTATAGCATACTGTCATGTGGAGTGAATATATTCTAGATGTTTCTGATGCTTCCTCACACAGAGTTACAGGGCTCAGCAGTTTTCACCTGCTGCAGGTGCCAAAGAAGTGCAGAGAGTGATTTACAGAGCAGATTAAATACAGGGCAGTGTACATGCCCACAGGTGGCTCTCTTCCCCAGCAGCAGGAATTTGCCTTTTTTACCACTGCCACTTTTACACGAGTAGGGTATTTTTGGTTTTTTTTTTTTTTTGTAATAAGTCACCCACACTCTGTCATACCTCTCATACAAGTATGTACCTTTCCAGTTTTGATGGGTGGTTGTTAATTCTGAAATCTGATTATTATTGTCACTGCAGTGCTGGGGATACATTTCTGCCAGCACTCGCTTTCAGCAGTGGTTTGGTTTTGTTTTCTTATTCATCACAAGCCATGAACAAGGAGATACACAAGGCATTCCTGTGTGTTTGCAGGCGGTGGATGCTCTTGCACATGACGGCTGCCTTTGCTGACTTGGTCATAAAATACCTTCTCTGCCAACAGGCTGAATCATTTCCAGGCTACAAATACCAAGTTACGAGGGTCCCCAGATTTGTGGGATGTTTTTCTTTCTCCGTTGCCTAAAGTTTGCTTCAGGGAAGCAAGTGAAAGTTAATGGAAAGTGAACCTAGTGTTAGTTCACCCCCCTGAAAAACTTGGGGGAGGGTTATTTGGAAAATTAAAATAAAGATATGCTTTTGTAGTTTATAGATATATTTAACTCTGCTGCAGATATGCTAATACAGAGTTGATCTTTATGACTTGTTATCCTGTGTCTTTCAATTAATCAACTGTAAACCAAGAACTTGTAGCAAGATTCTTTTAACTTGAACTTTATTTAAACTTCTCTGTATTGTTATTCCCTTATATTGGTCAATAAGGCTTCATATGTGGCTGTTCATTAGCCTGATTTTTATCACAGTAATGAGTTTTATAAATTGTTGTAAGCCTAAAAAGATAGTTTTGACAGTCCTCTGTAGGAAACTATACTGATAACTAATGTTTGCTGATAATTTTTCATTGTATATTTACCTGTTTTTGAAAAGTATATATTTAAGTATTTGAAAAGTAGACTGAGCTTAGACTAAAGCTCTTCTCATCAATGTGGACACTATAATCATGCTAGATAGATTAACATTGGAAAACCAAGCCTTTACTAATTTACCACTTTTACCACACTCTGCCCTGCAGAATGACAAAGCCCTTGCAGACTTTATATAAATTAAAAGGCTGAAACCATTTGTCCTGTCATGAAAATAGCACAAAGTTTGAAGTAACATTAGTTCAGAGTTGCAGCAGATAAGAGATTTAATGTGCCTTCTGTATTTTTTGTGGGTTTCCTATCAGGTTTTAAGAACTGAAATAGAATATTGTATTAGAATAGAAACAAGATTGTATCTACCCAAATACAAGAAACCCTTAAAAATTATACAAAGTGACATGAGGAAAATAGAGAATTCATGTTTGCTAGTTCATGCTATCAGTATGATTTTGGGCACAAGATAAAGAGTGTTACAGTGAGTTCTGTGGCTGGAGGAGAGAGTTTGAGTCTTGATCAGGGAAGGGGAGGTACCAGTGTACGGAAGGACTGGAGTTAACAGTGGGTCCCAGAAATAACAGGCTGCCAGAGGGAGAGAGCCTGGAATGGGCTGGCCTTGGTTTAATGTGCATGGAATACACAAAATGTAATGATGCATTTTTGATACCTGCCTGGTCTTTGTTGCTCGAAGACCTTCCATAACAATATTTTCTTTTAGAAACCAGACAAGAAAAAAATCATTTAAAAAATTCCTGGTTTTGGCTGTTGCAGTTTTCAGGCATTGCTCTGTGTAGCTGCAGCAAACCCATTTGTCTCCTCTAGTCAGAGCAGAAATGGGTTGGTTTTGCTGTCAGTTGAGCCCATTTCTGGCCAGGATGAAGGATGCAGGGAGCACATGGGCTGTTGTCCCTGCCCTGTGGTACCTGCCTTGCTTTGTGTTATTGTACAGACACCATCAGTGGCTCTTGACCTCCCAGCCTGAGCTGCCCAAGCTGCCAGCCTGGGGCTGCCTGATGTGCAGGGCTCCCTCTGCCTCTGTCAGAGCTGCTTCAGTGCCAGCTTTCCTCTCTCACCTTATCTGTGCTCAGCCCAGCTCTCAGAGCAGCAGAGAGAGCTCCCAACCTGCCCTGAGTGCCTGGGGAGATCCTGGCACTGCTCAAACTGGGGAGCACTTCTGGGTGAGCTTTAATGTCTGCCAGATCCCCTGAGCTCTGCAGCTCCCTCCACGTAAATGTGTCAGTGCTTTTCAGCTGCTTGCCCGTGACTGATTCAGAGTGTGGGGAAACTGGTGTGCTGTGCAAAATTTGTCTCCCCTCTAATTGATTTCAGTTTCTCCTTAAGCATGAGTTTTCCCGTTCTTTTGATGATGTATGGTTCTCCTAAATTTGCATCATCTGTTTCTCTGATGTTGTCATTTTATTATATAAAGCTGAAAGGTATTTCACTGAGCAGGTGAAAAGCTAGATATTAGGTCTTGTTTAGTCTGATATCGAAGGGGAAGCTGTTGATAAATGTTTTAATAATTTAGTAAATATTTTAAGGTTTATAACATAATACTTTTGAATAACTGAGGTGACAGTCTGAGCTTGCTGTTGGAGTTAAGTGCTCCCTGGAGCTTATGTAGAAAAATTGGGTAGAAACTTTGAATAAGGAAGGTGTGATATGAATAACTATAGTGGATTTCTAGGAAGTGCTGACATGTTCCACATGTTTTAAGCTGTGCTGAAATGTGGTTGTTTTGACCAATCCAAGATCTGCAATTCCTCCACGGTTTGATTAAATTTTGATTTCCTGTGTGACAACACATCATCATGATGTCATGCCACTGGGACTCCTTCTGCATGGCCTCATTCACTCAGTGGCAGAAGTGACCTCTCTGGTTTAGCTTTGGCTCTGGGGGTCTGCTCTGTAGATGCTTTCAAAATTACTTTAATCTTTATTAGCTTTCCCTTTTAAAAATCACCCTAAGTACTGTCTCTTTGCAAGAATGTCTTTTGTTTTTTACTCAGAGGTTGGCACTGCAAGGCACAGTGGTGTTTGTACAGCAGCATCACTTCAGGTGTTACCACACAATGCCTGAGTTCTCCAGCTCTGGTTGTGCTACAAGGAGAAGCTGTTGTGAAGCACAAGTACAACACAAACCAGGGGGAGGCACCTGTCCCCTCCTGGGACACTGATCCAGGAGTTCAGCAGTTTAGAGTAGGAGTCTGAATCTCAGGTAAGTAGAAGTGCGAAGTGAAGGCTTGGCTGGTGGCTGGGGCAGCAGATTTCCTGTGCAGTTTGCAGTGAGGAGTCACTTCAGCCAGCATCCTCGGAAAGATGCCAGCTGCTGTTTTCCTGCCTGCAGACAACACTCCCATATGAAGTCTTTAGCTTGGTGCATCAGAGAACAAAAAGCACATGCTGGTAAAGTAGGGGGTTATTTTCAGTGTTGCTGTTTAAAACAGGAGATCTGGAGTGTGAGCCTGGAATCCCATACTGTTAAATGAGTTAAGTGGCAGTGAAGTCTAAACCAAATTTCTCATTTTCTTTTAAAAACTCCCCAAGAACACTGAATTTCTGTAGTTTTTCTTTAGATACTGATAGTAGATTAATTTGGTTACATTATAAATTAATAAGCCCTTATGGTATTTAACCTAACTCCTACTTTATTTATTCCTGTTGCCATTATTGTTTTCAACATCAGTGCTGCCATAAATTGTGAAAGCTAATTTTGAGTGTCCTCTGCCCACAATTTCTTTGTAGCACAGTATTATAGGCTGTGCTACAGTGATGACTAAGAATCACTATAACAGAATTGTTTGGGGTTTTTTTTTTGGTAGACATCTGTTTAAGATCAGGATGTTTCTAAAGATACTGTCATTTATGTGCCTTTTGGGTAGTTACAAATTCTTGGTAATAGATGTTAATGGTGTGATCCCCTTCTGAACTGACTATAAATGCATCAGCTATGAAAAAATAAACTTGGGGTTTTGCATTAAATGAGAAGGTAGTGAGAGCAGAGGCAGAGAGCCAGTGTGGGTTCACTCAAATCCAGAGCACACCCAATGTCACACAGCATTGCTGAGCTAATCCACCTTGTCTGTGTTCAGTGACAACTAAAACCAGAACTATTACACTTGTAGTAATTTTGATTAAAATAATGAGGAGATTGTGTGTTGGCTGAGCAGCTGTGTGGCAGTGCTGGCTGTGACCCCCTGAGTGCTGCTCGTGGTCCCTGGCTCATGGATGGTTCAGTGGCAGCTGCTCACAGGTCAGCACTGATGCTGCTGCAGAGGTGGCACTGCCACCACTTGGTTTTATTTGTGTTTGTGGTGACAGTAATGAACTGGCTCTGGAACAGGGAGGGCAGGAAACTTAAAAACAGCTCGGAATTTATTTTATCTTCAACTCCTGAGCAGCATTTGGCTTTAGCATCTTTAATCCCCAGCTGCCTCCTAGGAAGGCAGTGGCCTTTTGGGAAAGCTTTTCTGATCAGCCTTACAGCAGTGGAAGGAGCTGGAAACAGCCAGCCTGAGGAAAAAGCCAACCATAAATTCCATATTGCCTCATTTTTCTTATTGTGTTTTCCCCTACATGTGTGGGTGGATTGCATCCCTCTGTATTTTGATGTAGCACTTTCAGATCTTTCTAATTTCTGTTACTTTGTCTTCTCTGCTGACTTAGAAGAAAACCAGGACTAGGTGGACAGACTGACTGGGGTTCATTGCCTGGCTTTTAGAGAAGAGTGCCAGGGCTGCAGGGCACACTGGAAGGTTGGAATGTCACATTCCCTTCTCCAGAGCTCAGCTGCAGCAGCAGGCAGCTGTCCTCTTGCTGCACTCTAGAGACAGCAGGGTAACGTGATGTGCTGGGCAATAGAGACCTCTGAACTTAGAATTTGCTGCTCTTTAGATCTGTTCTACCTGTGTTACTCTAAGCTCAGGGGAAATCATCTTTATTCACCAGTCCAAATCAGATCTGGCACCGTAAACCAAAGGCAAATTGAGTAAGCCTCAATTAAAATTAAAGTGTGATTGCCTGGGAAGAACTATTAAGTAAAACCCACAAAATGACATTATATTATCCTGAGCAAGGAGTGAAATGACCAGGCTGAAGGGTCAATTTTCTAAGGTTGAACAGCTGGTGCTGTTTGTGCCAGGTTCAGAGCACTGGTGGCTGTGGCTGTGCCAGTGCTGTGCCAAATGGTTTTTCTGCTTAGCCAGAGCAGAAGGCTCACAGATGATGCTCAAAGGCTGATGGCATTCCCCACCTGGGGACTTAGCTCTGTGACTCTTGTGATGGATCTGGCATCATCATTGTAGCACAAACAGTGGTTTTCAGGTGAAAGCAAGGAGATATTTCCTTGTCTGAGCAATGAGTTTCACAGGTCCAGCTGACTGCATGGTGCAGGATAGATGCCTGAGGCTTTTGGTAGTTCTGGATAAAAGTGTTATTTCCCATAAAATAAAAGTGTTATTTCCCACTGTTCAGTGAGTGCTAGGAGGAGAAAGGAAGATCCCACTCACCTAAATCATTAATAAGTAACACTGAATTCTCTTGACAATGGACATTTTTTTCATGTGAAGGAAGCTGGAGTACAGGTGCTGTGTTCTTGACAGTGACTGATGGATGCAGCTCAGAGTCTAAACTGTAAGCTGGCTTTTATATTGATAAAAATGTATTTGTGTACCTTAAAAATTTGGTCTGGTGAGCACAGATGAATTTTTACATATAAGTAAATGAAACATACTGAAGTGGATAAATGAAACATCTCTTTTCCCTATATTTGGGGTTCAGTTTGTATTCCTGATCTATCATAAATGAAGTTGTACCTTTAAAAGCAGCTGCTAGAGTAAAGATTTTTATTTGACACAAGAAGCTGAAGCATGTTTCCTTGTCTTAACAGGTTTTTTTCCCTTGGAACCAGCACAGTGACTGTGGGATAGAAGTTCACTTGAGTTTCAGAGGTACCAGACTGTGCTATAGTGTAAACACAGCTGCTATTGAGTAAAATAGCTTCAGTCTTCTCTAAAGTATACAAGTTCAGTGTTAGTGCAATAATAGATGCTTATTTCATTAACTGTTAGTCTGCCTGTGGACTTCCCTGGCAGACTGAAACCATGGGCTTGGCCTTCCATTAACTGATAAGGGAGGGTAAGGCTGGAGCTTCCCTGGGAAAATCTGCATCTCCTGGTCACCCAAAGGATTGGAGAGAGGGGGAATTCCTTCCTGGGATTGTTGTGTTGGAAGAATCCATGCAATGAAGTGCAAACCATGCTGGTTAAGTTAGTTTATATACCATGCCTGAATGCCAGTTGCTGTTGTGTGTACTTCAAATATCAGCACAGATAAGGTCATCTCATGTTCAGCACTGAGTGGGAAACTGATCAGGAGCAATTAATCAGGTGCTGGTGAATGGTGATGGATGTGGCCCCTCCAAGTCCTTGGCAATACTGCTGGTGTCAGGGAAGCAGAGGTAACAACCATCTATATAGAAATCCTGATTTTTTAAAAATTTTTTTGGTTATTGTATGCTTGTGTTTCCTGTGGCTCTTTTTCTGACTGAGAGAAGGTGGGGCTGTTTTTTTTTTTTTTAGCTTGTTGTGGACAGCTTATTTAAAGCATAGTGAAATGGCACAGTGATACAGCTTAACTGATAAATGAGAATCTCTGCATGGCTGTGATTATTTCAGACAATCTGGGCATAATGGTTCTCTCATCAGAAGCAGCTTTAATGACACTGATCCCATAGAAGTGTCTCAGCTCTGCAAGTTCTTGGATTAAAAAAGTGAAAGTGCGGTATGGAATTTTGTCCTTAGGGTAACTAAAATACAATTTAAAGAAAACAAGTCAACTTTGTGTGTGCAACCATCCAATTACCAAATATGTGGAGCTTGCTAAATACCAACATTTAGCTTATATAACAAGGCTGAATTCCCTCGTGCTGGTTGTGAACTGGTATTTTCGAGGACTGTGCTGTGTAGATCTCCTAGAGCTGTAAGGAGCACTGCTCTTCTGTTCACAGCACAGAACCTCTGGAGCGAGTGGGTGATGCTCTGGTGGGTGGAAAGCATTGAGAGCAAACAGCTAGAAGGGAAAAAGGGCTTCAAGGCTTCTCAAACATTATTTGGGGCTGATACCCAAAGAAATCAGCTGTTGCTGTAAGGGCAGATAACCTGAAAGTATGATCCAAACTCCTGGTTTGCACTCCATAACTCCCTGAGAGCTGCTGTGCAGCTCCAAATTTAAGTTGTATTGATCAGCCAGGTCCTAGATGACAGAGCTGTCTTCCCATGGCTTCTCCTGGCACGATGCCTGGGGAGATTTCCAAAATGTGAGAGCCACAGAACAGTGCCAGGCTGCTGTGCTGCTCCATGGCTGCAGGACAGGCTTGTGCTTGAGCTCTGCTGCACAAGAAAACACTTCTGCTTGTCAGGAAAAACACTCACTGACCTGTGAACTGGGTGCTGCCAGTGCTGGTGTTGCCAGTCAATGCCTGCTCGAGACCTTGGGGCAGTTCAGGTGAATCTGGAAAGTCAACATTTTCTTACTTGAGCTCCACAGTTTCTGGTCTGTGCTTGGATATTTCCTGTGCTCCATCATCCTGTGGAGCAAAGCACACTGTGTGACAGCCAGGGTGATGGGACACTGACAGGCTTATAAATAACTGAAGGCTGGAAGCTTCATTCATCTCTGCTGTTAGAATTGAATACTGTGCCTGATCAGGAAGATGAAGGGGGTAGTAGTTGTTTATAAATCTTATAAATAAAGGTTTAGCCTAGACAGGGTCTCCTCTTTGGCTTTGCTGTGCGAGTTTGCCCCATGGAAAGTTTAATGTGGGGTAGGGATGAATGAGTGGGTGTGGAACTGCCTTCTTCAGAGTGGCGCAGCCTTATTTTGCTTAAGTTATGAGTGGAACTACGGCCAAGTTACAAAGAATGTTCACAAGTCTTTTAAGAACATGTAAGTGGTGAAGTCTGGAAACAAACATTTTGAGGTACGTTTCCTTGTTCCATGCTGAGGCTGAGCCCTGAGGAGCTGTTATTCTCAAGAAAAGCCTGACCTCTTCTTTCAGGTTCCTCCTCTTTCTTTAACATCAAAGGTTCTCAAAGCACATGTTGAGGCAAGAACTTATTTGGACATTTACTGTTAGCACTTTGATTTTTGCTCTCTTCATTGTTTGTGAAAGCAGTAAAATAAATTCCCAAGTCTTCTGCTGAAGCGTTGGTGGGCTTGGTCCCCAACTTCATGGAAATCTCTGGACTAACTGGTTAATGTTTAAAGAAGGAAATTTTGTTTCTGAAGCAAATGGATGTTTTCTAGGTGTTTGCTCTTCATTTTCCCCTTAGTTTCTCTGATCCTGAGGGCAAAACTGCAGTGATTGCTTTTACTGACCCCCTCTTTTCCCTCTTCATTCCCTTGCTCCCCCTTCCCCAGGTGTGTGTACCAGGAGGAAGAGCCTAACACCCTTTCCTACTTGAGGCTTTTCTTATCAAATCTAAGTTTTGCTGGCATGATACTTCTTTAAATATGTATGACCTAATGTGTCTGTGGTCAGGGAATTGAGTGGTGCTAAAAGTGATCTTGTTGTCTGAGGAATATTCTGGTGTTTGCTCTTTATAACAGCAGCACTAAGGATGGAGCAGAGCTGTTTCTAAGGCAGTAGTGAATCTCCACACTCAAAAATGCTAAAAAAGTAACTGGTACCACTGGGTGAACACATGTAAGATAGTGTTTAAAAGTGCATGGACAGAAAAGGTGTTTAAAATCTGCCTTGCTCAAGATTTCAGAGTAAGGTTTGAATAAGAAAAGCTCCTGATCTCCCTTACCTGTTGCATTTGCAGCATCTGAAGTGCAAAGGTAGAGGTTTTGAATGTTTTGACTTCAGCATTGCAAGGCTGTAAGAGCATTCTGTTTGGGTTTGGTTTGTGTTTTCTAAGTGCTTTCTGAGTGATCCCAGCTCCAGAGCTGCCAGGTGTTAATTTAACCTTCCAGCTCATGATGACATCTTTTTAACTTGCTTGGTAAAAGCTGCTTCTTTATGGGGTCCCCCACAAGCTGATCCTCTTTTTCCCTTGGAAGTCCTTGCCTCACTGCAAAGGCTGATTTGCTGTGATGTCTGTCTCCCTTACCTCAGAGCACTGTTTTTCTCTCCTTCCCATTTTGGTAGCTCCCATTTTAGAGAGCTGCAGGTTGTAACCTTGTTCTGCTGGGTGGGTGAGGAGCCTCGATGCAGTTCTGTGCCACTGCAACCTTACTGGGGCTCATCAGCATCTTCACCTTTGCCTTCTTGCCTTGAGCACTTAGGCTTTAAAAATAGCCTCTCCTTCTATGGCAAAGCCTCCTTTTTACCCTTTGCTCCGAGAATTAAAATTAATAGCACTTGGACACATCTCAAAGTGAAAGGTACCATTTTTCTGTGGAAAAGAAGTAGCTTGCACAGATCACCTATGGCACAAAGGTATGAAATAAGTTTTGTAAAAATTAAAATTCAGGTGGGGGTTATGCAGATTGCCTTATTTGAATATTTAAATGTTCTGTAGCTTTTTGATGACTGCTTTATCATTGTTTTCCATATATATGCAATGATGCTCATTTACAGCCTTCCCCAATCAGTTATACAGCAAATACCACTGCTATAAATAAAATGTCATTTGCAGGAGACAGAGTTTTGGAAGTTAAATGAGGAAGAAATATTGGCTGTGATCAGTTGGTCAGGATTTTCTCTATAGGATTATTAAAAGGAGTGGTTGAAATGTGGATTTTCCATTCCTTTCTGATACTAGCCAAGGAATACTTCAGGGTTTCAGATAGTGTTTCAGAAAGATTGTCCAAGAGAAAAAAAAGTCTGGGGATGTTATCTCATGTTGCAGCTTAGCCAGTGTAGTATTTGGCAATCAAAAAGCAGCAGTGCTGCTTGTCACCATCCCTGGCCATGCAGTCTCACCCTCCTCTCTGCCATGGCTGCTGTCTTAATCCTGCAGTCAGCTGTTTCTTCTCTCCAGCAGGGAACTAATAGCTGATGGGTTTGGTTTTTTTTTCCCTTGTTCTTTTCTTGGTCAGATCATGCTTTGGCTTGTTTGGTGCTTCTGCACTGTCTACTAAATAATTCAGATATTTCTGTCTAGTTATTCAGTATCACTGGCTTTGCTTTTAGCATTTGAGCTGTGTCAGTAAACTCATATTTGTCACCATCAGGGAAAATAGACTTTTTTTTTGCTGTTACACTCTGAAGCCCCAGCAGTATCTGCCAGATGCCCACACAGGCACACCTAGGGCTGCTTCTGCCATGGGCTTTCCTGTACCTGCAGGGAAATCATGTAACCTCCTCTGCAGTTTTATCATGTCTCACATGGGAGTGATAGATCCTGCCCTGGAATGGGGAATCTTGTCCTATCAGTCCTGAAGTAACTCAGATTAGATTAGTTTGAGGTGATTATACTCAAGGCTTCCTCATCAGTGATGCTATCTTTGGAGGATATGGAGCAGCTCAGGTCAGGATGCATCTCCTGCTAACAGCACTGGGAGTGTTCAAGAGTGCACAGGAGACCTATGAAACAGGCTGGGGATCAAAGTAAAGATCTGTTGAACCCAGGCTGCAGAGGGCTTTTTCTTGTATAAAAAGAAATTTAGGGTGAAATTTAGGTGAAATTTAGGATGTAGGATAACCTGCTCTGCACTGATTTTTATGAGGGATCTTTCAATATGCATTGTAGGAAGTTGATTTTTACCTCATCTAGAATTTCTGACTTGAGGTGATAATTTTTACTCAGTGGTTGAGGTGGAAAGTGATTCTATTTAATAAAAATGGAATTAGGAGTTCTTATATTCACATTTGGAGGCTCGAGCAGAGGGACACATGCTTTGAGATACATTCCCCAGCGGTGTCCATGCATGGTAGAATTGTGGTTTTGTTCTTGGCTTCCCCTCAATTTTAGGGTGATAATTGACAGTCATGTTTTGACTTTCAAACTGGGGAGTGCCTGAGCAGGAAATCGTTGTAGTCCTGGCAAGGATTAACATCTGGATGGTGTAAGGGTAATATGCATTGAATTGAGCTCTGCTGGGGAGGAGGAGGAGAAGAGAACATATCCTTGCAGAAGGAGTGACACCTGCTGCTGTTTAATTTTCTGTGCTGCTGCTGTTTCTGTGCACTGCTGGGCGAGGACTTTGGGAAGGGTGGGTCAGTCCCAGGCTCAGGGGCTGTGAGGAGGAGGAGGAGGAGGAGGAGGAAGGGGTGTCCTCACTCCTGTCCCCAGGCTGGGAGAGCAGGGCTCTCTGTGTCCCTGTGCAGATGCTGTGCTGGTGCTGGCACCTGCTGCCTGCTGAGCTCTTTGGGAACATTCCAGGGCTGCTCTGGTCAGCAGACCTGCCTTGCACAGTAATGAACCAGTGAGATTGAGCTATGACTGTAAAAACCTGAGGCACACAAGTTCTGGAGTGAAGCTGGACTCTGAAACATGGGTTTGTGAGGAAAATGACAGGGCAGGCCCCGAGACCTAACTCTTCAAAATCTGTAGTCTCATTTATTTGAGTTTCATCTGAAATGAAGAGCTGCTTCTCAGCATTTCTGAAAGCAAAGCCTGAGCACTGATGGCCTTGATGATGAGGTGGCTTTGTAGAGTGGGGTCAGTGTGTGTTGGGTGTGGCTGTCACCTTTTAGAGCCCTTTTAGAGTCCTCTTTCCTGTTCATCTTCTTGCTAGTAGGTACCACAGCATCCTTGTTAGGGAAAATGACCTCAGATGTCACTTTCCAAAGAGCACTTCTGCACCACAGGCTTTCCCTGTTTGTTTGCCTGTTCGGTGCCCTGTGCTGGCCACTCAAGAGTAAGTTAATTTCTTTGTAAGGAAAATCATGAGTTCTTAGTCTGTTTTGATCCAACTTGATTTGTTGTGATGACTGCTTTTGCTGAAACTGTGGGCTATTTGCTTCTGCAGATTTTATTTGCAGTCATGGACAGGTTTTTTTTTAGTGCCACTGCTTGTTAAAATAGGTTTTCTGTCTCTTGGACAGTTTGATTTGCAGTTGCATCTGTTTGTACAGACCTTATGTTCAAATATCACTACTGGACATAAAAACAAATAAAGCTGCTGTGATTAAGGGCTTTTAAATTGAAATTATTTAAGATTAAATTACTTAGATTGAAATTATATGATACCAAAACTGCAAACTTTGAAATAAATTATTTTCTGTCTTAATTTTCACTCTAGCCTGCCACTGACAATTTGACTAATGGATTGTTTGTCCAAGGAAGAAGGCCTGATGATCCATGTATGCAAAGAAATATAAATGAAATTCAACTCCCTTTGTTTTCCCCTAGTACAAGTGCCAATATTTTAAAAACAGGAATATAAAGTTCAACAACTAAGTCAGTTTCTAAACCCAAATCTGAGTTGTCCCGTGGCTGTGATGGCACTCATGGGAATGTTGCCCCTGTGGATGAAAAATTAGTGTAATATATTACTTTTTTCTGTATCATGTGCCATTTCAATGGCATGACAAAAGAAGGAAACGAGTTAGGGGTGTGCTTTTACATGCAAGAGGTGTTTTATGTAATGGATTTTTTCTTAAATGTCTTATTTTCAAGATACCTTCCTTCCCCCAGCAGTCTTCTCTGTTAATGGTTGTATTGTCTGCAGTGATGACATCCATTAGTTGGTTCTCTGAAACAGGAGTTCATTTTCAAAGAAGGATTTGGGAGATTGTGCCGAGTTTTTTCCCCCCGTGGGTGCTGAGTCAACCTGAGTGTCCTGTTCAGATTTTATTCAAAGATTTTCCTGTAACACATGCACAGAATATGAGTCGGCAGCAAAGACTTGTTTGAACAAATCAAGCCTCGTGGCAGTGTTAGGGAATGATTTATTGTAACTTTGTGAAGACTGCATTGACCTTCTTATGTTGTCTGCAGGCCTAGCATCCTTTGTAGATTGAAATTAGTTTCCAAACCTGGTGTTCTGAGGTTTTTCCAGTAATTCTCATGTTTTGGGCACTTAGAGATTAATTTGTATATTTGTAAATTGCCTCAGTATATGTGCAGTGAAGGTACTTTTTGACTTAAAACTCTTTTCTCTCACATAGTAGATAGGCTCCTCAAAGGGAGTGTAAAGGGTTCCTCCCTCTGCTTGCACATTAACTCTTGCCTATGGCTTCCTCACAGGCAGCATCTTTTTCCCCATCACTGTATCCCATGGGATTCCATACTTACATGCACCAGGGATTCAGATCCAGAGGTAGAAGTCAGTGTCTTTCCATCTGAGTGCTCTATTTTATCTCACTATGAATCATACTACATTTTACTGGTAGAATATTTGCTTGTTCATGCTGCTTGTCTTTGTAAGGAGGATAAGAAGCTGCCAGGCTGTTGTCTGGGACTTGGTAGCAGCAGGAACTTCATGTTTTTCCTTCATCTTCTCTTCCAACTTGTAACTTCAGGCAGTTATATTCATGCAATAGGACATGAATTTAAAAAATCAACAATGAAAACAGAGCAATCTGTTCTGTGTGGTTTCTTTATTTGGCCCATAACCCCCAACGTGCCTGTAGTCTGCGTGCCATGAAAATAGATGAAGAGAGCACAATAATGCTGAAGATTTTGCACTTAAAAAAGAAACAGAACTCCTGACTATGTTAAATGTTTGAGGCAAACTGTATTTAACAGCTCCTATTTGCAACCACTTACAAACATAAGGGAACTTTTTGGGACACCCTGTTGTGTGTTATTCCCCTGTCAAGACAGTGCTCTCTCTGTCCAGTGGCATTTAAATTAGCTGGGAATAGAGCTGTGACTGTTTCATTCTCACCTGGACTTAACCTGCAGTCCCATGGAAATTGCTTTACTGGCTGGATAGCACAGCACAGGTTGTAAAGTCAGACCTGTGATTTGTTGAGCTGGACCTGTGTATTTCAGGATTCATTAACCAGGCTTCCCAGTTCTAGGTGTGTTGCCTGGATGGCCAGGCAGATCCAGGCTCTGAGTCAAATCCTGGAAGCCACTGGACTTCAGACAGGGTTGGGATTGGAAAACAGACATAAACTGACCTAATCCAAGTGGAAAAGATAAACATAATGTATGGTATCAGCAAAATTTTGTTAAATGGGTTATTGTTTGGGTTTTTTCCTGTCATGTACAATAGCTCTAATGAAAGATCAAGTTAAAGGTGGGGGCACTGGTCCCATTTCATGACCAAATAGATACTCCTATTCTCTGGTAAATATATTTATGCTGGTAAAATGTACATTCACAGACATCTCCACGTGTTCAAGGCAGAAAGGACTGCCAGGCTGTAACCATTCAGGTTCCTGTTTATTTGTCTGTGTAATGCCAGCACTTGCTGCATTTAACCTGCCCTGAGGGGCTCTGGTTCCCTGGTGCAGCCTCCCCCTGCCCTGCCCTGTCCTGGTGGCACAGCCACCCTGTCCTGTGTGCTGCAGGCAAGGAGGGGCCAGGGGCACAGCTGGGGTGCTGCTGTGGCAGTGCTTGGACACCTGTGTGAGTCCTGGAGGTGTCTGTGCACGGAGGTCAGCAGTGTTCAACCCTGTAAATAACTGTGGGCTTAGCTGGTCCAGTGTGCACAGAGCAGCCTCTGCTGGTTCTGCCCACCTCGATGGGTCAGGCTGGGTCAGAGCAGGGCAGCTGTCACAAACACAGGCCTTTTATTTTGAGTAAACCCTTGGAATAGAACTAATCCCCTTCTTGTTGCATTGCAGTGCAGCGGTGCAGGCTGCATCCTCTGCAGGGTGCTTGTTTGTGGTTATCTCCATGTGGAACGTGTGAGGTGTCTTCCAGAACCACACAGCTCTCTGAGCCTGGTTGCTGATGTTGGCCTGCATCCTCCTCAGCAGATTCTTTGCCCCTTTGACATCTTACAAGAATTTCTTTGGGAGGGTAAGAACAGAAAGTGTGTTCTTTAAATGCACTTCTCTTTGAGGAGTCTCAGTGTTGGTGTTGCAATGGAATGGATGAACCTGAGTTCTCTTCTGCTAAAACAGATTTAATGGGAGCAGCAGGGAGTTGTCAGGGCTACTGGTCTGTGAGTAGAGATTTCAGTGCAGGTGGGAGAGAAATTATAGTAAGTTTTAATAATGAATCTAATTTTGGTGATGGTTCCTATTTGCATTTATATACATATATAATCTTCATGTTCAAGGTCTCAGCAGAATTTTGCTGTTCATATAAGACAACTTAAAGGAAATGTTCTACCTTAGTGGTAGATGGTGGTTCTACCTGCATGAAAGGTGATTCAGTGGTTTGTTTGTATTGGATAAATCCTTACAGAATCAGGCAAATAAGCTGCTTCTCACAGACCAGCTGTTTCATTTGTGTGTGTAAAAGTAATGCCTTAAAGAACTGCAAGTCAGCCAAAGGTTTCTGTTCTCCACATTGGGTGGGATAATTCCTTCAGCAGCTGTGACTAATGAAGTTGGTAGTATTTTTATTACTTTGTTATAGAGGCATCAAACTTTATTTTGCCTATCCATAGAATGCTTTCTGGGCCTTGCAGGTCTTGGAAGGATTTGGAGTGTGCTAACAATGCTGAGCCAAGGCTTCTGTGACAGGTAGTTTTCTTTCCTACAGAAACAACCAAAACTGATTTTTTTTTTTCTTCCTGTCGCAGAATAGGAATTACAATGGCTTGAAAATTTGGAATTTCAGCATAAATTGGACATTGTAATAAGTCTTCCACTCTGTCTTTTTTTTTGTGGGATGTCAGGTACTAGGAAGGCTTGTGAAATACTTGTTTTGTTTATACAACTGAAAGTTAGAAAATATCTAAAATGTTATCCAGGCTTCCAGCTGGTAGGGACTAAAGCAGAGAAGACAAAATTAGAAGGAAAGCCTTAAACCCTATTTTGACTCTAAAAGGCTTGGAGAACTAGAAGCTTGTGTGAAGTATGGGACTCTGGAGACCCTTTCTTGGAGAAGTAGGACCTCTGCCAAGGGCTCCAGCAGGGACAATGGCAGCAGGATGGAGCAAGAGCGAAGGGCATAGATGTATGTGCAATAATATTTTGCTTCCCAAGAAAATATTTTTCATGTCCTGTCTGACAAAAGAGTTGATGTGGTTGTTGAATGAGAAAACATGGGTCGTATTCCACATGGCAGCTGAGACAGAGGCTGGGTGTGTGCCCACCCTGCTCCTGCATTGTGTCGCTGGAGTTAAAATCCCCCACGTGGGGGAGAGGACATGGGCAAAGCCTTGGTGGCCTTGAACACCCCTGTGCTGGTGTCTCCCACATCCTGCAGCTCTGTGGAGTTTGGTGAGCTGCCCATCCAAGGGCAGCAGCAGTGATCCTGCAGACACTTGATCTGGGAATCCCAAACAGTTCCTTCATAGGTATTAAAGATTTCCTACACCAGATGCTCTTCTGAATGTTTGTTTGCTTTTGCCTCACTCAGCCCTGATATCAAGGGTGAGGTTTTTGTTCAAAGGAGGCAGAAATCTGCCATTGTGCCTGATGGAGGTGGTTGTTGATCTGCTGTGGCAGGTGATCTGCTGTGTCCTTCCACAGAGCTGGCAGCAGTGCTTAGCCAGAGTCTCTGGCTTTTTCCCCAAAAGAATGGGGCTGTTTTAAGGAAATGTACTGACCCTAAGGTGGGAGTTTGGGTATTTCTGAGTCTGCAAGTGTATTGCTACAAAACAGTGAATTAAACTCACACTGAATAGCTTGAAAATTAATTTTCTCCAGCACTGTTGATTTTGGTTCTGGTTGAGAAATTTGCACAATGTATCTTGTTTTGTGCTGAAGACACTTAACTGAGAGTATATGAAACTCGTCAGTATAGCTGGAATGCATTTCCAAAATGTTTATGAATCAAGTGCTACACATTTTAAGTTTAAGCTAAAATTAAGTTGGCTCCTACCTGCATACTTTATTGCATTAGTTTCTTTTTGCGCTGTAGAATTTAATTTTTTTTTTTAATACAACACTTCAACTTAAGTTGTTGTCCAAGGAGGTCCTTTCCATTTTTGACTTTGTTCTGTCAGTGAGGAGAAGCAGAGTCTCAGTCAGGCTGGCTGGAGTCTCTGCCCTCTGAGTGGGCGCAGATGTGCTCTCCAAAGGGCTGATGTTTTAGGCCTGCCTTATCTGCTAGGGCAGAGGATCCCATGCAGCTGCATTTCTGCCTTAGCTCTGCTCATGCATTGATAAGCTGTATGCCCTGCGAGTACCCAGTCACACACAAATCTCAATTCCAACGTGCTCCCCCTTTCCCCTGGAGTCACTATCTGATCTTCGTGTAGCAAAAGGGCCGGCTGAGACCTAAATTAACGATTGAGTGTAGTGGTGTTAGAGTAGGAAAAAGGTTTAAAAAAGCTGTTTGGAGCGGTGGGCTTTTTGGAGGCGGTGAGAATGGCTGGTTTCTGCAGCAATAATAGAAGCAGAGCAAATGAAGTGTGGGTTTTGCACAGCAGCATCAGGAATTAGGATTGAGGGGGGTCTGTGCTCTGCAGCTTGCCCTGTGCAGCTCCAGGATCGGGACCACCATGAGTCCTACAGAAAAATTAGTTACAAATGTCTTTAGAAAAAGTGTACGTGTCATTTCCTCTCCGAGGAAACGCATCATTGCTGTTTGTCGAGGAGAAAAAGCCTGGGTAAATGTGTGACTGGGCACAGGGACCCTGAGGACATTGAGCCCTCTCCTGCTGCCCCCAGAGTACCAAAGGCAGGGACCCGCGCTGCCCTGGCCGCGCATCTCCGGAGCAGAGCAGAGCAGGCTCTGGGTGCTGCCCTGCCCAGCCCTGCCCTGCCCATCTCCGGAGCAGAGCAGAGCAGGCTCTGGGTGCTGCAGGAGCTCTTCCCAGCCCTGCCCTGCCCATCTCCGGAGCAGACAGAGCAGAGCAGGCTCTGGGTGCTGCAGGAGCCCTTCCCAGCCCTGCCCTGCCCCGGACAGGTTTCCTGCTGCTCGCCGGGAGCAGCTCCGTGCTGGACACGGTTTGAAATAGATTTTGCCGGGTGCCTCGGCATGAAGGAATTCGCTGAAAGCCGATCCTTGCCGGAGCTCCGTCCTAAGGGGTGGCTCCTGTCCCCATTGTCTGGTGTGCCTTTGTTTTAAAATGATATTAAGCCTCAGACACCAGCTGATTTACTTTAATTCAACAGCCAACTTATGTTTGATTTCTTTTCATATTCAAGTGAGCCATCTGGCTTTAATGAACTGTAACTGTTTTTAATGCTGCCTCCAGTTGCTAACATCTGAATATTTCATGTGCTGAAAGGAGATTTGAAATGCAGAAGTGAGGCTGAAGAGTCCAAAGTATTTCCAAAGCAGCTCTGTTCCAGCTGCACTTGTGCTCCACTTCCCTCGAGATTTATCAAAAGATGATCTTTGGGGTGCCAGACTGTAAGCAGCAGCCACGGTGGGTGCTAATTACAAGTGCTCTCAATTTTGTGTACATAAAACACCACAACTGCTTATGAAATCCTGAGTAACAACCCAACTTGACTTGGGCAGAATATCAATCAGCTACAACAGGAGCTGCCAGTGTTTGGCATCTTCTAAATCAACAGCCTCTTTGTGCTTGGGGTTTGGTTTTGTGGGTTTGTTTTGGGGTTTTGGTGGGGAGGGTAGTGTCCTAAATATTCTCATGTTAAAAAAAAGAAAGTGTAGTTGCATCACATAGTTTAGTTATAGAAGCTAATTGAGAACTGTATCCCATAAACTGAAAATAGCTTAATTGTGATTAATTCTGAATATACTTTGCCAGGGATACACTGTTCTAAAGCAGTGGCATATCCTCAGACTTGTGGAATATATGCTTTGCTCACAGCATTGCCTTTGTTTTGGCTTAGCACTGTGACAGCTGATAGATTTGGGATAGGCCATTACCAAGACATGTTTTGATTAATGATTAAAAAGTGTTTTGTTGGTTAGTTCTTCTCTGTGTGCTGAGCATCGTGCCAGTGACATCCTCTTCCAGCATCACTTTATAAAAGATGGAATAGATGGAAGCTCAGCCTGTGCAGGGAGAGGATAGGAACATGTGCTTGAGTTACCTCACCCTGCTCTGCTTTGACCTCTGGGCCTGGAACAAGTGTGAGGAGCCAGTGGAGAGTGAGAGTGGAGCCTGTGCTTAATTTCTCAGTGCCTTTCTCACAGAGGCAGAGCTGGGTGGGAGTTAATGTGTGACCTTGTAGTTGCATGCTGAGCACAGACTTTCTGAGCTGGAATGGAGCAGGTTAGAGGCATGTAGCAGAAATTGGCAGCTGGGTTCCATTCCAGACACATTCCTTTGAAGCTGTAATGAATAAAAGTTATTAGTATCTTCTACACAGTAGATTTTTGTGGCATTAAGCTGCCATTCAATAGGAGCTCTTAATGATAACTCTTGCTACTCTCAAAATTTTTTTTTCCACATGTAATGAAAATTTCTGAAGTTGCCTGTAGTTTTGATTGTACTTGGACTTCCTACACGACTGAGCACTGCTGCTGGATATTTTATTCCATTCAAGTTTGATGATTTATTTGTGTGTGAAGGAAGCTACCAGTGTTGTGTACCTCTAAGGTTTATCAGGTAGTCTGCATAGACACTATAGCTGTTCAATACTCAAAATCAGAGACTTTTCAAATGTGTAGGACTTCCTTTTTATAAAGCATTGTTATTCAAAATGTGTTCATTTCAGAAGCACAACCTATGTTTTTTAGAACCTGGTTTTTAGTCTTCTCTATTATTCCAGGTATATCACTTAAATAAAACAGGTGCTTCACAGACATTCAACAAGAATGCAAAGGGGTTTTGAGATTACCTTTTTCTTACAAGAATTTTCAAGCCAATAATCTTGGTTTTATGACCACTCATCTCTTTGATTCATATAAAGATGTCAGTCAAAGTGTGTTATTTCTAAAGAAACCTGTCACCTAGACTTATTTACTATGCAACTTTGCTTTTGTGGAGAATTTTGTAAAGAAACAAAACTTGTGATCCACTGCTAATGAGCTGGTGGGCTTGCTTTAGTCCTGTTTTTACTTACTTTCTAGCATTCATAATGAAACAATTATTTAATTACTAATAGGAATAAGTTTGTAAATTGGATATTAGGAAGAAATGTTTCCTGTGAGGGTGGTGAGGCCCGAGGCCAGGTAGGATGGGACCTGGGCAGCCTGGGATAGTGGAAGGTGTCCCTGCCATGGCAGGGGTTGGAAGGAGATGATCTTCCAACCCAAATCACTCTAGGATTCTATCTTAAAAGTAGCTGAAGATCCCATGAAGATTTCCTTACCAGCTGTTCCTTTCCGGTGTTTTCCAGGCTCCCTTCCTGAATGTCCTGGCTGCTGTGGAAGGCAGGAGGTGACTCATGACCACCAAACAGTGACAGCCTCGGACCCCCCTGCTTCTGGCTGCTGGGAACAGCCTCTGGGCTCCTGTGGAGATGAATGGAGAACAGCAGTATGATGCAGGTAACAGTCCTGGCCAGCTTCTCTAAAAGCATGAGCAATGTGGAAGATGAGCACAGTGAGTGTCCCGCAGTGCCTGGTGCTGTTCACAGGGAGAGGCTCCAGGTTCACAGATTCTGGGTTGTGCTCTGGCTCTGGGGTTATCATGGCTGTGTTTGTTACTGCTCTGGATCAGAGCAGGGTGTACCACTGGCTTAAAGGGAAACAAAATCTGGCCCACCTTGGTGGTTGTGTTTCAAGAAGCTGCGACTTTCCTTTCTGTGGTACCACTATGAGATGGGCTTGTGAAAAGCTTGGTGGTGTTAACACTTATTTTAAGGCATTTATCAGTCCGTGGTTAATACCTAGTTCTGTCCTTGTGTTCATCTTCTTCTTAATATTTTGGCAAGCTTTTGCTGCTGTTGGAAGAGTCAGATAACTGAAGCTGTTTGCTGCCATTGTAATCTGGTTTTCTGTAGTCCTATTTTTCTGAAGTGCTTTGGTGTGTCCTCTTTGATAGGCTTGTGAAATCAATACCTAACCTCCTCCAGAATGGTATATTATGAGAAATCAGCTCAGGTTTTGCATCATCTTGGAACACCAGGCCAAAAGAGTGTTAGACTGGGATGTCTGGGAATACCAACAGCTTTCTGAAACAGTTCTGGAAGTGTAGGGGTTGGGACCATCCATTTGCTCTGTCTTGCCTGCCATGGCTTGTCCTTTTTCTTTGAGGAGGTCCCTACCTATCACAGTTTATATAAAGCAAATTTTAATTTGTAATTATCAGTGTAAACAATTGGACCAAGATTTTATCTGAGTATTACTTTCCTTTGGTACTTGTCCTACAAGCTCCTTTTCTCATAGGGTAATTCACTATTGGTAATTTTTCTACCTTTACTTTATGGTATCTAATTTTTATCAGTGTTGTTGAAGAAATGTTAAACATAATTTTAATCTATAGTGCTTTCTAGGAGAATGCTATCATCTGCTTTATGATCCTGAAATGTGCTTTTTGATTATTAATTACAGCAAGTCAGTCGAGTTGTTGTCAATGTTATATCCTCAAATAGTCCAGAAAAGGCATTGTGGGTGTGGGTGCAGAATTTCTCCTGGCACATGCAAATAGTTTTTCCTTTCCTAGTGGAAACTGCAGGCTTCTGTCACAGAGTGTAAGGAGGGGAGAAGAAGAGTGAGGAGTTGTTTACATGGTCAGCAGTGGTGTGTCCACAGGCTGTGAATAGCACATCCCTCAGTCTTAAAACCTTTATTGACATTTTTCTATCTTACTCAAAAACTAGCAGGTCAGAGAGTCCTCTCTCACTGTGTGCTTTTGAATAGCTGAGGAAAGGTTTGATACTGGCTTGAAATTACTCAGCAGCTATTTCCCTGAGCATCCTTTTGTGCCAGGTTTGAGTACAGGAGGCTGTGAAGAGCAAACAATAAATGATGAGAGCTTTACTTGCATTCAGAGATAGTTCTCAGCAAATACCTGTGTAAGCATAAGCACATTGGTTTTGTTGTGCCCTCTAATATTGTTTTCTGAAGTGCTTTTCAGTTACACTAGTCCAAACCACTGCTGGAACATTGCTTTCATATTCTTTGACTGGTGTAATTTTCTTTCACTTGATAATTTGCTGCAGCTTTTGGAGGTTCTCCTCTGTTTTTCTGGTTTTACATCCAGGCTCTCTGGCTCCAAGAACCCAGATAGAGCTCAGGGTTGCTGGTTGTGATGCTCCCTTGTGCTATGAGAGGAAAAGACAACTTTTATTCATGTCGCAGTCTTTTTCAACTCCTGAAATTCCAACCTGTCTTTATTTATTCATGGCCTCACAGCTGGTGGAGATGAAAAAGATTAACTGTTATTAAAATCAGATTGAACTATATCTACATTTCAGGGTGAGAAACCTTTGGGTTAGCCTTGCTGAAGTATGCAAGACCTTCAATTGTGATGTACTTAAATGTCCAATGTGACAGTCTTCAACTAAATGACATTAAAAATGCATGAAAGTTATTTGCAGTGAGAATTTAGCTCAAATCCAAAGATGAGAACAGCCTAGTGTAGACTCTTTCCATTTCAGATATTTTAAGGGCTAACTTCCTTAATATTTCTACATTCTCCAGTCCAAATGGTATAATTCCAAATTCTTTCTCTACCTGTATGTATCAGAGAGCAGCAGGATTTAATTTGTGATAAAATTCAGAAAGAAGTGTTCCCACTAAGGCCAGTAGAAATAGGGACAAATGGGGAGTGATACACCTGCCTAGGAAACTGCTGATATTCATATAGAGAATTTTCTCACCTCCAAAGTGGATGAATATTCTCTGTAGGACACTTCTCTGATTTTACTTAAGAAAATGTTAGCTTGATTTGGAAGTTCTTCTGTCACAAACTGGTTGCATGGCAATGCCAGAGAGATGGGAATTGTGTCAGGTTTCTTCCCCTGCCTTGGCCAAAGTTGTGCTTTGCCTCTGGGCTAATGTGCTGCTCAGTCATCCTGTCTCATACAGAGAAATAAGTTTCCACATAGCAGAAAGCTGAATTTATCTAGGGCTTGTAGTAATTAAGGATATGGGGAGAAAGAGAGGGCATAAATATGTACACCCATGCAGAATTAGATGAATAAATTGTGCTTTGGAATCAAATGCATTAAATATGGTTTTGCTTGTTGTCATCTGTCACACTGATTTGCAAGTTTTCTCACAGTAGCAAGAACCTCTGCTGTAAATGTCTGAGGTTTTATTGAACATTCTGAACTCAGTCTGATCAGGGTGTTTAATGCAGACTTATGGCCCCTCAGGAATGTGGCTTCATTAAACTGGTCCTGAGTCTCCAGGCATCTGCCAGCCTGTGAGGATGGAGCTGTGCAAAAAATACCAGCAAAACAGTTCAAAAGCTTGATTTAAGGAGGGCCTGTTCTGGTGCCACTGTCCTGCCCATAAAACCAGAAAAGTGATTGGATTCTGGCTCTGAAAGCCTTACCAGAGAGATGGTCCTTTGCTGCACCTTTGGAATACTTCTGCATTCAGATGTTGAAAAAGAGAGACTTATTTTGGGGTTTTTCTTTGTTTATGTAGTCCTACCACATGCCACAATTAAAAAGCTAATTTACTGCTCTCATTTTGAATCCTCATACAGCATTTTCACTTGGAGCTTTATCCTGTGAGCTTTTCATGTTCCACATTGCTCCAGAAGGAGCTGTGCTAAATAACCTGGGGTGCTGTAGCAGGTTTGTAAGAAGCAGCAAACAGGATGGTTCAAACCATGGCTAAGCACAAACCTCAGCTGGGGTAGCCTCCAAAAGGGAGGAAAATTCCCCAGCTCTGTGCTCAGTGGCGGAAGTGAGAGGCTGATCACCTCAGCTGTAAAACCTTGGTGAAATGTGAACACAAGTTCAGCTTTTGTGAATGAATGAACAGAATAAGTTGTGGGTGCTTTTTGCAGAAGTTTTTAAAAATCCCTCTGACTGAAGGAGCTCCCTGAAAGAAAATAGTAAATTTGCCATGAGTGTTCGATAGGGATTTGTGTTTTGTTGGTTTTCGGGGCAGGGGGGCATGGTTTGGGTTTTTGAGTTGGTTTGGTTGGGTTTGGCTTCTTGGGGGGTTTTATTTGTTTTTCCTATGAAAACCGGGTTTCTGAGTGAGCTTTTGGCTGTGCTGATGAGCTGTGGGTGCTGTGTAGGACGGAGCAAGCTGAGCCTGCCTCACCACAGGCCAGCCCTGCATGGAGGGAGCCGCGCTGGGAGGGGGACAGGCTGCAGGGCCAAGGGTGAATGGGGACAGAGGAGCTGCCCTGGCACAGAGAGCCCCTGTGGGTGTGGGGGACAGGCTGCAGGGCCCAGTGTGAGCAGGGACAGAGGAGCTGCCCTGGCACGGAGAGCCCCTGTGGGTATGGGGGGACAGGCTGCAGGGCCCAGGGTGAGCGAGTGGGTGCCAGAGGAGCTGCCCTGGCACGGAGAGAGCTCTGCTGGAAGGAAAGACATGATTCCGACTCCCTCTCAACCAATGAATAGGACAAATAGGTTGTTGGCAATGCTTAGGATGAGTATGGCAATTAGGAAGAATAGCAGGTAGGTGAAAAATTTTGTAATGTAGGAGTCTGAGGCCATATATCATGTTGCAAATTGTAGGATAGATCATGATACAAACAGTGCAATGGGGAAAAGGGTAAGGGAGTAGAAGTCTATTTTTAGATTTTGAAGTTTATAATGAATTTTCATTCTCAGAAGGAGGTGAGGCTTTCTGTTCTGGAGTGGATGTAGATTGTTATTGGGATTAGGCTGATTAAGAAGGAGGTTTTGACTGTGTTTGTAATTGTGTTGGGGGTGTTCTTGAGGTTGTTGGATAGAAGTGGAAATAGGATAGGAGTGGAGAGGGTTGCTAGGGTTAAGAGTATGAATGTGTTTAGGACTAGTGAGAGGTCCATTACTTTCACTTAGATTTGCACCAAGATGAGCGGCTCCTAAAACCATTGGATTACTATTATCCTTTGAAAGTAAGGAGACTGAGGTTTTATGCTCAGATACAAGAGTTAGCAGTTCTCGCTGGTTTTACCTCTCCCGCTGGGTGTGGGGGACAGGCTGCGGGGCCCAGGATGAGCGGGTGGGTGCCACAGGAGCTGCCGTGGCACGGAGAAAGCTGCTCTGGATGTGGGACAGGCTGCGGGGCCAGGGATGAGCGGGTGGGTGCCACAGGAGCTGCCGTGGCACGGAGAAAGCTGCTCTGGATGTGGGACAGGCTGCGGGGCCCGGGATGAGCGGGTGGGCGCCGGAGGAGCTGCCGTGGCTGCCCAGCCGGGATTGGCCGCAGTTCAAGGCAGGGCTCGCTAAACAGCAGGCGAGCCGGCTTTCCTGGGAGCTCCTTGTAGCAATTAAGTGGCAACAGAAGTTACTAATTGACCCTTTCAGTGTGTGAAGTGACCTGTGGCTCATTTAAGGAGCTTAAGTGCCCCTGGGCGGTTATCTGATGATAACGGGGCTGGGGACTCGCCGTGCGGGGCTGGAGCCGCCCTGGCTCCCTGCGGCACTCGTGGGGCGCTGCTGCTCCGGGTGCCCGGCCGGTGCCTCTCCCGCCCTGCTCCCCTTCCCTTCGTGTCACCCCAGGCAGGACGGGCTTTTTGGGGCTGGAGGGGGTGGGGTTCTTGCTGCCGGGGGATTTTTGATGCGAAGGGTGAGATGGTTTTCTTTGGGTGGGAGGAAAAATCAGAATTTGCTCCTGCGCCTGCCTGACCAGAGCTTGTGTTTGTTGCCTTTTGATTCTGGAGCTGTGAACTTCAGCGCTTTTATGGTCATATAAAACTAAAATTCTGTTGAAATGAGTTGAGAAATCTTAATCTATTTTAACAACATTTTGCAATGAAATTGTTTTTCTTAGAATGGCTTGCAGCCAAAGCTTTGATCGGCTCCACCCTAATTTGCAAACAACTGTGGTCTGTGTCTTAACCTTTTATTTCCTAAAAAAATTTCAAAATAAAACTCCTTATTTATTTCTCTGGGTAATTTCTTCAGTAAGTTAAAAATTATTCTTTAAAAGTGATGGTGATATTCAAGCTCAGAATCTTTTGAGTTATGAAAGGCCAAAATAACTAGCTGTGGTTGGTTAAAAACAGACAAAGTTGGGTTCTGGAGAGATAAGAGCCTCTTTTAAAATAGATAATGTCATCAGCAAACAACAGCTAACTGAATATACATTTTTAAGTTTTGGGAAGTGATAACTCCTAGAGTCACAATGAAAAGGCAAAGATGAGCTTAACCATCAGTCTGAAGGTAAAAAGAGCCTATTAAACTCAAGACTTGTAGGTTTTTAGTCTATTTAACATATCTCAGACTTTTGGACAAATATTTGCTCCTTTCTATTGGAAGACGGAATTGTCCCAGAGCTTACTTAGCTTGTTAGCCTGTCCAGGGGGCTGATAAGGACACGTGGTGGTAATAAATTCAGTTTTTTTCTGTGTAATGTTTCCTACTTGAACGAGTGCTGCTGGAAAGATCAGTTACTGCCTGCCCTAGGAAGGGCACGGGGTGTAGGAAATGCCAGTGTCCTGTAACCTTTGCTGAGCTCTCCTTGGGCTTGTGATACACAGAGATTTCTCTGTTTTCAAATATAAACAAGGTATCAGGTTTCCTGGTCCTGAGAGGGGGAAAGCTCTGTTGTTCATTCATAGACAGCTCTGGGGCAGATGGTGAAACCAAGCCTGAAAATGAAAATGAAAGCTCTGCTCTTGTGTGCTGTCACTGCAACCCCATTTTGCTGCTGAACCTGAACCTGGTGTGTTGAGGTTAAAAATGCTGCTTGCATGGGCTGGGACCTTCACTGGCCATCCCACTGTGTTCCTGCAGGAAAAAATGAACTAAATAGGGGACCTGAAATCCACCCTGGGCTTGCTTGGTGTCTTTTTAGCAAGGTGGGTACATGTTGGAGAAAATAGGAATGGGAGAGCAGCAGGGAAGGGGGCCAAGCCAGAACTGAAGGGGAGACCCCAGGGCTGGGGTACAGGCTTGACAATAATAATAGAGAATTTGACTAATCTGTAGTGTGACTTGGTACAGGTACTTGCTTCCCTAACAGCCTGAGTGAGCTTTGAACTGTGGTTTGAGTGGTTTTAGCACATTTATGCTTTAAATGCATCCCATAATGAGGTTTTCTTGGTCTAAAGAAGCTGTTACACCTTACAAGCTGGGCTTTTAAAGTGACCAAGTTGAAAGGACTTTATTTCAGTTATGTCTCAAGTTGTTTTCTTTAGAACTACCCTGAATCCTTCTCTTTGCTTTTGGTGTTTTAGAACAGCTAAATGTATACTATCTGACTTTAAAAAGAGCACAGTCATATTTCAAAGGATTTCTTTAGACTTTCTTTTCAAATCTCTTACTAGTGATACTGTTCTTTCCTGGGTGGATTTTAATTTAAAACACCAACAGTCCAGTGTGCCTGGAGTTGTGAGTCTCTCATATTTGTTGGTACAAATACAGAGCTCTTCTGCCTTTGTTTCCCTCTCATAAATCATAAGCAAATTGGTGCTAAACCAAAATCCCCAGGATTTCACTGTTTTCCAGACCAAGTCCAGCTTATAAGTGCTGTTCACAGGCAACCAAAGGCCAAGTAATGTCCATTTCTTGAAACGTGTTCACTGCACACTTGTGTACTCAGTGATTTGGAATCAAAGTGGGTTTTGCTGTGGTTTGTAGTAGCCTAAAGCCACAGAAGTGTTTGGCTTCTCTTCCAGATGCTGGTTCCAGTGTGGAAGAAATGGAATTCAACTGGGATGAGTATCTAGAAGACACAGGAGCAACTGCAGCCCCCCATGGATCTTTTAAACACGTGAGTAAGGGAGCGTGTGTGTGCTTGGCATCTCCTGCATTTTCTTTGATACACAAAGTGTTTAGGGTTTCTTTGAATGAGTTACTGCTCTCAAATTTGGAAGACTAACTAGAATAATGGTTTTTATAGAGAAATGTAGAATTTAACCATTTTATTACTGTTTCTTGTCTTCGTCCCTGTACATAGCACAGGGTAACCCCAGCCACAAGTGCTGAAATCTAAGGAGTTAAGGTCTTTTCTGCACCAGAAGATAAGCTTGATTTTTCTCAAGAACCTCAAAATATCCAGTCTCTTCTTTTGGTGATTACTCCTGGACAGCTGTTATGGAGGAGTAGCTTTAGAAAGCTGGTGGCAGAATAGTTCTTGAACATCAGAATTCAAATGTGCTCTTAGAGAAGGCTTTAATGGCAGACCTTAAGGAGGCAAGGAGAAAATAACAGCTCTGCCAAACACCTGACTGTAGTGGTTAGAAAACTGATTAGGATAATTGTTGATCACAGGCTTAATGAATAGGAAGAAGTCTTGATAAGCCCTTGTCTTTGCCCTTGGACATCATAAATGTCTGCTGGTAGAGTCCTGGAGAGCACTGTCCCATTGGGGGAGATCTGAATGTGAAATCTGCCTTCTTGTACAGGGCTCTCAGTGAAGGTGAGCTGTAGAGAGCTGGTGTCCAACCTGTTGGTTCTCTTCCAACAATTAAAGCACTTTCAGACTGCCAGACTGGTGACTGTGTGTGACACAATGCTTGAAAGACACCCTGTGGTGCTCAGGCTTTTGGGTCCAGCACCATGACTTGCAGTATGAGGAAACTTAAATCAGCAGGAAAACAGCCTGAGGTCTGTTTGTGAAGGATCACAAAGCATTTTGAGTTCAAGGGTAACCTGGAGAAATTAAGATTATTAAATAACCTGTTAAAATATGTCAGTTGTGTTAGTAGTACAGATGCACAGAAAATACAGACTTCACAGAGGCTGTGAGAACACTGGGATGTAATTGTAAGGTTTTTGTTCAAAGTGAAAATTCAGGTATCTCATTTCTGAAGGAGAGGGGACTGTGCTTGTTTTATTTTTCCTGGGTGTACTGACGCTGCAGCTAGAGCCAGCTTAGAGTGGTGGTGTCCATGCAGCTCACACTGAGGGCACAGCATGGAACCAGAGCAATGGCATTTTGCAGTAATACAGGGAATGGTCTGTCTCCTCTGGTGTGGCTTACCTCTATGGATCTCTGTTAAAGAGGCCTGCTATCATAACTTGGACACTATATAACTAATTGTAATGCCAGCTTTACAGCAGTGGCCAACTGAATTAACGTTGTAGCTGGATTTTGTTAATTAGCAGGAGACCCACCTTGAAAGACTCACTGCACCTACACCAGCTCAGGTGTGTCGAGTCTGAGGTCTGGTGGCTGTGGCCATGGTTAATAAAAATACAATTAGGTTTTAAAAATCTCCACATTTTGTATTGTTATTAATCCTTGCCTGTGAGGAAGACAGTGCAGTGTTGCTGGTGAGGTGACATTGTGGTGGAGGATGGTGATGAGGTGGTCTGGGCAAAGTCCTGAGAGGTCAGGGGGCCTGGACCTCTCCAAGGAGGTCATCAGTGAGCATGGAAATAGATGCCTGCACGTTCAGAATGAAACTATTGGGCATTTTCTACCAGAGCTCCTTAGAATTTGTCCAGAGACCAGTGCTGATGTTCTCTATAATAAGCTTGGCATTAAATTCTGAGGAGTTATTGCTGACACTGAATTGACAGGCTGAGGGAGAAGCATATTTATATCATAGTCTTGCTGTTAATAGAAGTGCAGGAGTGCAAGGTCACATGCTGGGGGTTTCTGTGGTCCATTGGAAGGTAATGTGCTGGAAAAAGTGGAGTAGAGAGCCTCACTGCCTCCCAGTGGAGAGTGACAGCCTGTCCTTGTGACAGCCCTGAGACAGGGTTAGTGTGAGTCCAGGGTGCATCAGGTGAGGGGCTGTCAGTGGCAAGCAGGCAGGCACTGGTGTGCCTGTGCTGCTGATTGTATTGCCTCCAGCTCAAATCTGTGGTCCCAATCTCTTGACTTTAGGAATGACATATTTTTATAATCCACCATCAGGAAATCTAACAAGCTTTACTCTCCAAAAAGCAGAGTGAAAAACTCTGAGCTGAAGAATAGTATTGGCACAAGAGCAAATGAACATGTATGATAAATTAAGTAAAATAAATGAATTTTTAAATGGATCTGTGTGGTTTTAGTTTGATTCTTTTTAAATACTGAAGTAGTGAGCTCCCATTGTGAGTTGTGGGTGAGAAATACCTAACTCATGTTGTAGGAGAATACATGGTCAGGTTAAGGAAGTGTAATCCATGCTTCCACAGCCTGTTAGCAAAGCACTGGACTTGCTTATGGGAGAGGTGACTTTTTAAGTTTGTAGGCTTATATTAATTCTGAGAGTTTTGCCTTGCTATGAGTAAGAACACTGGAGAATTTAAGCTACTTCTCAAATTAAGTGTGTTCTAATGTTTAATTTGTTAGCATTTTAAAAATTAAACAATATCAAGATCAAAGTGACTGTTTGGCATAAAACGTAGCAGGAAAAAGAACTGTAATGAGCTGTAATAAATGCCAGTGTTGTTATCCCCCCAGGTCTAAATACCCTTCCTCTAGAATCAAATGCTCTTTGTAAATTCCTTTCTGCCCTTCACAACACATGTGTGACCATGAAAAACAAGTTGGTCTTCAACATCATCTGAACACATTTATTTGCTGTGTTCTTGCATGCTCTTATTCCTTTTTATCTGTTCCTTATCATCATCTCCCCCAAACTGAGCTGCATCCCTGGCTCTGCCTTGTGCCATGGCACAGCCTGGGGGCAGCTCCCGATGGGAAGGGATGAGGGGGTTGGAGTCACAGCTCCTGGCCCGCTCAGCCGCCCTGTCGGACTGGCTGCTCCAGCAGAGATGCTCTGGAGGATGCCCATCCTACCCTGGCTGGCCCGGGAGGCTCCTTGGAGGAGTTTTTGGCGCTCCCCCAGCCCGGCGGCGCTGCCGGGAGAGGGCGCGGGCAGCGCTCCGTGTGCGGAGCTCCTTTGCTTTGTGTGCAAAGGCTCCGGCTGCGGGGAGCGCTCCTCCTGCTGCTCCTGGTTCTGCTGGAACCTGCTCTGCCTGCCGGGAGGCTGTGCTGAAAGCTCGGCTAAAGGGAGCAGCACAGATTTCCCAATTCTTCAAATGCTGCGCTGAGCTCGAGGCTTTTCTCTCAGGAGTCGGAACATGAAGGTTTTTTGTCTCTTCAGCAAGACAACTGTCTTTTTGAAGAGACACCCTCTATAATACCACTTCAAAATGCCTGCAGGTATTGGGTCCTGCTGATTAGGTTTTTAAGAAGAGATTTCTCTAAGTGAAGGGTATTAACCCGAAGGATATGAACAGTTAACACAGGCATATGCTTTTCTTTCTGGTGTAGTTCTCTTAGTTTTATTTTTAGCAAACCAGTATGTGCTGGCTGATGAGACTATAATAGCTATGGCAGTTTCTGAACTGTCAGCACAGAACTGGGAATAAATACCCCAGAAAATATCTGCTCCATCTGCATCATGCTGAAAGCCTTTCTTTTAGTAGGTTCAAAGAGGAAAGAGGGGTCTCTTAACAAAGAAAGAAAACATGAGGTACAACCAACTGAGAATGGGGAATGGTCATGTCAGAGTTTTATTTAGGACTGAGGTCCTGGAATTAAGTGTAATCAGAACATTCTATAGAGAGAACAGAACAGGGTCCATCTGCTCTTTTGGGATTGTTTTGGGATTTGGGAAAAATTAGGGATATGAGAAACTTAAGGTGTTGCCTTCTCTTTTTAGTCTCCTGTTTCAGTGTCTCAGTCCTGTGCAGTCAGATTGGTCACCTGCACACAGCACACCTACATAAAAACAGCACTCCCAGTGTCTGGTGCTTTATTGTTGTCAAAGCATGAAGAATACAGACTCATTATGTTCCATGCAATTTATGTAACAGCGCTGCATATAGGATTTTTTAGGTTCTTGCATAGAGAGGTTAAAAATCCTTATTCTGCCCTTTGTGCAGGTTTGTGACTTCTTAGATGAGCATGGTGGAAGAGACAGATAGTGTTACCTAGGGCACAAGTATGTGCTTTAAATGGGCTTTTTGTCCGAAGACCTTCAATGACACAATTTAACATGAGTCAAAGTGATGGTGCTGAGGCTGTGAGGGGGAAAGTCTTTTACTGATGGGAAAGGTATTGTCCAGGGCAGAAAATGAATGGCACAGTATTGCTTTAAGCTTGGAAAGATACTCTGAAATGCAAAGAAGATTTCATTAATGATGTTTCTGTGTGCATTGCAGTTTGAGTCCCATAATGTGGTAAAGCTGTTTCTCTGAAGAGGCTGGGTGGCATTTGGCTTGAGTCTTTTGGTTAATTAACTTGTCTAAATTGTTCCCTCTGTTATTCAGCAATCTTTCTGAGAGGTGCTCAGATGTGATGATCTTCTTCCTCTTCAGGTGGATACAAGTTTACAGAATGGTTTTGCCCCTGGCATGAAGCTGGAAGTCGCTGTCAAGTCTGACCAGAACACCTACTGGGTTGCCACCATCATCACCACGTGTGGGCAGCTGCTGCTGCTGCGCTACGACGGCTACGGCGAGGACCGCAAGGCTGACTTCTGGTGTGACATCCTGACTGCTGACCTGCACCCCATCGGCTGGTGTCAGCAGAACAAGAAGATTCTCAAAGTGCCTGAAGGTACCAGCTCTGTGTGCAGACACAGGGAGCACACCAAGAGGTGCTGTTGTCCTGTGTCAGCCGGGCAGGCAGCCTGTGTGGGTGCTGTGGTGTGCAGGCGCTGTTGCTGTGGGGACAATCTGAGGTTATCTGCTGTGCATTCCTGAAATCCCATGACAGAGGCTTGTGGTTATCTTAATCATCACCACCAAAATCTACTGCTTAGACATTTCCTTTAAGTTTTATTTTGTTTTGTTTCTTTAAGTTGCTATCAGTGTGTGGCAGATTCTCTTGAATTAGGCAATACAAGGTTGTGGTAACATCTTGTGTCTGAATAATCTTTATCTGGCAGGAAAAATCACAGTCTTTCTCTTTCACTGTTTGCTTAGGTATCAAGGACAAGATACCTGACCAGGAGGAGTTCCTTCAGCGGGTGCTGAAGGGGGCCTGCAGTGCCCCTGCTAACTTGCTGGAGGGGGTAAGTGCTGCAAGGGGCTGCACACTGGGTTTTGTCTTGGCTTTGCCCTTCATCATTAGGGGGACCTTATTTGAACTGTCAGTTCAATTCCCTTTTTAAGTTTAAGGAGCATTGTAATATGCTGTTGACCCTAGAGTTCCACTCTGTAGTGTTTCCTATTTACAGTATTTAATTTTTATAGTGTTGTCCTGAAACATATCTGTTGCTGCAGGTTTGGGTTGTTCATTAATTCTGGCAAAAGACTTTTTTCAATTCCCTATGGTTTCAGTCTTCTTCCTGTTCTGTTCCTCCACCATACAGCTCTAAGAAAATAATGCTTTATTTATCTGGCTTTCATGTTGTCTCCTTTCTCAATTAACTCTTTTCACTTTGAATTGTTTTGTTTGGGAATTTTTTACTAATGTTTCACTTAATTACATCTTTGCAAGTGAAGAACCAATTTTTTTATCCCCTGCTCTGCACTTGAAACAGTATCTGCACCTTATATCAGTGTCTGGTTGTAAAGCACAGAACATAATGGTTTTTGGAAAATGTCTTTGACACCTTCATTACAGCTAACAGCTCTGTCTGTATGTTTCTGTCTAGTCATCTTTGTATGCTGGATGACTCAGTTTTAGAAAGAGGTTATTCGTGTTTCCTTCAAACCTGGAATATATAAATGATAATGTCTCTGCAAATGGTAATGAGGACTTCAGTGAATTGTGTGACTGGATCTACAGGCAGTGCAGAAGCTCTGACACAAACACCAGCGATTCTGAACATTGTCACTTCTGGCTTGTGTTAGGAAGGGACATGGATTTCTGTGCTTCTGTGCTCATACTTTATTTATGCAGACAGAATGTGTGTAAGGAGGTGGAAGTGTGGCATTTGTTTTGTTCTGTTGTACAGAATAATTAGTATTCTTTCTGTAGCTTCACAGAGGGAAAAATCCACTGGATCTCATCGCGCCTGGCTCCCGCCTGGAGCTGCAGAACACCCGGGACTCCCTGGAAGCCTGGATCGTCACCGTGGTGGAAAACGTTGGTGGGAGGCTCAAGCTGCGCTATGAGGGCCTGGAGGATTTGGACAAATTTGACCAGTGGCTCTTCTATTTGGACCCTTTCCTGCACCAAGTGGGTTGGGCAGCTCAGCATGGATACAGCCTGCAACCACCTTCAGGTACCTGAAAACACAGATCTTGTATGTGGTGATCAGAGGGTAGAGGCTGCTGCTTTAGTGTTCTGAGTTGTCCTTCTGGGTGCATGTGGTGCTCTCATAATCTGTGTGATCTGACAAGTCCTGTACCTAATAAAATGTAGGTGAAGACACAAATAGTCCTACAAGACTTTTCACCCACTTATTCTAAATGCTTTTGCCTGTCAAAACTTTCCTCCTGTGTATGCAAAGGAAAGAAGTGAGGAAGGGATTGCCTTCATGACTTTGGTTAATTTTGGCATGTTTGTTTTCCTGGGGTGTAAAAAGCCCCTTATGGTTTTGGAATACTGCTCAGCAGGAGCTTTTCCAGTTGAGACCCTCAAGCCTACTGGACTGATTTAATTGCCATTTAAAAATATGAAAATCTTAAAAGAAGGAACAAGTGCGTGGAAACAGAGGCAGAGGTGGACACATCTTTCAGGCATGTCCATGTCAGGGCAGATCATCAGAGAAGGGGGGCAAAAAGTGGCAGAAACACAAAGGGATGGCTTGTGAGCTTGCTAGTGATGTAACATGTTTCCTGATGAGGGGAAACCTTGGGATAAAGAATTTGGCAGTTTAGAGGGGCACAAATCAAACTTTATTGCTGTGTGGTCTGAGAGAAAAGAAGAAGAAAGATGACTACTCACTCTTTCCCTCTCTTTTTCCTCAAGCCATTAGGTCCTTGAGGAGTGAAGCAGATTGGCAAGAGATCCTGAAGAAGGTGAAAGAGGAGGAAGAGGAGTCATCTGTTCCTACAGATCTTTTTAAGGTAGTTTAATGCTGTGGATGATACTATGGAAATGCTATATTCCTGACCAATGATTGAGGGAAGTCAGCCACCCAAAATTCTTTCCTTGTTTTGTTTTGTTGGTTTCTAAAATTTATTCCCTCGCTCTCTCTCTGGTTTAAAAATGTGATTATAAGGGAAAATAATCATACTGGTATCAATTCTCGGTAAGTTAGTTAGACAGTGCACCCATCACAGTTATGTGAGTCATTAGTTGTCCTGGTTCACATGTTTTAGTCAGGTTCTTAGTCCATTTTTCTCAGCTTTGTTTGGACCTATAAGTAGAAGTAGACGTGCTGTTGCTCTTGAATTTGTTGGGTGATGTACAGAGATGGATAATTCTGGAGCAGGAGCCCTTTTCTGCAGGTGTCTGTTAGACTGGAAATGGAGGCCTGTATAGTTCTCATTTAGTGTAGTTCATGAGGAGTGCTAAGGGTTACAGGGAAAAACCTCCAAACATTTCTATTGACTTAGGAGACCACTCTTATTATCAAATCTTGCTTGCTGTGTGGAGAGTGGCAGAGGAAGAAGTCACAGGGACTCAGTTCCCTAAAACTCATCAAAAACTGTCAGTCTCAGGGGGCATTGTTGGCCTTTTCATTCAGAGAAGTTGCTGGTACTGAGACATGTTGATTTCTTGGAATGAACTGATAAAAACTCCTTAAAAACTCATCCTCTTCAGTTAATATATGTGAGGTATGTCTCTTTTTTGATGGAGGGGGGCAGGTAATCAGAGCAACACATCATTTTCCAGGATAAACCTGTGATTGGAGTGCACTCGTTCTCTGAAGGCATGAAGCTGGAAGCTGTGGACCCAATGGCTCCCTTTGTTATCTCTCCTGCTACAGTTCTCAAGGTACCAGAGTTCTTAAACCAGTCCTGCTGAGATTCAGTTCTACTGTTACTTCTGTTCCTAAATGCTCAGGGAATTCTCATTAACTGGTTATCTTAAAATCTTGAGCTAGTTTCCAAATGTGTTTTGTACATCTCCCTCAGGGGACAGGCTGCCTGATCAAACAACTGCTGGTGGTGAAGCCACTGGATTTCAATGGATGGGAAAAGTTCCATAAAGATACAAGCTCAAAATATCAAATGATGAAAATTGTCAAACCCAGATTTTTAAAATTGGGTATATACCCTCACAATCTGAGTATCCACCTGGAGATGGTTTTTTGGGGTTTTGATTTTGTGAAGGTTATGTCATTACTGTGTACACATGGCATTTAGATGGCCTGATTTCCAAACAAGGGGTTTCAAAGTTGAAATGAAAACTCTCCAACATGATCATGTGCTCCTTTTCTTGCTATTTGCTTGTCCTGCTTCTATTTGCTTCAGGAGTGTAGTGGTTTTATTTGTGACAGTCCATCCCAGGATGCAGTTCAGCCTTGTTGAAGTAAGCAGTTTGTTATAGAATAGTAGGAAGACCACAGATGCTAATTTCTATGCATTTTTCATAAGAAAATTCCCTAAAGCACTAGGTCACCTTATCTTTTAAGTGCTCAGACATAAAGCTTTATTATTTATATTTGTTAAGTTTCTGGATAACACAGATGAGTCCGCTGGTTTATAAATCCCAAAAATTCTTTTAGTTTATTTTTTTTTTCGTAACCCTCCCAGTATTTCAAGGTAAAGGGTTTCCATCAGGCAATGCTGCTGTTTAATAAAGTTATCAGAATCTGCATCTCACAAAAGCCCATGGTTCTCTTTTGGCTGACTGCAGGTGTACAATGACAAATATTTCATGATAGAAATTGATGACTTGCGAGCGGAGCGCGCGAGCAGCCAGCGCTACGTTTGTCACCTCAACAGCGCCGGCATCTTCCCGGTGCAGTGGAGCCTGAAGAACGGGCTGCACCTCAGCCCCCCTCCAGGTATGTCTGTGCAGCCTCCTCCTGCTCACCTCTGCTCAGCACAGCACCTGGCAAAGCAATGGACAGAGCAGCACAGGAAAGATGCAGTGTTGTGTTTGTGTTGCCCCCAGATGAGGGAAGGAATGATGAATCTGACTCTGTGTTCTCAGAAGGCTCATTTATTATTTTATGATGCTATATTATATTAAAGAATACTAAACAATACGGTCCTAAAGAATACAGAAAGGATACTTACAGAATGCTAAAAATTTAATAATGAAAACTTGTGACTCTGTCCAAAGTCCTGACACAGCTTGGCACTGATTGGCCAATGAGACAAAACAACTCACACCAGAAAACAATGAAACAATCACCTATTGGTAAACAATCTCCAACCTCATTCCAAAGGAGCAAAACACAGGAGAAGCAAATCAGATAATTATTGTTTTCCTTTTTCTCTGAGGCTTCTCAGCTTCCCAGGAGAAAAATCCTGGGCTAAGGGATTTTTCAGAAAATGTGAATGTGACAATCCAGCTCTGAAAATCAGGAGGTTTGAGTTTGGGGAACTGATGTTTCCCAGGCACGAGCATGGATTTGGGAGGATGAGAGAGGCTGAGGATGTCATGCATAACAACCTGAACACTGGAATGGATGGAGTGAGTGTTCCAGGCCTGAAAGAAATGTTGATTTCAGACTTATTAATATACTATCAGAAGCCTGTAGTAATTTGCATTAGATTTTTGCTTCTGGTCAGAATGGAACATTGTTATCCAACATTTTATAATATTTTTCGGCTATCTTATCGCTCAGAAGTTAATGAACTATTTTTTTGACCAATGGCCTATCAGGCACTGTTGCAGATTGTTGAAACATTGCTTCAAGACACAAGGGAACAGGGTAGTGTTCCTGCACTGCTGAAATATTTATTCATTTTCTCAAACTAGAAATGTCAGTGGTACTGTAAAACCTGGTCCTCTGCTCTCTTACTTGCCACCTCACAATTCAGTGTTTTGTTTTAGCTGCTCCTTACATCAGAGGAGCAGAGACTGTAGGATGTTTGTCTCCTGCTTTTGCTTGGATAAGGTATGAAAAGTGGCTCTGCCTGACCAGCATTTCCTAGAATTTTGCATGTATAAAGTGAAATCTCCCTTTATAGGCATGTGACTGGAGCTGACAAATATTTTAAGTTTCTGTTCTTATCTCCCTGCACATGGTGGTCATTCTGAATTGTGTGAGGTCTCAAGAGCCCTACTGGCACGGGTAAAACTGAAAAATGAATAATTAAGTCTTTCTGTGGTTCAGCCCTTTCTGAAGAGAAGTCACAGAATAAGTTAGGTTGGACTGGTGAGGTCACTCCTCAAACCGTAGCTTCAGTTTTGGGCCTCTCACTACAAGACAGACATTGAGGGACTGGAGCATGTCCAGGGAGGGGAATGGAACTGGGAAAGGGGCTGGAACCCAAGTCCTGTGAGGGGCAGCTGAGGGAGCAGTGGATGCCTTGAGAAAAGGAGGCTCAGGGGGAAACTTTCGCTCTGTACCATTTCAGATGGTCATGTTAATGCTATATTCATACACTGGGTTTAAAATTTTGTTTGATTTCTTAAACTGTTGTCGCAGGTGTCACTTTAAGGGGAGTGGAATAAGTGCAGCACTTGTGTCCTTGCTAATTTACTGCCAGCCTCAAACTGACATGGCAGCACACTTTTGGGCCCCATTCCCTTCATTTATTTGCTTTTTGTTAGATCACAGGGAAGCCAAGTATTTCCCTTAAGAAGAATATAATTTTTCTTGGAAGGATTCCCTGTCTCCTGATGGACTCCTTGTTAAGACACTTCCCTTCAGAATGTGCAGATCTACAGCTGTTATCAGACTTGATGAGGCTCTTGGCACATCCTTCTGCTCTCTTTAATGACTTAGTGTTTAACATGTCTTTGAGAGAGCAGCGTGTTGATATTGTGCACGTTTTGAGTGCTCTGTTTTAAAAAATTAGTTTCAGAGCTGACACAACAGCAGTTGCAGAAATTGTTCCTGAATTTCATCTGTACTTTGTGAAACTGTTTAAGATGGGTGAAACTGTTAGGGGTGAAACTACTTTCCTATGTTTCAGTTGCTGCCCTTGTCTGCTTGGCAGATTCATGATTGAGGTTGGAGTGGTCTGACCTCACATGGCTCCCTGAAGCCCTAAGTCAGCTCACAAACTTGAGTGACCCAAACAGATCTCAATCTCTGTGTGTCAGGTGGGTTTGAAATGAGTCTCAGCTGTTGAACTCTAACCCTTGGCTCTTTGCTGTCCTAGGTTACCCTGGGCAGGACTTTGACTGGGCTGACTACCTCAAACAGTGCGGGGCCGAGGCAGCTCCCCAGAGCTGCTTCCCTTTGGTAAGGCTCTCCTGCTGAAAATCTTCTCTGCTGCCTCAGTGACACCCTGATTCCAGGGACAGGAACCTTTTTTGTTTCTTACTTTAATTGCTTTTCCAAGTAGAATAGAATATTTGAGCTGGAAGAGACCTGCGGTGATCAATTATCCCATCCAATGACTGACCCTCTTCCGGGCTAAGCAAAAATTAAAATGTGTTGTTAACGATGTTGTCCAAACACTGACAGGGATGGAGCTTTGAGCCCCTCTCTGGGAAGCCTGTTCAGTGTTTGACCACCCTCTCAGTAAGGAGGTGCTGCCCAGTGTCCAGTCTGAACCTGCCCTTGGAAGCTTTCCCACACATCCTGTCCCTGGAGATCAGCACCTCCCTCTGCACGTCCCCTCCTCTGGGAGCTGCAGGGAGCAATGAGGTCTCTCCTCATCCTCCTTTTCTCCAAACTGGACAAACCCAGAGTCCTGAGCTGTTCCTCATAAGGCATTCCTTCCAGGCCTTTCACCAGCTTTGTTGCCCTCCTCTGGACACATTTGAACACCTTAACACCTTACCTGTGATAACTCAGGAGGCAGAAGAGATAAGACAGTATAAATGAGAGTCAACTGAAATAGTTGCATGCCAGCTTCCTAGATAGGGAAGCAGTGGACCAAATGTTTCAGTTATGATAAAGCAGACTGAAAATAAATGTTTGTTTTGTGAAATTGAGATGTGTAAGAGTCCGTGGAAGACACATAGAACAGTATCAGTCATTGTCACTCCTGTAACTGTGGAAACAGGGCCTTTTAATAGACCTTATTTTCATTTACTAAGGGTACTCTTTCAATCTTCCATCCTTTCAGCTTGAAAAATTAATTCTATTGTATTAATCAATACAAAGTCATCTTAGATTAGTACCAAATAATCATTTTACATTAAGCAGTGCCTGAAGGACGTGCAAGATTTTGGGCTTTTGTTGGTTCAGTGGCAGTATTGCTGTCCCCCAAAGCACAATACCTTGTCAAGCAGGAAAGGATACTATTAACACCTGCCTTCCAGTTCCATTTACCATACCTGGGCTATTGCAGTGCTTAGGGGGAGAAATTAGAATGAATAATTACCAGTTTTTGAAGAGAGTGTTGCTGGCTATGAATTCTTGTTGCCCTTGTTCTGTCTTGTAAACTATAGCATCTTAGAACAGGTCACTAAATTTATTATCCCTTTCTGAGAAGAGTTGATCACTGTAGGCTAGTTCCAGAATTCATAATGTATTGATCCTGTAATTACATTGCAGAGTGGCTCTGGGAAGAAGAGTCCTCTGTCTGGCTGGTACTTCTTATCTTTAATTCAAGAGCTCCAGAGCTGGATAAATACCTATTCTTATGTTTTAGGGATTTTTTTTTTAATATATATAAATGCAAACTATATTGGTGAATAAAGTAAGACCCTACTTATCCAAAAAATGTAAAATGAAAAAAAAGCTTCCTATTCTGCTTGCCAGAGCTCAGATGAGGCAGGAATGTTATTTGCATACGTAAAGTGGATTTCCAAGTTAACATGATAGAATAGAGAACCTGGTCAGACTATTTGTCAGACTTATCACTCAGGCGGCAAGCAGCAGAGAATTTCTGATTGCTGAGAATGCACTCAATCCTTCCAGTGAGCCTGAGCATCCTTATTTTTTGAGGACAAATACGTTATTTGCTAGGTCTGTCTGTAGAGCCTTTTTTAACTTAAATTCGTTGTAGTTCCTGATATATCTTACTTGCTTACAATGTGCTAATTATCTGAAATCTCCTCTGTCTGTGTTGAGTATCTTTCTGTGTTATTCAGACTCTGAGGGCTTTGTGTTGCTCCTGTTCATGGATATCATATCCTATCCTGGATTACACAGCTGGTGTCTTACCTAAAGTATTCTGGCTTTTTCCTAGTTAACTTCTGACCATGGATTTAAAGAGAACATGAAACTCGAGGCTGTGAACCCAGTTGATCCTGAAGAAGTTTGCATTGCTACAGTCACCAAGTTAAAACATTCATACCTCTGGCTTCAGCTGGAGGGTAAGCTGGTTTGGGGGGAGAGAGGAGTGCTTGCCCATCACTACACTTGCTTGTAGTGCCATCCCCTGAGGAGTATTTGGAGCAAACTCACTGTGTGCAGAATATGGGCAGCAAGGCACAGTTTCCTCAATGAAATCATAGTCAGAACCCACTTGCATTGTCTGTTTTCAGTTTGCCTTGGCTGGCACTGCTCATTTAAGCCAAAAATGGCATTTGTGCATTGCAGTGTCAGGGCTGGGCTCATGCACCATGCAAAGTGCTGAGCGGGGCCTTGTGGAAAGCAGGGGCCTTGTGACAGTTTCACAGATGAGTGAGTTGCATTCTGAGCAAGCCTTGGCCAGACCTAGGAAGGAAAGTTTCTTCATTAAGATAGAGTAAGCCTGTGTCAGCTGTTCTCCATTATAATCCCATTTCTTGATTGGAAGTACATCAGCATGCACTTGCTATGCACTGTGCATCTCTGCTAAACTGCAGAAGGAAAATTCCCATCTCCAGCCTGTAGGAGGAAGTAAATGAGGTCAGGAAAGAATCTGGTCAGTAAAAGGGGATGAATAAATGATTGTTATTTTGTTCCAGATACCCCATAAATCAAAGCAGCTTCACTAACAAACATGCAGCAAGTGTTAACCAAATTAGAGGTTTTATGACTTGTTTCAATTTTTCCTTTTCTTAACAGGCTCCAAGAAACCTGTCCCTGAGTGTATAGTGAGTGTGGAATCAATGAATATATTTCCAGTGGGTTGGTGTGAGACGAATGGATATCAGCTCAGGCCTCCTCGCAAAGCAATAGGTACCAGTTCTCTTCTGTTTGCAGTGGTGGGGTAGAGCTGGTGAGACCTGCCAGAGCAAATTGCTGCAGAATTACTGCTGGCATTGCTGAGTTTGGAAACATTCATCATGCACAGAGAATCTGTGTGTTGCACAACTGTTCCCCTGACCATTGGGGCCAGTTGAAAGCCCTACAACTTCAAACCCACAGTGTTGGCTTGAGGCCCCTGCACACTGTGGGGACAATCCATTGGCCTAACAAAGAAATCCTGTCTGTGTATGAACACCCCCCATGCTCTGCATTTTCTTCTGTCTGAGCTGTTCTTGCCCTGTGTCTGACTCTGATACTGATTTTACATGTGCACTTGTGCAAAGTCAAGTTAATGCCACAACAAAGCAGTGTGGATTGTGTGCACATTTGGAGTCAAAATAAAGGAAACTGATTTTCTCAATGGGCCAGGTGGTGATGATCCCTAATGACAAAATGCTGAAGAGTAAACCCTACCTTTTTAACTACACTAGTAGGTAGAATAAGCGTCTTCTCTCAACTGGTTAGTGAGGCATGTTTATTAAAGTTTCATGGGGGTTGGAGAAACTGAAGAATTTCTTCAGTGTTCATTAATAAGAAAATTTTTATATTGAAATGAGCTGTCATTTTCTGCAAGTCAAAGCAAGAGAAATTAATCTGCTTGCACTGCCAAGGGCAGATGAGGAAGAAGAGGGGGAGATCCTAATTAGATAAAAGATGATTTGAAAAAAAAATCCAGAAATTTGTTGGGGCCAAAGCATGAATTGCTGAAGAGGTATAATGTTGCATTACCTTGTTTTACTACCTGGTTGTGAAAGCCAGAATTAGCAAGTGGACCTACCACCTAAATTATTTGGTTGCAACAGTGATTTCCTGCATAGCAATTGGCTGAAGTCACTGGTGTTTCTAACCAGCTGATTTCATTCCATTTCAAAGTTAAAGTGCTGAAGTTACTGTGCCAGTAAAGTGACACGTTGGGCCAAAGAACATAACCTTTGGGTGCTGAAAAAGAAAGCATTTCATTCCTTTTTTGGCTGGTAGTACAGGTGGTTTAGAGGCTCTGATGCAAATAAGGAGGCACAGAAGGTTAAATTTCATAGAAAACTGAGAACTGAGCATATGCATGGTTCATTTAAAGAATTTTTAATGGAAGTTAAAGTAAACCTTCTGGTTCTCTTCAAATTACTTGGGCCAGTGTACCTCTCATGCAGCTAGGTCAGTTGTCTGACATTGCAGTGATGGGAACATAGATCCTTTTTGCTCTATAACTTAAAGAAATGAGTCCACTATACATATATATATATATATATATATATAAAAAATTCTAGATGCTTCATTTGATTGCCTCTCATATTTTGCTCTTTTTTTTTCTTTTAGTAAATAAGCAGAAAAAAATTGCAGTAGTTCAACCAGAGAAACAGTAAGTAACAGGTTATTTGCTATTGGTTTTTGTTGAGTTTTTTCTCTTTATTCTTCAACTGGAAAATATGCTGTGTTAGGGAAGATGTAGATTTGTAAAAGTGCTGTACTGAGGGTTGAGAGATTCCACGGTCCATTTGTGTTAATGCTGGTAGATTCTGCTGATGTTCAAAAAGACCTTTTGCACTACAGTAAGAGGAGATAGCCTGGAATTTGGTTTTTTGTAATTGTTCCTTCCCAGATTAAATTTGGCCCAAAGCAGGCAGAAAGAAGAGTTCTGCTAATATCTACAATGAGTCTAGAAACTGTGTCATGCACTTGGAGCTCAGTCTCATGAGCCTGCTAAGAAATGCTCCATGGAATGCTCACAGTTGGCTTTATTGACTCTTACAGCTTTACAAACACCAGAGCTGTCAGTAGTCCTGCCAGTGTTTGCATTGCTCCTAAAATACTGAGCAGACTGTTCCCCCATGTTTTGCAGTCGGGATCCTTACCAGAATACTGAAGTCATTTTGGTTGTATTTTGTTTCAAACCCAGCTTTTTCAGACTTTATAAGGTGAGGGTACTCTGCCTTGTGCTGTGAAATGTGAAGTTAGGAGGAGTCAGGGGATGCAAACTCCTGTGGGTAGCTTTGGGAGGTGTCTGTCACCATGGTGGCCCATGGACTTCAAGCAAGGAAGGATTGCTGCTGGCTGTAGCAGGACAGAAGTCCTTTCCAAATGGAATTTGGTAGTTTCTGTATGTTATTGTAAAACAGGGGAGGTATAAAAAGCAGGTTAATAAGGCTGGAGCTGAGGAAAAAAAGTGTTGTGGTGTTTTAGTAACAGAGAGGTGACTGTCATGACTATCTGTCTGTTTTCCTAACCTCTGTCTTTCAATTTCAGAATTTTATCTTCAAGGACAGTTCATGATGGACTAAAGAACCAGGAACTGAACTCTTCTGACTCAGGTATTGATCACAGAGGTCAGGCTAACAAAGGCAATATCCTGTAAGAGTTCACCTGCTCAGTCCTGTTAGGAGAGGGAAGAGGAGGAAAGGGTTCGGAGATTTTTGTCCCTTGATGATTTGTTGAACTTCAAAAATAATGAAACAAACAAAAACCTACAGTTAGTTGTGTTCTGCATTTTGTATGTGCGTTAAGCCTAGAAATCAGATTCTTACACCAGAACATTGCCCCTCCAGCAGAGGATCTGTGAAGCTGAATGTGCACTGTGACCGTGCAGGTGACCTTCTGTTGTCACCTGTTCAATTTGATAATGTAGGAGAAGCAGGTGTGCTGTATCTGTGCTCAGAGTTGTTGAATTCTGGCTTTGGGAAGCAGATCTCTCTGGGCTTTTTTTGTTAACTTCATCATGGTGATAAACAAAACCAATTCAAACAGCAAACTGCTTTGTGTGCCAGATGGCAAAATCTAATAATTTTCTCAACTGTTGCAAGAAGGAATGTGATGAATAAGTACATCTGCTGGTGAAAGTCACACAGATCCATCCATTTGGCAACACAGTGCCTCCTCCTCCGCTGTTTTCTGTACAGTGAAGTGCACATCTGAAGCTTCACTGAAAGCAAGATAAAAATGATGTGTCCTTGTTTATCATTTTAATTGGCTTTTAATAGAGTCATAATGTAAATTTGACTTCATTTATTTATCTGCCAGTTTTCAACTGCTGAATTTAAAGACTTTAAGTGGTAGTGTTGCTCAGCCAAGAAAAACTAGAACACTGGCGGATAAAACAATATTGGTTTTGTACATAAGTGTATTGCAATATATATTGATACTTGAATTTTGAGCGATGCTGAACCATTAAATAGATTGAGAGCTTGATGTCACTTCATCAAAGGTCAGTTTATCAGTTGCTGAATCTTTTGTTTGCTAATCAAAGGAAAAGGATTTAAAAATGCAAAACAATGTGATGCTGCAGTTTAGGATAAACAGTGGAGAATAACTGCCAGTTTCTCTGGTGGCAGAAGTTTGGGGGAGAGAAAATTTACTGGAAAATTTATCTGTAATCGCTGTGTAGGAACAGCTTCTGCTACCAAAAAGTTGGGATTGTTTTGGCTTTGCTGTTCTCACTGGTGTGGTACCATGAAGCAGCAGACTAGCCAGGAGGGAATGTTTCCTTTCTGATACATGACCATCTTTATTTACTGCAGCTTGACAATTTGCAAGCACGGGTGTGAAGTATGAAAAATGTTTTGACAACGTGGAATAACTAATGGTGCCATTGCAAACGTGACACAGAAACTACCTCAAATCCCTGTCACTCAAGACTTTTTCCCCTCCTTTTTTTTACAACAGATAAACTGTTACCTACTGCAAGATTCTTTCCTGGGGCATTTGCAGTGTGTGATTTGAATGTTTGTTTTCTCATTTCTCACTTCTCAGTGGTAATTAACGGCAAGTACTGCTGCCCAAAGATCTACTTCAACCACCGGTGCTTCTCGGGGCCTTACCTGAACAAAGGCAGGATTGCAGAGCTGCCCCAGTCCGTGGGACCTGGGAACTGTGTGCTGGTGCTGAAGGAGGTGAGCTGATGGATACACTGCAAACAGCAGAGTATCTTAAACACCAGAGTATCTCTCTAATTACAGATGGGTAATTCAGAAATTTAGGCTGATGATAAGTAAGGAGTGTCTTTTTGCATATAATAAAGTATAAATCATAAATGGTTTTATGAATGGCTGATAAAAGTAAAAGCCTCTCATTTATCTAAGTAACACTCAGCCTTCTATTGCTGAATTTTATTTTCTGTTAAAACAGTATAACCTGTAATTACCACAATCAAAGGAGTTAGTATCTTTTTATAGCTGTAATAAATGTTTCCATTTTAATTAACAGAAATTAGCTGGAGATAATCCCAAAATTCCTTTACGGTTTGCACTGTTGATGGTAAAACAGAGGAAATACAGATTTTCTTAGTCAAAATGGCAAACTACATTCAGTAATTGGGAAATAAAAAGAGTTATCTGTGCTTTATAAGTTGGATACAATTTGCATAGATCCGGTGAAATTACAGTTTGGCTTCTTAATGTAACTGAGGGAGGAGGAGGCCATTCTTTAATGCCAGAGAGCTTCTTCTCCAGAAGGTGTTTCACAGCAAATTTACAGATACTTTAATGTAATAATTATTTTTCTGAAATTTCAAAAAAGATCATGAGGTGGTTATTATCTGACCCGAGAGGCTGGAAATTTCCCAAGACATAACTAACTGATATGCACACTTGAGCTGTCATTAAATGATTACTTTATATATAAAGAATTGGCTCAACATACCTGGAATTTTACCTTCCCTACCAAGTATCTTAATGGGGAGAGAGCTTAAGAAAGACTTTCTGGCAGACATGCTGTAAAACAAGATTCTGGTTGTCAAGAATCAAGCAGACTATTGAAAAAGGTCCAATTTTGCATGCAGAAAAGTACCCGATCCTTTCTGCCTGTTTCAGTATTTTATTGAAAGAACTGCAAAAGAGCAAATGTGAAATTCTGTGGCAGCTTCATTTAATCTTGAAGGTTTACTCTGCTTCATTGCCTGAAAGCAGAAAGTGTGCACAAATCCTGCTGATGTGGAGGTGCTGAGTGGTACTGAAAGTTCAGCCAATATGCTCAGTTGTATTCAGTTCAGTTGTGAGTCTTGCTCACTGTAGGAATCCTAGAGAGAGTTTGGTGCTTGCATTATATTTAATACTTTTCTTTGATTTCTGGACTGCTGCATTAGTAGCAATAAAACTGCAAATTTGTAATGTCAAGGTTGTTATGCACCCAGTTGGGAATGATTTGGAATAAGCACACAGTGAGCATAAAAAGTACAATTAGAGTGCACATTTTGTACTATCCCCCACTAACTTCAGGTTATTCACAACTTCCAAGTTACTTTACAGTACTCGAAAAATCATTATTTTATTAAAATAGAGACTTTATCATAGTTCATGGAAGCAAAACAGAGGAGAGTTTAGGATTCTGCACTATGGTTTTGTTGTAAGCAGGCAGCAAAATCCTGCAGCGTTTTTTGGCACAACTTCACATGACACACAATCTTTAAGATAATCGCTCAGATTTAGTCAAGGTTATGCAAGTTTGGGAGTTCTCAGCCCCAGGCATTAATTTAGTGATGTGTAATTCAAGGGCAATGACTTGGAAATTGCTGGATACACTCGTGACTCTGCAGACGAATTCTGAGGGCTGGGAAGGCCCAAAGTGTCGGCTGCTCTCAGTGTTCGTTTTGGCACTGTCAGGAGGTATCTGTAATCCTGCTGTGAATGAGTGCTTTGATGCTAGATAATTTGGATGAATAGGAGTAATTTCCTATTCTGCCCTGGCACTTTAAAACAGATTTATTGTACAAATAACTTACACATGTTTCCTGCTCTTCCCTCCTGCACTGTAGGTTCTCACTTTATTGATCAACGCTGCCTACAAACCCAGCCGTGTCCTGCGAGAGCTGCAGCTGGATGAAGAGGCTGCCTGGCATGGCCATGGAGAGACCCTAAAAGCCAAGTAAATTCCTGTCCTGTTCCCTGGCTCCTCAGTCCCAGTAACTGTTCTCTGCAGGCTGTGCTTTAGCTTATATTTCAGGAAAGGAAAAATTACTTAGAGCACATCAAAATGCCAGCAGCCATTAAGTGTTGCATTCTTTATAAATTTCTTTATGAGTTCTGGTGGAGTGCATGTGATTTTAATGCTCCATAATATGGCAGTGTACTCTGCTACAGGCATGTGAGCAGCTAGAGACTGGTGTGGCACTGGTACAGCATTGTACTGACAGACTGTGGGTGAGGTTTAAGATTATTTAATTCACCTGAAGATAATTGTCAGTGTTTTAAAGCAAAGGCATGTACTGCTTGGGAAGCTTCTCAAGCATTTCCACACAAATTTCTTAGTGGAAAAAGATTCTTCAGAAATAAAGTTAGAAGCTTTGACATGGATGTCTTTCTACAGCAGTCTACCCTAAAGCACTCCCAGTTTTCCTGCTGAGCTTTTTGGGTTGAATCTTCTTTGCAAGATTACTTTTACAGCTAGGGAAAGAGCAGTGAACGTATTTGCATATATTTGATAAGTCCAGATACTCCTTTATAGTCTAGGGATGGTTTTGTAATTAGGTCACTGTGTTTGCATATTAGAGATTAGATTTTCCCAATGTGCCACTGCATACTTCCCTTCATAATTTTGAACGCGTCAGTACTTCTTTTGTTGGATCAGTTTCATGTACAAAAAGACATCTTTCCATATATTGGAGGACTGCTCTGAATCGGGCAATAGGAAGATGACAAAGATTAGTGTAAGTAGAAGGTATAGCTGAGGAATACAGAAAAAAATATTTGTTTTCTTTTGCCACAGTAGTGACACTAGGGATATCTGTGATGGACTATGATGATATAGTTGGTTTTTACAAGGTATTACCTAGATACTTGCTGGTCTGAATCATCTCTGGTAGGTATCAGCACATGCTTGTAGCTGTGCTGGAAGGATAAAGCAGAAATGCTGAGCAGCTCTGGTAGATATTGCACAGTGCAGCTCTTTCAGTGTAATGGCAAGGCTGGTGAACAAAAAGGAATCATTTCTTCATTTAAATCAAACAGGAGCAGTATGTGGAGTCATGCAAGTGACTGTCCCAGGGAATTGTTCAGCAGCTGGACAAAAGCTGATTGGAAATGTGGCAGTGGTCCACTTGTCTCCATAGGATGAGCACAGAAAGGTTCACCAAAAGCTGTGTGCTGTTACCTGAATGAGCTCAGTGGGTGCTCTCAGCCTTGGTTTGAGGAACCAGCTGTCCATGTCACAGTGGGCATTTCTGCAGTCCCATAAAAGCAAAGAGATAGCAAACCATCTGTGAACAAAGAAAACAAAATATCTGAACTCTGGGCCAGTCCCCTCAGATGGTGTTTTGTAGTTGTTGATGGGGCAGTGTTGCTGTGTTTGGTACTGCAGCCACCTCTGTGATGGATTTTCTTTATTTGGGGATCTGACAGAAGAGACATGAGCTCCTGTTTCCTGGACTTGGCAGTCCATAAAGTTCATCATTGCTCATATTTTTCTCAGTTTGATCTCAGTATTTTTGTACACCTTTCAATGAAGTCCTTTTATCCTGGTAATTAGAAGATTCCTAATTATGCCTGTATTTTCCCTGCTAGGTACAAAGGCAAGAGCTACCGTGCGACTGTGGAGGTTGTGAGGACGGCAGATCGGGTGGCAGACTTCTGCAGGAAAACCTGCATCAAGCTGGAATGTTGTCCAAACCTCTTTGGCCCTCAGATGGTGCTGGATAAGTGTTCAGAGAACTGCTCTGTCCTGACAAAGACAAAATACAGTGAGTATTCCCTGATCCACACCAAGGTGGAGTTTGGAGTGTTATATTTTAGTTTCTTTTGGCTTTGATGCCAGAAGGAGCAGCTCAAGCACTGCATAGAGAGGCCTACAAAATATTCATGTTCCAGTGTGTAGGGGAGAAAATATTAATTCTGAATTAAGTGGTAGAACCATGGCTTAACTTCTGTTGTGTGCTTAAAACTTTATCTTTTAAAAACAACTTTTGGGACAAGAGCTGACTAATGTTGTAGTTTAAGCGGCATTATAATTGCTTTTACCAAATTGTGGTGGGGAAAAAAATGTAACACCTTTAAGCTCTTTTCTTAGTTTTTAGGGTTTTTGTAGACTGCCTTTAACCATTTAACACTGTGAGAACAAACAGTGCATTGAGGCCATGTTTAAAAACTACAAATCATCATAAAAAGCACCATTAAATTGGACCGAATCTTTGATAATTTTTGTATAAAGTAGGATCATTTGGAGGCTTCCCAGAGATGAAGTAAATCTTTACAGGGCAAACAAAAGTTATCAGTAACTCTTGTTCCTTAAACCAAACAGAAGTGGAAAATACAAACATAGTGATTTTGAAGATTTGCAGAACTGGGGTTCCTATTGGGAAGTGTCCTTCTACTGATTTTCCAGTCCTGATGAGGGGCAAGCATAACTAGTGACCCTGAAGGTGCATTTCAACAGTGTGCTCCTTCCTTCTGTCCTGGCAGCACACTATTATGGCAAGCGGAAAAACAAGCGGATAGGTCGGCCCCCGGGTGGCCACAGCAACCTGGAAGTAGCCATGAAGAAACCAAATAAGAGACGGAAGAGACGAAAACACTTCTTTGTTCATAAGAAAAAACGTTCTTCTACGTCCGTGGATAACACTCCAGCTGGATCTCCCCAGGTAGGACAGTGCTCCTGGATCTGGGACGTGATCTTTGACTGCTTCATTTGAAACAGCAAACGTTAGTTCCTTGTAACTTCAGGGTTACAGCTGCTTTGTTTCTTTTCTCCTAACTCTTCAGGGCAGTGGGGCAGAAGAGGAGGATGACCAGGATGAGGTGGATGAAGAGTCTCTGACTGAGGACAGCACCTCAGAGCACCAAGATGAGCTGCTTGAAGAATCAGAGGTGTCAGAGAAAAAATCCTTGTCATCATCTCCCACCCAGAGTGAACTGTCTCATTCCCTGGCTCAGGACCGAGACAAGCGGAAGAGGAAGCTCAGGACCTTCTCCTTTTCTGATGATGAAAACAAACCTCCTTCGCCAAAGGTAACTTGGAATGTAGATTTCTGCCCTGGCTTGCTCCAGGCTGAGCAAGCACCAAAATCTTGGGGGTAATAACTACAATATGTGTGTTCTCTGTTTTGTCGTGAAGGGCGTTGTGAAAATTCTACAGAACAGTTAAAATCCCTCATGTTTGTTATGGTTGAGTTGTAGGACTGTAATAAAGACTAAGCATATGTGATATTTTGGGAATTCTTTTGGCTTGTCTAGGACATAAAGATGGAAGTTGCTGAAAAGCTGCAGCTGGACAGTAACCCTCTGGAATGGAGCGTGGCTGATGTGGTACGATTCCTCAAATCCACTGACTGTGCTCCCCTGGCAAGGATTTTCCTTGATCAGGTATCATTTTCTGACTGTTGAATGTTGAATCTGTCACTTGGCTTCTTATCCCCTAAGGAGTCAGAAAAATAATTTTTTAATAGGGTTGTGAGGAAATAAACAACTTGGGCAACCTGCAGCAGTTTGAGAGTTCAGGGAATGACCAGAATTTTTCAGGTTTCTCACTACTGTGGGGGAGGATATTTTGGTCTGCAGAGCATCTGAATCTTAAAACTACAAATAATGCCTACAACAAAGCACCATGACAAAAGTCAACATTTTATTTGCATCTTGGTTAAACTTTGCCATAAAACCTGAGTCTATTAAAACTGTGCTATTAGAACTAATGGTTGGGGTGGTTTGTGGTGGTAGATGTTGCAGATATATTTCACCTTGTGGAACCTCTATTTCTACAGAAAGATGCAGTGGTTGGTTAAAATTACTTTCTGCATGAAATTTCCTTGGTTTCTTCTGTTGGGTTGTATTTTTTACAGTAGAATCTCCTGAGAGTCTGTGCCTCAGTAGATTTGAGCTGGCATTTTAAGAAAGAAGTTAATTTGTTGTGTGGGAGAGAGATTTTTAAGCTGCCTGGGGGAACATGAAAGAAACATCTAATTCACAAATGATCACAAATCTGAAATTACAGCAAGTCAAAGCTGAAGGAGCAGGGAGAATAACAACAAAGTCACTCTGGAATTTTTGTCTTCTGACAGGAAATTGATGGCCAGGCACTGCTGCTGCTGACCCTGCCCACTGTTCAGGAGTGCATGGACTTGAAGCTTGGACCAGCTATTAAACTCTGCCATCACATTGAGAGGGTCAAACTTGCCTTCTACCAGCAGTTTGCAAACTGAGGAGCAGCCAAGTTGAAGTGGACCTTTGAAGCACAACTACAAAACCATGCTCCTTCTTCTCTAGCAAGTAAAGCCAAATGAACTTAAACTGAGGCCCTGGTGACCTAGAAGTGTGTGTCAGCCTCAATTTTTTCTATTTCAACAGAAGGAAGACAACATCTGGAGCAAAATGCCAATGCAAACACAGGGGCTACTCTACCAGCTGCCAGCTCGGGAACACAATAGTCTCTTGCTCTATGGTTCCCTTTTTTTAATGTATTTTTTAATGATGACAGAAAAGTCTCCTCTTGTGGGAAATGGCATTTCAATAGTTCTGTTGGCACGGAACTTTAAAAGGAGAAACAGATCCTGTTTACGTTCGCATGTAGGCTGCCAGAAATAACCTTTCTGTTCCTGATGTTTCACAGAATCCCCTGCCCTCCCTGTGGATGAACACTTGCTTTACCACAGCACTGACTTTGGAATGTGTTCTTTGCACATTCGTGTGTTAATGTTGAGATTTTTAATGAATTTGTTCATTGTTAGGACAACAATGTGGCCACAGGGTTCTGAATGTACAGTATAGCAAGAGTGTGGTTCCTTTTGAAGTTTTTTGTTTTATTTTGGTTTGTTTCACTGTTGTTGGTTTTGCTTTTGTTTTTACTACCTCTGTAGCCTGAACAGTAGAAGTGATGAACTAAAAAGGGAGGGAACTGCTCTTTCTGGACACGTATTCCGTGGCTGCACAGCAGTCTGGCTTCTGTGGGCATGTCCAGAGTGCAAACCAATGTCAGCTTCTGTTCCAAAGCTTTAGCTGAAACTTCTGTAGGCATAACCTGGATGTTTCCTTTTTTTCAGATGTCAGAAAACGGAATTATTTTGCACTTCTCTTACAGGCAGGCTGTAGGACATAAAGAAGGAAAGAGAAAGTGCCTCTGCATTTTCTATATTTGGATTGTCAGATTTTTATTTGTTTCTTTATTGTATGAAGTTGTTTCCTTTTTGTTCTAGCAAACAATTGGGCCATGTACATAGAGCCTGTCAGCAGACTTTTGCTTTGCTACCTGAACATCTATTTAGAGAATACACTAAGGAAACTGCAATCAATAGAGGACTGCAACATAGCTCTGCCAGTGTTTGCATTCTGGATACTCTTATGAGCTTGACTTGTATTTTTAACTATCTAAAGATGCTCAGGATCAGACTTGATGAAAATTTGGTGAGTTGGCAAGGGATTTGTGTCCTTTTATTACAGAAAAGGAAAAGGACCAGTGGGACATCTTAGTTCCATCAGTAGACTCACAGTAGGATTAACTGCTGATTTTAATTTTCCATGGTAATAAAACCCAATCAGCCACTTGCTGTAGGCCAGTGCTTTACACTTGGAGTAACAGGGCTTATGTTACTTTCCATTAAAGTTGTGGAGAAACTCGCATCAGGCTCAAGATCTGCATCACATCAGTGTTGAGTTTCAGCTGGCTTGCATTCATTCACTCTGCCTGTTCTCAGAGTGTTTGGAGGAGCACAGGCAGGAGCTGGATGTGTGCAGCTCTGCTCCTTTATGTCCTGTTCAAATCCATCTCTGCAGGAAGCCCCTGGCCTATGAATGCATGTGAGTTAGGAAGGTGCTTACTGCAGGAGTGGCTTTAGGAAGGATGCAGTTATTGGGTTCTGATGAACAGGGATTACTCTGGTCAAATGGAATGATTGGAGTGTCCCTTAGGCCCAGTGTGATTGGCCATTCCAAAGCTGTGAGCTGCAGGATTCAGCAGGATGTGGTCTGTAGGCTGAGCGCTGAGTGGCACAGCCTGTGACTTTACCTGCCACCTTGGTGTTGAGGGGGAGCTGCCTCCAGTGAAAAGCAGAGCTTGGTGACTGGGGCTGGTTGCTTTTGCCCCTTAGAGTAACTGCCTAGTCAAGGCAGAACTATTCACACAATTATTAAATCAGATTTTTTTTTGTTCCAGAATCAAAATGTCAGATTATTTATTAGCTGAATATTTCTGAGGGAGGGCAGTGTGTTGCTAGGACAATTTTTCTCCCACATTGTAAGCAGAGTGTGAAGACAAAATTAAGTTGAAATCAAAGTGTCCCTTTTTCCTCCTTACACCAGATATGTGGCCAATAAATTGATGTTTTGGCTCTTCATATTGTGCTTAGATCATTTGCCTGTACTCCAGTCCCTTAGGACAAACTCATTCATAAGCCATTAGGCTTGAAAAAATTTCTAAAGAAACACTGCTGCTTTGCTGTCAGCATCTTGTCTTGAGAAATTTGACCAGCCAAGAACTTCTGGGCTGGAAGATGATGCTTTTGGGTCAGTGCAGTAGAATTCCCAGAGTTCTGTTGTCCTGATGCCTGGCAGGATTGCTCCTGGCAGCATAGCCAGGAGATGTTGCTTTCACCTTTCCCCTTGGACAGATAGATGTCTTTAAGTAGTTGTCAGGAGAGAACAGAGCTGAACATGTCATTTGGTGGACCTGTTAACGTGGTGCCTGGGTTTTTAAATACAAATGTCATACTCTTTTTCTCAGTAAATAAAGCAGTCAGCAGTTTCAGCCCTTGGTGGGAGACTCACTGGTCACCTTTGGCATGTTTTATAGGCTGGATTTTTCTGCCTTGTTTTGGGAGGCACTGACAGTCTGGTCCCAATGGGATCTATTTTTGTTGAGATTTTCAAAAGGGATGTTTTCATTATTTGTGAAATGTTTTTATGCTGCACACGGGTACTGTACACTCTGTTTCCTGGAAAAAAAATGCACTCTGTTTTATTGCTGGATTTAAAAGGGATAATTGGGGCTTTATCTTGATGGATGGTGTTTCTACTTGACTCTGTTTCAAGTTCCTCTTTCTCTATGCGTGGCAGATGACACAACTGCACTTGTTCATCTTACTCCAGTATGACTTGAAATGAGCTCACGTGCTGCTTTAGTCACTGTTTCTTCAAAACTGGATTTTGTGTAGCTGGTGGCTGAATCTTGGATTTGGATGACAGCAATGTTTCACCATCAGAAATCACTGGGACTGCAGAATTAGGGTTCAGGGGTTTGTGCTGTCCTGTAGCACATAATTCACCATACAGTACAACAAAGCTGGAGTCCAGGACAAAGGCACTGATGTCTTAACAAATGTCTCCAGTACAAGAAAATTAACTCTCCACTGAGCCTTGTGTACTGTTAATGTGGCTGGTAACAGGAGTTTACCCTTGGCTTGACCCACTGAGGGTTTGTGTTCTTGCTTGTCATGTTTTCATATGCATTGTGCAGTCTTGGGTTTGCACACTGTAGCTTTAGAAACCTGGTGGTGCCACTTTGACTGGGCTAAGCTTAGCCTTGTTAGGCAGGAGGATTTTGTTGGGTCACTGTTGTGTGCTTTCTGCACCAACTCAAGGATTCTGTAACAGAGAAGTATTTGATATCCAAAAATGCCATGGAGGTTTAATGTGGTAGAATTATTCCCAAAGCACAAGCAGCTTGCAGTCCATCCTAAATTGAAAGCAGTCCTTCCAGGAGAGGAGAGGTACAGCACTGATCTTGGTGAATGAAGACTACTTTTTTCCTATCTCTAAACAAATATCCTTAAAGTTCCTCTTTGAGGAATGAAATAAAAGGCAGATTAATTTCTGTATTGTATAGAACTCCAGGAGTGTTTGCAGTCTCTCCTGTGGTTAATGGAAACAGTACATACAGAGTTTGGGAATGGTTTTAAAGATTACATTCTCTGTCACAACTTTTAGCAGTATTTTGTTGTTGTTTTAGGATTTGCTAGTGTTTGTTCTTTATTCCAGTGATGCTTTAAAGGAGGGAAGGAGTATTTAGCTGCTAGGTCCACAGAAGTGTAAATATATTTACAGGCAACTGGACTGAGGACTCCATTCTTCTGTATGAAGTACAAGCCTTGGTGCTTTGTTGGCAGAAAGCCCAGTGGCTTGTGAGATTTTTGAATGTAATGGAATAGGCTTCAAAACTATTGAGCTCAAGTTGGAGACTGAATACCTTTGGACCAAATCTGTTGTTACTAGATGAAGTAGCCTTACCAGAAAGCCAAAAATATGATCCTGTACAAAGCTACTCCTTAACCAGTCCTGTCACAAAGTGTCAGCCTGGTTACTGCCTAATGTGAGCTCAGATTACCTAAAAGTAACTAAGCACAAAGACATAGGCTGGGTCAGGAGACCTCAGATGTAGGATGAAGGCTCCCCTTCCAAGGGATTGTGTGCTGACCCCTTGTTTCAGAGTGCTGCTGCCCTTCCCCAAACATGCATGTAGCCTTGTTTTCAAAGGCAGCCTTTTGGGTGAAGGATTGCAATGGGACTTGGGAACACCAGAGACAACAAGCCTCTTTTATTGCAGTAAAACCAAAATACCAATCTGTATGAAACACAACAAAAATGAGTTAAGGTTAGTGACACTTTGTCTCCATGGTCATTTTGGTGGTATCTGTTCTGAAATGCGCCAGACATGCAAATGGACTTTGGATGAGAAGACAAAGTTGCTCAGTTCAGGTGCCCAGCCAGCAGAGTTTGGCTCAGCTTTAAGCCATGGAAGTGAGCAGATCTGTGCTGACAGAGCTCCAGGGCAGTGGGTCTGAGTGACTTAGCACAAACAATGGCAGCCCTGGCCTGGCACAGACCAGGGGGAGCAGCCCTGGGGCTCAGGGCCAACTCATGGCACGAGGTCAGCACTGAGCTCTGGGCACAAAGGAATTCTCACCCACTCTGAAAGTTGTTGAGCACCAGTTTCCAAGAAATCTCATGGCAAAACAAACAAAATAAATATCTGGAGGTGTCATGTTTCTCCTCTCCTTTTTAATTTCTTTTTTTTTATTTCTGTTTAAAATAAATTTTAAATAATGTCTATAGACAATCAGAGGTCTTCTAGGAATCTCTACCCAAAAGGGTGCCAGCTCCACACCTGTGGGCCTCTTTCTTATACTAACTCATTGGAACTGATGCACTTTTCCTGTATTTTGCCTTTTTTAATTAGCTGCTTGTTCTTAAACAAAGATTTAAATGCATATTGTGTTGTGTCCCTTCTGCTTGTTTTATCTTTCTTTATCTTTTAAAAGAAAAAAATATATATGCAGTGAGACTGAAGTACTACATGGAAGAGAAACATGCACAAGAAAATATGCCTATTAAGTCCCACCATTGTTTGAGCAGGTGTAACAATTTAATCAAAGGATTTTTTTAAAAAATATTTTGGATGGATATTTTACTTGTTTTGTCTGTAAATAGTGTACAAAAGTTTGTGTTATATGACAGTTTTAAGTGGTTGTAAGAAAATTAAAAAAGATACTTAAACTGTTACTGATGGCTTTGGTATTAATATCATAAATACTGCTGCTGACCATGAGCAATTTTCCATCTTGGAAGACTGTGGAAAGTTGTCTGGAATGTTCCATTGCTTGCATAAAAGGTAAATGCAAGCTATATAAATACCACTTGGAGAGGCTTCATGTTGAAGAGCTTGATTGGGTTTATTCAGTCCCCTCAAATGAAGGAGTCCTCTTTCGCAAAGCTTCTTCTAAGGTAACAGGTTTTGTTTCACAGGATGCTGAATCCAATTAATATACAGGAGCTGAGGACAGGACCTACAAATTGGAGTAATTTTCTTTTATTGCCTTCTTCAAACCTTGGAAGATGCTTGAGACAATCCACTGCAAACCTTGCAGATGCTGCAGCTCCTGGATGGTTTTGTAAAGGTTAGTGCTACCCCAGCAAGCTGAAATTTTAAAACAGGCTGGCTTTGCTTCCTCTGGATAACATGAGATGTTTCAGAAAACTTTGCCTTGCAAAGTTCTTGTTTCCTTACTTGGCATTCCAACAGATTGTACTCAGCGCTTGTTTCTTGGCTGCACTTCAGTTACCTTGAGCTGATTTTACACTGGGTGCAGAAAATGCATAGGAGTGGGATGAAACTGATTTGCTTAACACTGTCTTTAGACCTCTATAAATAAGTAGGATTTAACATAAATCTTCTCCTTGCTTTCACAGAGCACTGTCTGCTTGAGAGAAATCTGAAGGCTTGTGAACAGTACATAGCAGGAGGCAGTGATTTGTCTGCCACAGGTTTCAGAAGGGCTTATAGGAGTCATGATGAAATTAAACCCTTGAAGAGGCATTTTGGGGGAATGATCTGGTTTAAAGCATGGAATATGGAGTAACATGAGGCATAAGCCCTTTGAGTTATGTTTCCAGATTCATGTCTGAAACATAGGTTTTGTGCGTAAATAGCACTGGGTAAATCTTTAACCAGTATTGGGGTTAAGGTCAGGTACGTCTGTGGGATGTCTAATGTTCAGCAGCAGCTGTGAAAGTTAAAAAACCACCCTGGGCCACAAGCAAATAGGTCAAGCCCAGGTTGCAAATGCAGTGCTTGATGGCTGTTACCACTCAGTGCAAGGGGGAGAGAAAATAACCTGCTTTAGTCCGTGTCTTTTCTGTTAGGTAACTACTTGCTTTCCTGAGCTCTTGCTTTTGGCAGCTGAGAGCAGAAGAGTGTTGACCTGGGGCCAGAGGCACTGGACAGAGCATTTTGGCTGTGTGCTCTCTAGGTCAGAGAGCATTTCTTTTTCTAGCTGGAACTTCCAGACATTTATGAAAAAATCTAAAAATCAGAAAAATCACTGTCGTGTGCCACTGTTTGGCATCACCTGCCAGGAAAGACAGTCACATAGGTAGGTTTGTGATGTAGACACAACAAATGTTATTTAAAGAACTAAATTTAAATTCATGTGCTTGGCTTTGCTTTCTGATAGACTTAAACATGTGCTTTCTGGGTCATATTTATAAGCGAATTCATATTTAGACAGGGATTTTAAATTATTTAAAGAAATTAAAGAGATTGGGTAAGAAAGCAGTAAAATGCAACGTGACCTGGGTTGATCCTGCACTAAAAATAAGAGCCTAAACTTGATGCAGTTGTGGCTGGTGAGGATGAAGAGGGGTACAGCACAACGGGGCCAGTCGAGGCTCACTGGCCAACAGGTCCAGTTTCACAGTTTTCCAAATGAAAGTGCTGACATGTTCTGTTTAATCCATTGGGCCGCGGGTGCCCTTTACAAAGGATGAAAGATTTTTGCTAAAGAACCCAGGTCATACTTTGCTCTTGCTAGGGCAATAGCAGCCTTGCCTGACCTTGCGCGGTCTGGGCTAAGCAAAGCCTCCGGCGCTGTGGGTTCTTACCCGGGGATTCCTCAGGGCTGTGGCACGGTTTGGAAAAGGAGTGGACGCTGGAGCGGATGTGTGAATGCTGGAGCCGGTGTATGGATGATGGAGCCAGACGGTGTGTGGATGCTGGAGCCGGTGTGTGGATGCTGGAGCCGGTGTGTGGATGCTGGAGGCAGACAGCGTTTGGCAGCTGCCCGCAGCACCGGGCACTCCTCTGCCGTGCTCCTCAGCCGGCTCTGCCCCAGCGCGCTGCGGCTGAGCCCCCGGCTCCCGGGGGCCGGTCGCGGTCCGTGTCACGGGCCGAGGGGCGGTGCGGTGACGCGGCGGGGCGGGCAGGGGCGGTGCGGGCCGGGAGCGGGCGGGCAGGCAGCGCAGGCAGCGGGGCGGAGCGGCAGCGGGGCCGGCGCGGCCGCCATGCGCCGCTGAGGGCGCCGGCCGGGCCTCGCCATGGGGGCGCCGCCGCCCAACGGCAGCTTCGGCCTCACCGCCGGCACCCCGCGGCCCGCTGGAGCGCCGGGGCCCGGGGACCGCGGCTGCGAGAACGGCGCCCTCATGGACAGATTCGGCATCTTCCTGCAGGGGCTCCTGGGCGTCGTGGCCTTCAGCACCCTCATGCGTGAGTGGCGGGGCCGCGGCCTCCGGCCTGGCGGGGAGCGGGGGGCGGCCCGAGGTCGGGTCGGGCTCGGTAGCGGTGCCGCGGCCGCGCTGTCCCGAGGCCGTCCCGGGAAGGGCCCGGCTGTCCCGGCTCCCGGCCGGGGAGCGCTCGGAGGGGCCGCGGCGGCCTCGGGGGCGCAGCCGCCGCCGGCGCTTTGTGGGTGCCGGATGAGCTGGAGCGGGGAGGCCTCAGAGGCGTTGGCTCAGGTCCTTTCGCTTTCTTAAACTTGCCTTCCCAATGCTCGTACCCGTGCTGGTGGAATTTATTGGGTGGGTGTGTGTTCTGCTTGGGATTCTGCCAGCAGGAGGAGGCGGTGTGTGCAGAACCGCTCGGGTTTGGGATGTACACAAGTCACGGGTTTGGCTGATCAGTTTTGCTGCAGGTGCACCTACCCTGTCATGTCACCAGCAGCAAAGTCACGCTTGTTTCGGTCGTGCCTCGCTTCCTTGTAGGGCCAATCCTGGGAGCTGGAGCAGCCCCAGAGCTGTGTGGCCGCTGGCAGAGCTCAGCTGATGGGCAGCACTCCTGGCACTGCTCTCTGATTGTGGTGGAAAGGCAAGGAAGGTCTGGTGGCTCCAGCCCTGTGGGAGGGAGTCACAGCAACGTGAAACAATTCTGGTGGATTTGTCTCTGTGCCATGGTCTAGTTAGTATCCTTTGGCTGGAGGAGTGGAAAGGAAGCCTACTGTCATTACTCAGCTGACTGTGACCTTGCTGGTAGCAAAAACTGGGAGAGGAAAAAGAGAACATCAGGGACATGTTTTATGGTTTGATCTAAAGACTAAGATCCTGTTTACATTAGAATTGCCCTGATGCCTTTTCATGCTGCTGTCATACCATTATGGTTAACTCAGACATTTGCTACCACATTATATTTGCATGCCTTAGTGTCTCAGTCGCTATTGACAATTACATGGCTCTTCTAAAAGCTATGTGTGTAGCTGTCACCCTGTGGCTGAAGGGCAGCAGTAATCAGCAGTGTAGCATTTGGTCAGTGACAGCAGCCTCATAATTAGAAGTTTTAGCAGTTTCTAAACAGAAGTACCTCTGTGTAAGTAGGTGATGAGTACACAGTGTTGGTTTTAGATTTAAAGGTAATTTTTATAGATTGGGCATCAAAACGTGAAGAACTATAGATGTTAGTTGTCGGGATGGTATCTTTTTCTGGAAATAGTATCTTTATGCATATTACAGTAACACTGGACTAAGTGATGAGAAGAAAAAGCGACTATAAAAAGTAAGGAGTAGAAAAATGAAAACCTTGTTGTTGGCTGCACTTTCTGACTTGGGTTAGGAACTGTTAAACCATGAACTGGGAGGAGTCTGTTGATGCAGTTGTGGCAGAAGGGAGTGGAAGGCAGCCAGTCCTCACAATGTGCTGGTGAGAAAGGAGTCTGTGTCCAAAGCAGACTAGAGCAAAAACATTACTTATCATTCTTAAAAGTGAATATTCAAAATCAGGACAGGTTTGTTTGTCCCATCTTTGCCAGCCACATTCTCTTCCACAGTATTTTGTGCCTCTCCCTGAGCAGGAAGAGAAGCTGGTGGGCCTGTTACACTGGTACAAGAGCACCTCTCTCTCTGTTAGGGGCAAAATTCTGTTTTATGATAGCTGTTTCTGCATGTTTCTATCACTAGCATCATAAAGTCACCCCTGGACACTTTTTTATGTCATATGCAAACCACGTAGTGTGTTGTTCCAAACCCTTTAAAGTTTCCTCAGCAAATAGGGCTTTTTGTGACAGGTAAGATGTGACAGAAAAGCAGGAACTTGTGGCTGAGCATGGAGGGAGGAGTGTGACCTCAGCAAACATCTGGGCACCTGCACAGCTGTTCCTGTCCCCAGGCTGCTGGGGCAGGAGCAGTGACACAGCTGCTGGAGCTGCATCACAGGACTGCTTGCATTTGAGCTGGAGTAGCTCTGCTCCTGAAGCTGTCCGGCACAGAGAGAGGAACAAGTGGCTGTAGGCAAGGGCTGCTTGAGATTTGTGACTGCAGTCCGGCCCCTTTGGAACAGCAGTAATTCTCTGTGTGCAGCTGTATCATTTCTCCAGCTCTTGCCTTACTGGTCTGGTATTTAAATTTAATAAGGAGGAAGTCACTTGTCTTTTGTCTTTTTTTTTTTTTTTTTTGAAAGGAAGCACTAGAAGGAGATGTTCTAATATTTCAGTTGTGATTAATGGTACTGAGCCCTCTGTAGTAAAAGAAATTAAAGTCATGGCAGCAGGGATACATTGCACAATTGCTCTTTATGCACAGAAACTGTCTTTCTTTGAAAAATATTTGATTTGACATGTAAAGAATAAGAAATTTTGGTAAGTGGCTAAATCAAAGGCTGACCCAGATGTGCCCTTTTCTAGACAAATTTTACTATGCTTGCATTCAGTGGGAAAAAGAAAATATTTTTAAATGTAAGCTCTAAGAGCAGAAGGACCTTTTCTGTGCCTCACTGCAGGATGTTCATCTACAAAGAACTGAAGGACTGTTCTGAAAGCAAAATTATTTAAGATCTGACACCGCGGTCTGCCACCTTTTTGTTCATGCCCCTGTTCAGTTGCTGTAAAGCTGTGCTGTCAGCTGACCTGCCTGAATTATATAATTCAAACTTCATATTTGAAGGGCTAAAATGTGTTAAGTATCAGGTTTTTAGTTTGTGGAGAATGTGGTGGCTCTCTGCCAGGGAAAGTGTGGGAGCTGCCCTGCTGTGTCTGTCTTGTGAAACTGGTGGGAAAGGCTTTTAGCCCAGGCACATTACAGCCTACCTTGTGTGTTCCCACTACTGAATGGGCGCAACCAAGAAGTGACAGGAATGCTGAATTTCTCACTTTGAGCTGACAAAATGTTCATTTGACATTAATTCCTAGGTTTCCTTTTCCTTGTAGTTCTTGACTCCCTGTTCTGACACACAGGGAAGGAGGATCAGTTTCTCCCACTCACCCCACCTTACCATTTAAATTAATAACTTCCTTCTAGGTTTTTCCAGATTCAGATACAACCTGTCACAACCCCTAACCTCTTTCTTGTGGAAGGTGCTTTAGCCTAGTGATCATCTATCTTGAGTTTATATGGGAGCTTCCCTATCTCCCTTTAAAAGAGTTGAAGTTTGCATGTGGTTTTTATTGTTTTAAGGCCACACAAATTCACTCCTTAGTGTCTCTGATTCCAGATTGTACCCTGCTGTTCTTGATGTGAAGCATGTGCAGGGAGGTCCTTTTCTGATGTCTGAACCAGTAGTGAATTTACTTAATATTATCAGAGCCCACCTGTTGTGTTTAATTAGTATGAATTAATTTTACTGCTCAGCTGTGAGGCTAAAGATGTGTGAAACAGTTTCACTCAGATGCTGCAGAGGTTCCAGTACAGGAAAAGCTGAACTGAAGTTGGGTGTGACAACTTCTCTTGGGTCTCTTCTGACCACAGGCTCTCACTCCCTATCCAAGGGAACTAACTGATGAAAATCCACCTCATTTTGGCAAGTCTGCTTGGACTGGCAGCCCTCTTGGACTCTGCTCACTGACTCTCAAACCTGTTAGCGTGATGGTTTTTAGTGTATTGCTTGGTTTTGTTCTTGTCCCTCCTGCCTTACGTATGGATTTGTTTTTCACCCTGGTTTGTTTGAGCCAAGCCACTTCATAACAGGAAGTCTTAATGAGTTTCCTTTGATGGAAGAAATGCATGTTTATGCTACAGGTCACTAAGCCAAAGATAATATTTTTTTCAAAGTTTGCTGCTATCCTATTTGTATCTTATTTTACAGGATCTTGATTTAAAATGATAGCTTTGTTCCTTAGGTGTTTGAGGTTCTTTGGTGCGATGTTTGTGTTTATTTCCTGATACCACAAAGCAGGTTTTAAATACTTCAGTTTAATACCATGTGTTCTATCTGTAACTACAAGCACCTTCTGAGCATTGTGTAGTTGGGCTTTCATTGGTAGTGCATGATAAGAGAGGGATGTTAGCACAGTATTCTCATACATGTATGACATTAGATGGAGGTTTAAATAACTCCATTTTTATTACCCAAACCTGGGAAAGGCATGGGGGAAAAGCCACTGCCCATCCCCTTACCCTGTCTGACAAACTGTTTAAAGTAGTTTATTTACTAAGCTTGTTTGCCAGAAGATTGGTACCTTATCAGAGTGTGGCCATGTTTGTTTTGGGCTACTTAGGAATGGCTGAGAAATGAGATGTGAGTTGTATGATGAATTATTGAAATAGAGTCGATTCTCTGCAGGTAGAAGGTTTGTGTCTGTCTGTGAGGAAAAGACAAATATGCTGTAAAGGAGATCGGAGTGTGGGAGTCTGTTCCCTTTTTGTGGCCTTGTTACAGTTTGTGTCTGTATTCAGGCTGAGAAAGGTTTACAAAAGTGGAATGATTGGGTACAGGTGCAGTGAATAACCCAGTAGGTGGTATGCTGTTGAGTCACAGATGAACAAAAAGTAACCATTCCAATAAAAGATACTCTATATATATATTGTAAGGTGCTCTCTTTGCTTACAGAACCTTAAAGGAAATACCTGAAAAACTACATCCTTAATGCCAGTGAACTTCACAGCAAGGTTTTCCCACTTAAAAAGCTGTCCAAGGAGAAGGAATGTTTCTTCACACAATAAGCTATCTTAGTAGGTAATTTAGTAGAATTTGAAATGCCTTAGCAAAAATGTGCTTTTCAGAGGAATTATTTCATATTTACATGAAGGTAAATGAGTAATTTTACCGGAATAATGTTCTAGGGAGAAGGAATTAAAGGTAATTCTAGTTGCCTTTAAGAAAAAAGCATAAAATAAGCTAATGGATACAAAAGGTCTAAACCATATGATTTAGCTGTTTTCTATAGCAATTTTCTTTCTGCTTGAGCAGGCTTAGAAAATATGAAAATTTGATAGCCTGTAACATCAGCAGTGGAATACAGACCTGAGTAACAGCAACTAGCTTATTATGCATGGCATTTCCTGAGATGCTGAGCAGTGGCCTGCTAGCTTTATTAATAAAAGCATTTCTTCAAAAGATTATATATTATTCTGACTTGCTAATACTGCATCCTTGAATGTATTTGCTGTGAGTGATGCAGTTAATGTTCACATGAATCCCTGAGCACCCCTCAGCAGGGTCCTTTTTGTGTCCGGTATTAAAACTTGTCTCAAAAGTGTCAAATCACAAATGGGAGCTTTCCTAGTTGTGAAAATACGAACAGCATTGTGCTTGCACACCGCAGGCACGGTGCAAAACGCACTTTACTCATTCTCCTAGAGCTCTCACAAGTGCAGGCTCCTAGTGGCTTCTCAGCGCTTTTCGGGTCACTGCGACCCCAAGATTGTCAAAAGTCTCTTTTCCCAGCCCAGCACTTGAAGAATGAGTCGGAGCTCTTCAGTTCTCGGTCTCAAAGTTGTTTATTGTTTCTTATCTATAAAAAATTTTTCTCCTGCCCTGCCAAGTTCCATCCAGCAGGACAGTTCCAGGCACGCTGCCTGCCCCCGGGGCGGTGTTATGTCTTTATACTAAAAACTACTTATACAGTTTTTACAATTACTTTCCAATACCTATCACCTCTACTAGACAGTGAGCTTCTACTCTAGACCAATCTGTAAAGTGCTAACATCACAGCAGAAGATGGAGGCCAAGAAGAGGAAGGAGTAGGGCTGGACACTCCCAGTTCCCTCCATCTTGCCTCCTGAACCCCCATACCAAAATCCCTAAAATCTCCTTTTCCACCCCATAATAACTTCACTGTAATTCTACCTATACTGTTGTGGCTTGCTGATCTTCATATAAGGTTGGTAATTTGCTCCACGGGTCATAATCAAACCCACAGGTGTTTTGGGCTCCGTGCCAGGGCTTCTGAGCCCCCTGGCAGGGGTCTTGGACAATCAGAGGGATGTTCTGGGTTCCCGCAGTGGCTTGCCCGGTACATGCAGAGCTGGCATTGCAATGTGTGCTTGCAGTGAGTCCAGGGAGCACGCTGGGGTACCGCAGCAGCGGGGCTGGGTCTCTGCAGGTAAAGGAACACTAGCAAGATGTGCTGTTGAACTGTGCTGGAGGGCGACGTTCGGGAGAGCATTTTTCAGAAGTAGGAAGTGCCCAAAGCTCCCGGGGGAGCAGCGGGACTGGCGGGGTCGGGGCAGGACCCTGGACAGCTCCGAGGCCGGGGCAGCGCCTGCCCCTGTCCGGGCCCAGCCGGGGCCGCTGCCCCTGAGCCGCCCGCCGTGCGCGGGGTCCGGCCGCGGGCAGGGCAGGGCTGGGGCAGCTCCTCCCGCCTGGCTGCGGGCCAGGCAGGAAACAGCACGGCGTGATGGCAGTGGAAATGAATGTGTGTTACTCTCTTCCTCCTTCAGGCCCGTTCCGTGGCAATTAGCGACGATTGGTATCGCAGGGCACTGCAGTAGCTGTTGTGTAGGTTAAGTGTCTGCTTGTAGCTGCAGGACTTGGAAAAGCCCTGGGAGGTCACTTTGGTCAGGGCCAAGTAAATTGTGCCTTACAATGATCCAGTGTTTCCCTGTCCCCAGATGGTGAGGTATCGCTTGCAGCCATGTAGCATTGCTGCTGCTTGTTTGCTTTAAATAAATCATCAGCCCTTCCAGTGCCTCTGTGACATCCCGAGCTGTGTTTGAGACAAACAGGAGATGCACTACGAGCTGTAGCAGAAAAAAGAAATCCAACCCTGGCTGAATTAGCAAAGTAAATTACTTTCTTTTGCCATGCTAATATTGTATTTCTATTTAACATATGAAAAATCTATGTGGAATAAATTCTGTCCATTGTGAAATCTCCAGAAAAAGGCACATCTTGCTGACAAATTTCATGCTGTGCAAAAGCATGTAATAATAGGGTTGGAAAATGGTGCTTTTTAAGTGAAGGAAATAACCTGGTTTTTTTTATTAAAACTGCTTTCAAGATGTCCAATTCTTAGTTGCCATAGATTGTAATAGCACTTTATTGGTCCTCATGTCCTGATCATGTCAGGTTATTAATATTTTAGTGTCACTAACTATCCTTGAAATACCATAGTGGTAAAAGTTAAGACAAGGAAAATAAGGCATCAATTTAGACAAATAATCTACAATCTCTAAGTCTCTTTTCATTAGGTCTGATGCCCTACTTTGTCTTGCTGACTCAGAAAGTGTTTCATTTTCTAATTACTCAGCTGGTTGCTGGATGTAGTTGTGGGCCCCATAATAAGATTGTTCTAAGTATAATTACACATGTCATTCACATTATGAAATGTTTAGGAAAAAGGATAAGTTATGTTGACATTTGTAAACTATTAAAATGATAAATTATCCAGGAACTCTGAAGCTGTGTTTAATTAGGATGAACTTCTGGACTGTTAGCTAAACTGGTGTTTAACTCTGAAGTGCATAGTGAATGTGTCCTGACTGGTGTTTTATAATTAAATCTGTAAGGAGCTCATTTGTACAGACACACAGGCTGCAGTTTTGCGTTCTGTGGTGATATTAATTTCATGGTTAATGAAGTTTGCATTCTTAAAGTGATATTTAACAAGGTCTTATCTGTGTGGATTTTGTTGATGAAGTGAAAAATCAGGTCTGCTTTCTCATGCCTGCTGGTGGGAAATGCTTTGCATTCTCAAAGATTTCTTGATCTCAGCAAAATTTATTCCCTGTGAAACTCAGTTTGTTAAATCTCTGGCAGACTGAACACAAGCTCAGGGCTTGCATGAGTCCGCCTTTGCCGGCAGTGTGGTGTGGGCATGAGGTTTTAGGGTTTAGTCAGGGATAACTAAACCTGTTCACAGTGATGGTCATGATACAGAAGACCTGTTTTTCTGCCACTTACCCTGAATCACACATTTTGTATCTATTTGTTGTCATAACCTCATACATATGTTGTCATATGTAAGGAAGGTTGAGAATGAAAATGAGCTAAAATGGATTTACAGTTCAAATTCCTCAGAGCTCACTGTTCAAGGTTCAGATTCATAGTTCCAGGTGTGAGGTATTTTACAGGCATGCAGAGCTACAGCGGGGGAAAGTCGTGACAAGGAAGTTACTACACTTGTTTTTTTCTGGGTTTTATGATTTTTTTCCTCTAAATGTTGCACTTTTTAATAATAAACAAACTTTTTTTGTAATTTGATGTGTTTTGATATGGTTTTGGTCATTTTGTCTTCTGTCACATTTTTGGCTACCCCAGGTTCTAAGACCAAGCATTCCTCCTCCTCTCTTGGTGATTAATATATGTTGGCTTGCCAGAGAGAAGAGGAAAACTGTGCCACAGTTCCTTGTTTTCTCTGGTGGTGGGACAGTACCAAGCTCAGGAGCAGCTGGTCTGGGAGCTGCAGAGTGCTCAGGAGGTGAAGATTTGTGACAAGGAGTTTATTTGGGTGCTGCTTCTGTTGGAGAGGTTTCTCCATTGCTCCACTGAGCCTGTGAAAGAGATGAACCCATGGAAGTAAATATAAATAAGGTTCACCACAGCAATCTTGCACAGTCTAGGCAGTCCCCTTGAGAAAGTTCTTTACTTACAGAAACAACCTTTGCTTGCTTTTTCTTGTTTCACTGTGATAATTTTTTTTCTGTTTCTCAAAAATGCAGGATTTTTCTGTGGAACAAAAATTACTTTTAAATTACAAGCAGCTATTCACAACTACCAGCATATATCCTCTGTCTCTCATAATTTCTGAAGATACTACACTCTAAAATTTTAATTCCATTTTAGAATAATTGCCTTTACTTCCTTCCTGATATTTGAGAAGCTGCTATTCAATATCTTCCAGCACATCTTCCTTGCTTTGAGGCAGGTGGTGTGACTAACAGCCTACATTATTTTATATACATAGGACTTAAATGCTTTCTTTGGAAGGTAATTGTAATGTTAGAAGATGAAATAGTCTAAGGAGCTTTAAAATTATGGGGGTTGGGGGTAAGTCCCACCCTCCTCCATCTAATCTTAAAACCATGAGTTACTTATGGCAGTATGTTTTCAGTGCTGGCATTAGGTTTTGATGTAGTTAAGGAGTAAGAAGCCTTTTGCAGGTGGAAGTCATTATATGATTTCATCCTGATTTCATAAATTTAATTTATGAAGTGTATACCTGGTTGTTAGATACATTATATCAAAGAAGTCTGCATAATTGGCCTCTGACTCTCCTTTCATGGTATTTGATCATGTGCAAAGAGAATATATGAAAGTAGGTTGTGTATCTTTTGTTCTTTTTAAAACAGTTGGTGTTGTATGAAGTGTCTGTCTTGCAGTTCAATGCTCTGATAGTTCCAGCCTAGAAAGACTGAATCTGGTAAAGAAAGCTCTTTAGAATTTAAATGGCCTCTAAACATACAGTTTACATCTACCTTTGGCCTCCTTGATTTAACATATTTGCTGTGTTATCATTTTTTACAAAGTTTTTACAGTTTTCGTTTTACGTCTTTTTTGTATCTGAACTTACATTTCAGGTTTGCTTTCTGCTTTTAAAACTGTTACAGTTTCTGCCTTGCTTGATATTTTAATGAATGGTGATTGAGTTTGGAGCTGTGCTGTGAGAGTTCTGCCTGTTCCCAAGAGCTGATTTAAAACAAGCAGCTTGAATGACTTTAAGTTCATTGATACCTGTTGTCATACTAATAATGTTCAGAAAGCTTCATGTATTATTGAGTGATCTTGTGAATGCTGTACGTGAAAATGGTGTTGTGAATCGTAAATTGCTGCTTAGTGCACATTAATATGGATTGATTCTATTTGTCTTGTACTAAATAATTCATGTTTCCCAAATGGTTCTGATTTCTAACAGAGAAAAAAAATCCACTTGAACACAGCAGACTGTATTTTTCAGTCTTCACTGGGCGCTTGCATAGCATGACAGGAATGGCACAGCTGTTTTTCTAGCAACCTTGCTCTTTCATTTGGCAGTTGTTTAATGATACCTGCTTCAGAATATAAAAGTGTTTGCAGGAGGGATCTGTATCAACTTTCCAATGCCAATCTCACAGGCATTTTCACAGGAAGCTTAGATTTGCTTTGCTTTAACTATCTCATACCTGTTGAAGAAACAGAATAGCAAATGTATCTCTCTCTCTGAATGTGCTGGGAAACAGTTTTATTATGACTTTCAAACACAGCACACCTTGACCCAACAGTGCTGTGCATGCTAAATGCAAAGATAACAAATGCCTGTCTCTTAAGACTGAATCGTGACTTTTAACTTTATTATTTGGATAAATATTTCCTAAGCTACTTGTGCTGTTTACCTTGGAGTTCTTAAAGCAGTTACTTGCATCCCTTTATTTTTCATATTGCCATGGCTTTTGAGAGCTGAGAGCTGGATCCTTCTGTTTACAGGGTGTGTTGTAGATGCATTTTATGATTTCTAAAGTGCTCCTCTCTCTGGGGAGACAGCAAATAGGTTAGTAATCAAAAGTGTGAAGTTGTGTGCAATTCTCCCTCTGCTAGGTTAGTTTAGTTGTTTTAAAAGTAAGCTTTACCTTTAAGAAAAAGGAAAAAAGCCTCATGACAATGGCTATTGATGTGGTGTGTCTGGGCTGCTGGCTCTGCTAAGATGTATTTGTTTCCTTTATTGACAGCCAAGTTAATGCATCTGTCAGAGCCACACAGTCATGTGCTACCAGGGTGCACGAGATCAGTCTTGCTGAAATTGTCCTAGGCTGAGTTGTATGCAGGTAATATGATTTATTTGTGTCTCCCACAGCCGATCTATACAAGCTAAGGATTTAGGAAAAATTTTTGGAGCCTAAAGTACATACATGTTAGGGGAAAAAAAAACTCACCTGCCTCCTGTAATGCATTTGGCTGCCTTTCCTGAAGCAGCAGAGTCATCTGATTTATCCCAAAGCTCAGACATCAGTATTTTGGGTTCTTTTCCTGATAATGATTTCTCCTCTCCTCCCCTGCACTGTGAAGGGGAGCTTTACTTTTTGATAGCCATTTCCTGCAGAATGACTATAAAGTTTTAGCTCTCACTAAACCTTTGAAAGGAGAAAATTTACAGGTAGGTTTTTAGCTGGCTGCGGAAGCAGGTAGGAAGTAAATGCTTTTACACAGGTAACTTTCAGTTACTGTATTTCACCAGCATTTATCTAGCAAGCACTTCTGCCCATTTGATAAATAATGTGAAATCCAGTGCTGGCACCTTGTTTTCAGTTATCTCATGTCATCTGTGTTGAGACAAAGGAGCCCAGGTCATGAGATAGCTGGGTTTGATGGATGCTTGGCACTGGTGTGTTTAACTTTGTAGTAAAAAAGAGCCCCTTGTTCTCTGCTCTGACAAAAGTTCCAGTCAGGCTCACAAAGGTTTTGCTGCCTTATCACAACATTATTGTCACTGCTGGCAGTGGAGCAGAGACTGAGATAAGATCTGTGGTTTGCAGGTACCTCGTGGCTGTCCAGGCACTGCATCTTTAGTGTGAGGTGTCCCTGAATAACCAGCTGGCTGGGTCATTAAACTTTATTGTGTCCAGCTTTCTATAAAAGTTTCTCCCCGGGTGACCTTCTTTAATGGACCAGTTCTTAATTACACTACAGAATCGTTAAGGCCAAGGGCACAGTGGAATTAAGGAAGGGATTGGGTTCTTGCATGGCTAATGCTGTTTTCTCTCTTACAGAAGTTTTAAAAATCCTTTTTGCTGGGCAGCAAAGCTGGGGGCTCGTGCACTTCATAGTGTGTCAGTCTAATACTGACTAGAACAAAATTTTCCCTTAAGTGAGTTATTCCATAACTTTTTTCATCATGAAGGAGCCATGGTTCCTGGTGTGTTTCTCCAATGCAGCAATTTCACTGGAAATCAGTTCTAATCCAATATAATTTCTGCTTTAGTATCATGGGTGTCTCATGTGTGGAGAAGTCTGTGTCCTTAAGCAGAAATATTATGTAGAATTCTGGGGCTCTTATGCAGGGAAATAAGCAGCAGGCTTAGGGTGTCCTGCGTTTGAGCATGTAGCTAATGGGACATAGGAGTAGAAGGAAGAATTTGCAGTAGGGCAAAAATTGAATTGCCAAGGGCATAGTGCATTTTGGGGCTGGAGAAATGAGCAGCACACCAAAAACACTGGTTCTTTTGGTGTTTTATTGCAATCACATTTATTACCTCTTTTAAAACAGATGCAGACAGAAATCCTTTTTTTTTTTTAACTCTGATTATGGGGAGATGCTGAGCTCATAAGTGTCACAAAAGCTTTTGGCAATTGAGTGGTATATGGTTTACACACCTGTATATTTGTTGTAAGGCATCATTGTAGCCTATTCTCATTGGACATGTTGTTTCTTGCACTGTTAATTCTAAAAAGAAAAATTCTATTTTGGGGAAATCTTTTATGTAATCTCATGTAATTATTTATTCTCACTGTGCTGCTACCAAGAAAATAATGGGAAAGGAACAAAGTGAAATGGCAAGGCAAGGCTCTTAAAGGCTTTGCTTTAATAGTAAAGGGAAGTAAGTGCAAATTAATAAAAAATCACAAATAACATGAAATTCATTGGTAGTTGTCATTCCATAGTCATGTGAATTTTCAGGACTTATTAGTGTGCATATGCTTGTTCAGAACAGACATGGTTCCACTGTTGTGGGAAAAGTGTTGATACTAACAAGTAGAACAGTGTTTTTCAAAGTCTTCTCGAATAGAATTTTAAAAAATAAAAATCTGGCCTGCGTATGTAGTTGACTTTACAAGTTTTTTACAAGGTTAGAAAGTGTAGGTTCAGATTTGAGAGGCATATGGTCTGATAACCAAATGTTCTGGAAATAGTGCCATTCTCTGAGAGTGGTCATCTGAAAATCTGCATCTGATTCCAAGCTCAGGTGCTACTGCTTGGTGTAACTTCAGTGTTACTCCACACACAGTGAGCAAACAGCCTTGTACAGGAAACTTGTAATCCTTGTCAGGAATGCTGGAAATCCTGTGAATCAATACCAAAGTAGCCTGCAGATCCCAGCAGTCGTGCACTGTGAGGCTGTGTTGGAGGATCTGTCTGGTTGCAAACATGTTACTTGGGAAGCTCACACTACAGCAGATTTCTCAGTGTGAGATTCTGTCCCTCCACATATGTGTGTGTGGTTCAAATCTTGGAACTTTTGAAGTGTCAGATCACAGAAAAATGAGTTCTAGACTTAAATACCAGTTTTTTTTGGAAGGGACTCCAAATGTCACCGGCTCCCAGCTCCTGCTCAGAGCAGGGCCAGCCCACGTCCCCTTGCTTGGAGCATTGTCCAGGGTAATTTTCAAGCTCTGTCAGACTGCAGTTGCAGAATGTTCTTTGGGCAACTTATTGCAGAATTTAATTGCCCTCACTGGAATTTTTTTACTTCTTTCACCCTGGAATTTCCCTGGCTCCAACTTGTGGCTGTTTCCTGTGGCTCGTGCACTTGTGGGAAGGGTCCAGTCCTGCCCCAGCTGAAAGTGCCCAGGCACGTGAGGAAATGTGAATGTGGTGTGCAAATGTGATCCTCACCAACTTTCCTCCCTTTCTCTTTGGCCAGCTCAGCTGTCGTTCTGCTGCTGGCAGAAATATATAGGAGGTTTATTGAATGAATGAGTCACATGCTTTGTCTGTGACCCATCTTTGAAAAAGTTTTGAGAAGCACTGGAAACACAGGTGAAATTCCCAGCTCTCTCCTCAGAAGAGCAATGTTGACATAGTGCAGCTGCAGAGGACATTGAGCATGTTGATTTTTTTTTTCCCTTCAAATTAATGAGCTAGAGAAATCTTTGATCTTTACTGGGGTCATAAAGATTCTTAATGAGAACTGCCAGAACCTGCATCTGAGAAATGCAGTAGTGCATGATACATAGAAACTTTTCAAAGGTGTGAGATGAGCCAGATTTGTGCTGCTACAAGGGCAAGCATCCAGAAACTAAGAGTTCTTGAATCCGTATTGAAGTTACTTCACATCAGCAAAACAGTTCCTGTGGGACTTCTTGAGGAGATGAAGGAGAGAGAGAAAAGCTGGATTTCAAGTGTTGCTTTGCGTATTGACAACTTGGAGAGGTTTTATTTCATTTTTGTCTCTGTTCTGGCCATTATTTTTCCCTGTGAGTCTTCTGAAATTCTGATTGCAAAACTCCCACATTAAAGTATGTGTTAGAAACCCTTCCACAGTACTCTGGCATTAATTATTCCTAGAATTTCAGTGAAGTGGGAAGACAATTCAATGAACTTGAATTTTGCATTAGCAATACTGTGTCTTATATGCTTATCTATTATCTGTCCATCTGGCAACTCACATGCTTGTTGGCAGAAGTGCTTTTATTTCCTTTTCCTGAAAAATTCTGGCATTGAACGTATAAACAAGCAGCCCTTCTTGCTTCATTTATAATTCAGCACGAGCTTGTGCCCGTTATTAGTTAATTAATACGAACTGTGGAGGATGGCTGCCGGTGCGAGCGCGGCGCTCTGAGCAGATGGAGCAGCGGCGCGTCCTCGCAGGCAGAGCCGGCAGATTGAGATCCATCTGTCAGCTGACACAGCACCAGCCCCAGTCTGTGCTCAGACTGCCAAGAGAGGCTGGGGCTGGGGCTGGGAGCAGCAATCCTGGCTGCTTTTGGGGGAGCACAAGGCGAGAAATTGCTTTCCCCTCCCCAGTTTGATAGGTGCTGAAAGTGCCAGTAAAGATTCAGTAAGAAGCATGTGCTGGCTTTTGTTCTAGAATTAATCTATTACTAGCAAGCATGCTGAGGACCCTGAGCTTACCAGTGTGGTTGTCTGCAGCCTGCTGGGTTTTTGCTCAGTTTAGTTACTGGGAAGGCTCAAATTCTGCATCAAGGATATGTTGAGAAGTACCTGGCAATGTCTGCATCTGTCAGAAACACCTGATACTCACAGACACTGCTGCAAGGAACTGCGCTGGACAAACAGAACCTCCTGGGCTTTCAAGTGCTCATCAGGTTGCACCTCCTCAAGATTTTACTCATTTAATTTGGGAGCATACATTTTTGTGGTGAAATCAGCAAGTACATTCCAAAAAGACAGCTGCAGAGGCTTTCCAAGCTTGCTCTCCTGTTTAATGTGAACTCAAATGAAATGTTGTGTTTCTAGAACTGGCCGGAGAAGCACAGACCTTATCCAGGCTGTTTCTCAGTACAGATAAAATTTGAAATGCTGTTAGTAGAATTGCTTTTGAATATCCTCTTCCAAAATGAATTTTTGTGGATTTTTAAAAGAAATTAAGGATTCCAGGGGCAATGTACAACTTCATAGCAATAACAGAATTCAGGGGTGGAACTCACCCCTGCCCAAAGCATGCACACCATAGCAGTTTATTGCCATTTTGTCTGCAGAAAAGCATCTTGCACTAACTCCACAGTAAGCTGAAACTTCTGTTTCTTGCGTTTGTTTTGTGATGCTTTGTGGCTTCCTGTTGTTACACAAAAGTGCCACTAATTAAAGTAATCCATAGTGTGACTGGGGAGGACTTGTCATAAATAACAAGCTGGTTAACTTGGCTGAGTGTTGCTCATTTTTAACAGAAGTTTTGTATTTATGTCATGCTGTTCACAGGGAAAACTGCTGGCAAATGTTGCTATTACAACTTTATCTTTGGTGTAAATGTACAGTCTTTTTGTCCTGTCACTTTTTAGCTTCTCATGGGGGTGAAACAGCTTTTCTCTGCTGTCAGAAGAAGTGACAGTGAGGTGACAGGTTGGCAGCTTGGTGTTCCCTGAAAGTGCTGCCCCTCCACTTTGAAGGTGATTTATTTAATTGGTTTATGAGGACAGTTGACTTCGGGGAAAATTGCCTTACTTGTGAAAAAGTTATGATTGATTCAGAAACCAGAATGGGGTTTAAAGGCTTGTAAGCTGGGCAGGCATGATGTACACAGAGCATCCTATGTTAAACTGAAATTCATCACTAATACCCGGAGAAGCAGGTTAAAATACCTGTTGATATTTTGCCTGACTATACCTGCTATGGTTTGTGCCTCTTGAACCAGAATCTCTGCAATTTCAATGGGTGGAGGAGAATCAAGGATATTTCTGGTTTTTTAATAAGAGGTAATTTCTGAAATAAGAGCCTAAATAATTGTTTTTCAAGAACTTATGTTGAAGAAACTGGTGAGTGGTACTGAAATTTGGGCAGAACGAAGTACAGCCCATTCTTAGTGGAAAGGTTTCACATTACCTTGTTGTGTTTGTGTTCTTTGGGATGTGTAAGAATTTAGTATCTTGCAGCTGTAACAAAGAATAAATCTGTGTTAGGATATGAGGCCAGATCTGACAGAGGTGAGGCTGCCCCAGCTCTGACCCATGGCAGGGCTGAGTGTGTATTCCCAGCAGGAAAAAGGTTTTCTTGCCCAGAAGGAGTTAGAAATGGAATTTTTTAAGAAGATGGGACAAACTTCAGACCAGACAGAGTGAATATATGGACCAGCCACTGTTTGCACATCAGCAACTGCTTTTATGCCCTTGTCCCTCTGTTTTCCCACACTTGTCCTTCAGGAGTCCTTCCAGATGGACCAGGGATGGGGTGGAAGTACATGGAGATAGCTGGGCAGGCTATGAGAGGAGCTTTCTGTCAGATGCCCAAGCAGTTTGTATAATAAACTGCAATGAAACTGCAACAGACAAACTTGCCTACTCTCTTGCCTTTGTGTATAGTTGTCATTATTTAATACTGATTTCTTTTGTTTGTTTCCAGTATGTTAAAATTGTCTGCCTTTCTGTGAAGGGATTATCAGACTAAAAAAAATCTGTGCTTCTTTCCTTCTGTAATTCAGTTTGCCAACAAAATAGAGACACGTTGTCAGAGAATGTATTTGTCCTACACTTGACTTCATTCCGATATTATGGACTGCCCCAAGTTCTAAGAATACTTTACAATTTGGGTTTGGGTCTCCAGCGAGAGAAAGAAACAGCTCTTTCTAATACCTGCTTTATTGTTGGAAATTAAATTTTCTGGATGGGCAGTCATAAAAGCTCGGGCCAATGGAATGGTGGTCATATGTGGATTATTGTTTCATGTGAGGGATATTGGCAGTGAGAGAATGGAGCTCTAGGAACAGAGAGGTGACAGAAGGGAGTTTCTTTGAAAATGGATCCTTGGAGTTTGATATGGTGAAGTGCAGTAGTGAAAGATCCATTTCATCGAAGGCTGTAACATTTCTGCAAGTCTATTTGCTTTCACTTTTCTATATTTTTGTTGCTTTGGAAGCTGCTGATTGTCTTCAATTATATTTTTTTTTCTCCCTAGTAAAACGCTTCAGAGAACCAAAGCATGAAAGACGTCCCTGGAGGATATGGTAAGTTTCTGCATGCTTCATTCTTAACTTGTTTTCTTCTTGCAT